>NC_061807.1:39256947-39561037 GCF_021462225.1 Girardinichthys multiradiatus
TGAGCTACTTCTGGTGTTTTACAATCAACATTACGAACATGTGCGCATTCAAAAAGCAGGCCAACGACTCTGTACCTATGGGTATGGAAAGCCTTTTTCACCTGTCAGAGTGTGACATTTTTTGGACTTTGTTTGTGACTTTGTTGTTTACTCTGTGCTTAGTTGTTTCACTTAGAATAGTTTCTTTATGTGTGTCATTATTATAGTTCTGTATCTCCCTTGGATTCTCTGTGTTTATTTATGTTAGGCATTTTGTTCCCTCTCCTAGTTTAGTCCCTTAGGTTTAGTTCTAGTTAGGTCAGCTTTTGCTATTGTTTACATCTTTGTTTGTCCTCGTTTCATCTGCTTTATTCTCAGTTTGTTCTATCTGTGTCGGGTTAGGTTCGTTACTTTTGTAGTCTGGGTTTCTTAATGGTTTCTTTGTTTAGTCCTTAGGTCTTAGGTGGTGGTTACCTCTAGATTCTCAGTTTCCTTTTAGTTCATGTTTATTCTTGATTCTATCTTTTATTTATCTTGGTCTATAGTTTTCGTTCAGGTCTGTTTCACTGTTTGTTAATTAGTCCTTTTCCTCATGTCTCAGTTTTATTAGGTTCACTTGTTCCCTCTGCCTTCCTGCCTCCTTGTCTCACCTGTTCTTAGTTCCTGTGATTACTTGCCTTTGTCTCTCTCTGTATATTAGTTGGTTTTGTTTCATTATGCTTTGTTGGTTCCTCGTGTTCACTACCTTGTGCACTACCCGCGTCCTTGCCTTGAGTACCTGCAGTACTTATGTGAGTTTGAATCTGACTCTGGTTTATACCAGCAGTTTTTTTGTTAAGTTTTTTTGATATTTTGAATAAAGCTGAAGACTGCTTTGAAATGTTGCTTCCAAGCTCTTATCTGCGCTTTGGTCCAACCTCAAACCACATCACCGAGGGAACTATGCATGGCTAAAGTTCAGTGATCTGGTTTGTCTCGGCGCACCTCAGTGCAACCTGTCCAATGTGTTTTAAAGACGGAAACGATGTGCATCAAATACACACCACCGCACAGGGATGCACTCCGAACATTTTCAACCTAAATCCTCCATCCAGCTAGTTGCACATATTGTTGGTAATCACTCGGGCCCCAAAGCTGGTTTACGCTTCCACAAGTCCGATGTGACTACCTTGTTTGGCAAGTCAGAACTGTAACAGCGGTGGGTTGACTTAAACCCCTCTAATGGACCTGTTCCTTGAAATGTTTCAGTGAAGGTGCTATTAATTTTATGTTGAGGAAGAAAGTTTATGTACACCCATCATGTGGATTGAATGTCATGTCAATCTTGCGTTTTTAATTATTTATGTAAACCATTCTTTGATCAGTGAAGAGTGGTTGTAACACACAACTTCAATGGATTTTATAAAAAACTAGAAGGTGCACTCATATGAATTTGTGGTCGAGACAGGGTCAGAATTATACATACATGCTCAAATATATACATACAACGTCACTAATGCTACCTTAGCAAGGGGCACCTCCAGCAACAAACACTTTTTTAGCAATGAATTCAAGCTTCTGTCATAATTTTGGCTGGAGTTTTAATGCATTTTCTTGACAAAATTAGTAGAGCTCATTTAAATTGGATGGTTTCCTGGCACTGACCAAACTTTCATCCACATTTTAAGCAGGACTGAGGTCAGGGCAGGGAGACACATAAAGGAGTTTATTGTTACCTGATTTATCAGTTCCAAAATTTGCATTTATCCATTATTTGAGGAAAAGGTTGTAAAGATATTGGTGGTTGTTTGTTGTAAATAATAAAGTTTAAATGAGTCAAAAATGAAAATATGACATTCAAGCACATGATGAGTTTATAAACAAATCAGTCAACAACTGTAAAAACAAACATAACAGTAAATTGGAAGTTGTTTCGCAGAAAACCTGGTTTAGTTCATGTTCGAGATCAAGAACACCGATGGTTTTATTAAAGCAGGGGAGTTATCTCCAGCAGGGTTAGACGCTGTCTGCTCGTAACCTCTGAACAAAATCTCATTTCAAAATATTGGAGCTGTCGCTTCAAAAACAAAGATGGTGTTGACATCAACACCATATCCCTTTTAAAACCAGGAAACCAGGTCTACGGGCGAGAGGCAGGGTACACCATGGACAGCAGCAAGAAGGTCTTGGGGTCAAATTCCAGCTTGGGTCTTTCTGCATGGAGTTTGCATGTTCTCCCCATGAGTTCTGTGTCGGTTCTCCACCTTCCCCAACAGTCCAAAAACATACGTGTTAGGTTAATTTGTATTCTGAACTCTTCAACTGAACTAGAAAAAAAACAATCAATAAGATGTGCTTTATTGAACATTGATCTATGTTTGTAGAGTTTGTTAATTAATGACTTGATTTGTGAAGCAGCAGGAGGATTATCTTAGTATTAATGAGTCAACTCATAATTATATAAATCTTCACATTCCTTGAAATACTGGCCGAGGTGGAGGGGCAGCAACCATCTTTCACTCAGATTTATTGATTTATTGATTGCAAGGCAATTAATATCTACAATTCTTTGGAATATCTAACTGGTTGTTTTTCTCATCAAAGTTGCAAAGCGTTAAAACCACTTCTGTTTGTACTTTTGCATCGTCCACCAGGCCTTTACTCTGAGTTTTTAGATAAGATTCTTGGTGTTGAATACTGATAAGGTCATTATAGTGGTGATATTAACATTCATGTTGACACTGAAAGTGAAAGCCTAAATGCAGTCTGTAATCCCTCACTGTAAACTCTGTTATTTCCTATTATTTGTTATTATATTTTATCCTGTGTGAATCATCGTGCTTCCATTTGCCTGTCGCTTTGTTGCTGGTACATCTGTATAATAAAGGATAACAATAAAGAATATTTCAGTTCTAAAAAAAACAAAACAGAAAATATTTTAACACCTAAGCTTTAAAGAGTTATTGCAGGGTGGCAAGAAAACAAACCCCAACATGCATTCCTCGAGAACTTTGTAAACTAGGGAAGTATCTTCATTTTAATCTGGAATGGAAAAGCTAACCTAGAGAGATGTAGCCCACATTGAAAACATGTTTATTGTGTGAATATAAAAGAAAATGGAAACAATGATGCAATCCAGACCATCTTTACAGTTGGACTGTAACGATCAAAGTACTTTTAAGAGGCAGAAATATTAAATCTGCACTGTGCACATTATGTTGTTTTTCACTTGCTCAAACCACTTGTGGTTGTTAATCATTTTTGCACCTTTATAGAAGGTGAACAACACATACCGACCCAAACTGTGCTAAGATAAC
The DNA here is from genome assembly GCF_021462225.1 of Girardinichthys multiradiatus. NCBI lineage: Eukaryota > Metazoa > Chordata > Actinopteri > Cyprinodontiformes > Goodeidae > Girardinichthys > Girardinichthys multiradiatus. Next base: position 39,260,223 of record NC_061807.1, read on the forward strand.
ACGTACTAAGTCCACAATAAATACAGGTCCTTCTCAAAATATTAGCATATTGTGATAAAGTTCATTATTTTCCATAATGTCATGATGAAAATGTAACATTCATATATTTTAGATTCATTGCACACTAACTGAAATATTTCAGGTCTTTTATTGTCTTAATACGGATGATTTTGGCATACAGCTCATGAAAACCCAAAATTCCTATCTCACAAAATTAGCATATCATTAAAAGGGTCTCTAAACGAGCTATGAACCTAATCATCTGAATCAACGAGTTAACTCTAAACACCTTCAAAAGATTCCTGAGGCCTTTAAAACTCCCAGCCTGGTTCATCACTCAAAACCCCAATCATGGGTAAGACTGCCGACCTGACTGCTGTCCAGAAGGCCACTATTGACACCCTCAAGCAAGAGGGTAAAACACAGAAAGACATTTCTGAACGAATAGGCTGTTCCCAGAGTGCTGTATCAAGGCACCTTAGTGGGAAGTCTGTGGGAAGGAAAAAGTGTGGCAGAAAACGCTGCACAACGAGAAGAGGTGACCGGACCCTGAGGAAGATTGTGGAGAAGGGCCGATTCCAGACCTTGGGGGACCTGCGGAAGCAGTGGACTGAGTCTGGAGTAGAAACATCCAGAGCCACCGTGCACAGGCGTGTGCAGGAAATGGGCTGCAGGTGCCGCATTCCCCAGGTCAAGCCACTTTTGAACCAGAAACAGCGGCAGAAGCGCCTGACCTGGGCTACAGAGAAGCAGCACTGGACTGTTGCTCAGTGGTCCAAAGCACTTTTTTCAGATGAAAGCAAATTCTGCATGTCATTCGGAAATCAAGGTGCCAGAGTCTGGAGGAAGACTGGGGAGAAGGAAATGCCAAAATGCCAGAAGTCCAGTGTCAAGTACCCACAGTCAGTGATGGTCTGGGGTGCCGTGTCAGCTGCTGGTGTTGGTCCACTGTGTTTTATCAAGGGCAGGGTCAATGCAGCTAGCTATCAGGAGATTTTGGAGCACTTCATGCTTCCATCTGCTGAAAAGCTTTATGGAGATGAAGATTTCATTTTTCAGCACGACCTGGCACCTGCTCACAGTGCCAAAACCACTGGTAAATGGTTTACTGACCATGGTATCACTGTGCTCAACTGGCCTGCCAACTCTCCTGACCTGAACCCCATAGAGAATCTGTGGGATATTGTGAAGAGAACATTGAGAGACTCAAGACCCAACACTCTGGATGAGCTAAAGGCCGCTATCGAAGCATCCTGGGCCTCCATAAGACCTCAGCAGTGCCACAGGCTGATTGCCTCCATGCCACGCCACATTGAAGCAGTCATTTCTGCCAAAGGATTCCCAACCAAGTATTGAGTGCATAACTGTACATGATTATTTGAAGGTTGACGTTTTTTGTGTTAAAAACACTTTTCTTTTATTGGTCGGAATGAAATATGCTAATTTTGTGAGATAGGAATTTTGGGTTTTCATGAGCTGTATGCCAAAATCATCCGTATTAAGACAATAAAAGACCTGAAATATTTCAGTTAGTGTGCAATGAATCTAAAATATATGAATGTTAAATTTTCATCATTACATTATGGAAAATAATGAACTTTATCACAATATGCTAATATTTTGAGAAGGACCTGTAGTCTTCCATGCTTTATCATTGATTTGTTATTGTATAAGTTGATTAGTTGTTTAGAGGCCATTTAAATTTTTGGAAAAATGACCGCTAACATTCATTGGAGACTAGATGAAAGCTGCATGTGTAATTTCTCGTAGGTTCTGTTTTTTTCAGACATTTCACAGTGTTGACTGCACAGAGAAAACTGAGGCAGTATTTCAAAGAAACTATGACCACAAACAGTTGCATACTCAAAAGCTGAATCACTGTTTAAAGGCCGACTGTGCAAAGTCACAGAAGTAATTACATCAAATTAAATATTAATAAATAAAATAAATATTATTGTCTTTCTGAACTTTTATATGATCATTCATAAAATATACAATGAAAGTTTTTGTAGATCTCCAAAGTAAAATATTTGTTTGTGTGTGCAGGATTTTAACATCATTAATATGGAAAAAATTATTGTGCATCTTTATTAAATTCAGTTGAAATAAAAAAAGAAGGAAAAAATGCTTTTTTTGCTAAATAAAAAATACATTTTTGTCTTTGTCTGAGGGAGTGATTTACCTGTTTTCTTCTTATCTTCTTTCCTTTTCAGAGTGCAGAAACAGGCGAGAGCAATGAGGAAGAGTGGGACGACAACAGCCACAGCAAGAATCACAGATTGCAGCTTATGTTCATCCTTTGTATCTGAATGATTTTATTAAGGTGAGAACAACAATAAGTATATATTTGTTCTGTTTAACAAAACAAACTTCTGATAATTTATTTTCTGTGAAGTGATTAATAGATTATTGATACAACATAGGTAGGCTGCAATATGTGTAGTAGCTCTATAGTCACCTACTTTCTGATAAGCAGTTAGTTGTGTTTCCTCTGGCTGTAACTGTGATGGTTGTACAGCTAATTAAAACTTCAGTTTTAATTAGCTGTACGCAGAAAATCCTCATAATTATCAAAAATAAAGGCTTGAAAGTATCGGTTTGTATGTATATAAAAAGATATATTAGTATTAGTATTTTACATACCGTTTAAATTGTGATGATCTGGGATGACAGTTCTGGCTGTAACTGTGATGGTTGTACCATTTCCTTCAACTTTAAGTAACATTGGTATCTCCACAGTAACCTTGCAGATGTATCTCCCTGAATCTCTGATTGCAAAGTTTGGAAAGATTAGAACTGAACAGCTATTTGCCTGCTTATTCTGAGAACTTGTAGACTGATTTATGACAGTCTTATTCTCTACTAATGTTTGGTTTTTTAGCCATTTAATGTTAACTCTTCCATTCTTCTCCTTCCAGCAACAAGAGATGTTTCCTGTCTCTCCTTCATGGAAAGAAACATCAGGACTCTGAGTAACGACAAGTGTGTCTGAAGAAACGCCTGGAAAGAGACATGATGGAGCATAATGTTAGATCATACCAAACACAAACGGTATGATTTCAGAGCCAAACACTGAAACTGAAAGTGCTTTTACATTTTTTAGTAGAACCGACAAGGTTTAACTTCAATTATTAAATTGCAGGCGACAAAAAATATACAGTGCTGGTCAGAGCATGAACGTCATATTTGTTTATGGCTTTCACTGAAACATCCAAACTCTGGGTAACAAGTGGGCCTAAAAAAACATATGTAAAAAGACACACTGCACAAATTATGGAAGGTCATATGTAAGAGCTTAATGCTGTATGTTGTATTAATCTATATTAGGAACTAAAAATTTAAAAACTTTCAAATTAAATTAAAGGACCTATGCTAAATGGTTAAAATAATGTGTTTGTCATGAAAAAGTCATCACCTACTGAAGGTACAAAGGTAATGTAGTTTGGTCTTGTCTGAAGCTTAAATAGCTATGCTCAAACGTGAAATTAAATGGAGAGTCGTGTTTCTACTTACTCCAGGATGAGAGTGCGCAGAGAGAGCTAAGAAGCAGACTTCTCAGCAGGAGCTTCATCTTTCCACTTCAGTTCATTACTGAAGACTGATATTCATCTCCTGTTGCTGCTCTAAGTACCACCCACTAACCTCTCATACTAACACACACACAACAGAAACAGAAAGATGGCTTTTTTTTTTAAAAGTCTGAGCTGACAGAGTCTGTTCTTTCCATCTTCAGACTGACAGCAGTGAGAGAGATCAGTCACAGAAACTGCCTCTGAGATTCGTGCTTCTTTCATTTATTAGAACACAAGCATCGCAGATCCCTAAGACATACTGGGAACAGATGAAGTAAAACATCAAGTCACAAAAGTAAAAAATGATGGCAGGACTGTTTAATGTTAGTTGTAGTGATCAGTTTTAGTTTGGTACACGCATTCTTTGAAACAGTATCACAAGTTTACACAGATTTACAGATACAAACTGTTCACTAGTCACAGACAAAAAGAAATTAAGTCCGAGGTTCCAAAGGGCTTCACACTACAGTCATGCACCCATTCATACACACATTCACACACTGTCAGTGGTAAGCTACAGTGTAGCTACAGCTGCCTTGGGGTAGATTGACACCCTCTGACCACCATCAGCAGGCAAGGCAGGCGAAGTGTCTCGCCCAAGGACACAAAGACTAAGATGCACGGAGCGGGGGTTTGAACCGGCCCCCACCAGGTACAAGATGAACCCCTGCCACCTGAGCCAGTGTCACCAAATAGTCTATCTATAACTGCCTAAACAATTTTTAACCTACAGCCACAAAGTCATTCAGTGAAATCTTCACTCTAACAGAAAACCTCTGTTGCTAGGAAAAACATTCATATTACTGATAATAAGTGTCCCTGTCCCCTGGGAATTAAGTCACAAATAGTGATATTTTTACTTTAGAGTTTGGTTGGGGCAGGGGCCGGTTACTGGGAGTTTTAAATAATTATGATTTTAAAACCACCAAACATTTCCTCCATATCTTTCTCACAGTTTAACGTCCTTTCAATGAGAGGCCATTGAAAGAGCTGGGTCTTTCTTCGGCTGTAGAGAACATAGACTACACCTGAACTGCTCCTCCCCCACCTGTTTCTGCACACTGCTGATCAGCTGGCTGGAACAAGGCTTCTACATGTTTACAAAGACAGTTTAGGCCATTTGGGAATTATTTCCAGTTGCAAACAACACGGACAGTCACAGTGTGGAAATTTAAGAAGCAATCCCTATCGCCCAAATTAAAGCAACGTGGTTTTCAGTCTACATCTTATGATTTATGAGCAGCATCCTGATAATTAACCAGATATTATTATTATACCCTCATTGTTGCACTATAAAAGATCAGACTGCCAATTGCATTAAAAGCATTCATTAAATTTGGTGAGTATTTATTCTACATATAGTAAAATAAAATATAAATTAACTGCAGTAATCATTATATTTGATTATTTTAGCATCAGTATGAAAGATTGATGCTTTTCTTTTTTTAATGAAAGCAATTGGGTCATGACGCTGTGTGGCACAATGATAGAGGAGGTTTACCTTATATTTACACGTGGACAAAATGGTTGGTACCCCTCGGTTAATGAAAGAAAAACCCACAATGGTCACAGAAATAACTTGAAGCTGACAAAGGTAATAATAAATAAAAGTTCTATGAAAATGAACAAATGCAAGTCAGACATTGCTTTTTAAACATGCTTCAACAGAATTATTTTTAAAAATAAACTCATGAAACAGGCCTGGACAAAAATTGAATCGCTTAGCATATACATTCTTGTTCAGCTCCTCTCTGTTCATCTTTTTCTTGCTTATTTTCTTCTCTACCATCATGTGAACTGAATCCTGTTTTCAAGACAAGCAGAAAGTTAGGAAGTCACTGGGTACTAGAGTACACGTGTAAAAAGGAAATCACACCTATGCAGTTCAGTAAAATTAGGTTCCTGGTTAGTGTTAAAGTTTGGTGGTCAGGCCCACAATTAACTCTGTGCTTACCTCTCAGGCTTCTGCTTAGACCTACATCTGAGTAACCATAGCTACAAAATAAAATAATCCAGTTTGTTTTTGCTTAAAAAGCTTTAAAATAATTAGACAGACGACCCAAATGTTGGAATAGTTACTAATCTATTATAGATGACAGCAGGGGAGAAACAACGGTTTATAGGAGTGTTGAAAATAGCTGTTAGCATAATTTTGAACTTGATGGTTGTAAACTCAAAGATCGGTAAGAGGTCAGGCAAGCTGCAAACCGTTTTAAACAAAGAAAAGTGAACACTATTGAGTGTGTGGTTAAAAACATAGAGATGGCATTATCTTTGTACAGCAACAAGGAAGATGATTTGTTGTTGATACCTGAGAATACAGATTGAATTTAGCCGTCTAACATTTAGAAATGTAACAGATTTCATTGGCTTTTACCTTTTCATTTCATTACCTTTAAGAGAACCAAACGTACAAAAATTAAACCATCAGACAAACTTTTGTGATTCCCTGGTAGAAGTCCTGCGGTAGTCCATGGATTTCTCACCCAACTACAACTTGTGTTGACTTGTGTCAGCGCAGTGCACGACAAACAGATCATGGTGCGATGGAAGACGCAATGTTCTGCTTTATCACCATGACAATCAGCCCTCCTTCAAAGCATGCAGTCTTTCACATTTCTTAAAACTAACATCATAATAGTGGCAACAATGAGCTGCCATTCTTTTTATACTTTTCATTAGATTGTTTTCATTGAAAAGGGTAAGGGGTTTACTAATCTAGACAGTCAGCTGTTGTAGACCCGTACTGGTGTGTCCTTTAAGCAGACCTTCACTGGTAGCTGGTGGGATGTGTAGATGTTAACCACATCCTCAGTTTGCTAACTCACTCTCAGAGGCCCATTTCTTCTTTCTCATTGCCTTCTCTCTACTATTGTGGAAGACTTTCTGACATGTTATACTTGTCATAACCCTTAAAACGGCTCATTTAAAAACAGCCCTTGGTGTGCTGGACTTCAGCTGGCGTCACCTCTGTATTCTGAAAAGTTTTGATGTTTACATCAATGTCAGCCATTAATATATACATATAAGTTACAAGCTTGTCATACTGGTCGAGGGGGCCATGGAGGTGGGACCAAATGACAGCAATAAACACAAGCCTAAAATGACATCAGCACAAAGTGAAAATATTTTAATTTCATCCCAATATTTATTACACAATCAACATATCATATAACACCATCTCGTATTTTCAAGGAAACAGTGAACCTTCATGTTTTAGTTCCTTAAAATAGTTTGCTTTTTTGTTATTGCAGTTAAAACAATAATATCTTGAAATGCTGAAAGGTAAAGTTAACAATTATTGTCTTTTCACCTTTTTACAGAAGAAATGCTAAGATGAGACACCTCTAACTCAGTGAAAGACACACCCAGACACATACACTCACATGTCCCAAATAATGAATTAAACCGATAAATCCAAGTTGCTGCATCACTAACAATAAGATATCTGAAATATAAATGTAACAGTGGCTCATTGTTACAACATGCATACATCTGTTATCTGGTTGATTTTCATGAGTATGTGACAGCATTTTACATATGCACACATTTGGGATGTTGAGGGGGCTACAGCAATCCCTACTGGTTATAAGCTGTAACTACAAAACGATGGTCCAATCAGTTATTCAAACATTAGTGATTTCTAAAATGTCACATTCCTTGTGTCAAGTCACAAGGAATGTGACATTCCTGTTCTGAACAAGAGACAGCAGCAGAAGCTGTTTAACTAGAATGAGGAGAAAAAAAACCAGACTGTTGATCAGTGGTCAATTAAGGCCCCAGAGTCTGGAGGACGAGGTGAGAGGCATTGAATATAATCTGCTTAAGGTCCGGTGTGGAGTTTCTAAAGTCATGTTAATTTCATTTACCAGCAGGGCACATGCATACACTGCCAGAAGTACCAATACCTGGTTTAACTACCATAGTTAAAGGAACTTAAAGGCTCTTATCAGTTTTGCCAGAAGACATCTTGATGATCACCAGGACTTATCCAGGAAAATACCCTGTGGACTAACGAGACAAAAGTAGAACGTTTTGGAAGGTTTCTGTCCCATCATTAAAGTAACACAGCATTTCAGAAAAGTAGCATCATACCATCAACAAAATATGTTGGTGGTAGTGTGATCTACCACGTAGCTGCTTCAGGACTACTGTCCACCAAACCATCTTAAAGGAAAATGTTCGGCCGTGTGTTTGTGACCTCAAGCTGAAGCTCACTCGGCTTCTGCAACAGGACAATGATCCAGAACCCACCAGCAAGTCCACTTCTGAATGGCTTAAGAAGAAAACAACAAGGCTGAGGAGTGGCCTAGTCAAAGTCCTGACCTTAAACCATGTGAGATGCTATGGCATGCCCTTTAAAAATTTGTGTTAGCTTGTGTAATCTTTGTCTTACCTCTCACATTGGTTTGATGATCTAGAACATATGTGTGACAAACCACTACATCTGGAACTGCTACTAATGTAAGCATTAACAGTATTTGGTAAACAATAAAGGAAGTTGGCTAGACGAAAGAGAGAATTGCAGTTGTACCACACCTGTAAACATGCGTACACCAAATGCTGGCATGGCAGCATTCTGCCATCTTATAATAATAATTTTATGAAAATAAATTGTTAAATAGTGGCTTTTAAGTTCAGAAGAATAACTGTTCTTTTAAACACATGATTCAGTAGTGCCTCTGTTAATAGAGTAATCTGCATGTAACAATCGCTGCAAAGAGTGGAATAAATACAGGTCCTTCTAAAAATATTAGCATATTGTGATAAAGTTAATTATTTTCCATAATGTCATGATGAAAATTTAACATTCATATATTTTAGATTCATTGCACACTAACTGAAATATTTCAGGTCTTTTATTGTCTTAATACAGATGATTGTGGCATACAGCTCATGAAAACCCAAAATTCCTATCTCACAAAATTAGCATATTTCATACGACCAATAAAAGAAAAGTGTTTTTAATACAAAAAACGTCAACCTTCAAATAATCATGTACAGTTATGCACTCAATACTTGGTCGGGAATCCTTTGGCAGAAATGACTGCTTCAATGCGGCGTGGCATGGAGGCAATCAGCCTGTGGCACTGCTGAGGTCTTATGGAGGCCCAGGATGCTTCGATAGCGGCCTTTAGCTCATCCAGAGTGTTGGGTCTTGAGTCTCTCAACGTTCTCTTCACAATATCCCACAGATTCTCTATGGGGTTCAGGTCAGGAGAGTTGGCAGGCCAATTGAGCACAGTGATACCATGGTCAGTAAACCATTTACCAGTGGTTTTGACACTGTGAGCAGGTGCCAGGTCGTGCTGAAAAATGAAATCTTCATCTCCATAAAGCTTTTCAGCAGATGGAAGCATGAAGTGCTCCAAAATCTCCTGATAGCTAGCTGCATTGACCCTGCCCTTGATAAAACACAGTGGACCAACACCAGCAGCTGACACGGCACCCCAGACCATCACTGACTGTGGGTACTTGACACTGGACTTCTGGCATTTTGGCATTTCCTTCTCCCCAGTCTTCCTCCAGACTCTGGCACCTTGATTTCCGAATGACATGCAGAATTTGCTTTCATCCGAAAAAAGTACTTTGGACCACTGAACAACAGTCCAGTGCTGCTTCTCTGTAGCCCAGGTCAGGCGCTTCTGCCGCTGTTTCTGGTTCAAAAGTGGCTTGACCTGGGGAATGCGGCACCTGTAGCTCATTTCCTGCACACGCCTGTGCATGGTGGCTCTGGATGTTTCTACTCCAGACTCAGTCCACTGCTTCCGCAGGTCCCCCAAGGTCTGGAATCGGCCCTTCTCCACAATCTTCCTCAGGGTCCGGTCACCTCTTCTCGTTGTGCAGCGTTTTCTGCCACACTTTTTCCTTCCCACAGACTTCCCACTGAGGTGCCTTGATACAGCACTCTGGGAACAGCCTATTCGTTCAGAAATTTCTTTCTGTGTCTTATCCTCTTGCTTGAGGGTGTCAATAGTGGCCTTCTGGACAGCAGTCAGGTCGGCAGTCTTACCCATGATTGGGGTTTTGAGTGATGAACCAGGCTGGGAGTTTTAAAGGCCTCAGGAATCTTTTGCAGGTGTTTAGAGTTAACTCGTTGATTCAGATGATTAGGTTCATAGCTCGTTTAGAGACCCTTTTAATGATATGCTAATTTTGTGAGATAGGAATTTTGGGTTTTCATGAGCTGTATGCCAAAATCATCCGTATTAAGACAATAAAAGACCTGAAATATTTCAGTTACTGTGCAATGAATCTAAAATATATGAATGTTAAATTTTCATCATGACATTATGGAAAATAATTAACTTTATCACAATATGCTAATATTTTGAGAAGGACCTGTACATGTTTTATTTACATGAAGATAGAAGGACATTGTTTATGTGTTTAATAATAAAAGTACAGAAAGATTGTGTGCTGCCTACTTTTCTGGAGGAAAGAGTGGTCTGTGGTTTTAGAGAACTATTTTAAAGTGTAAAAACCCTGCATATGGAGACACCGCCTGTTTCTATTAAATGTGATAGATGTCAAACAGAGAAAAGAGTTGCCAGTGTTTGGCGGTAGACCAAAGTGAAATGATGAAGCTTCTACTGAGCTGTCGGCTGCTGCTCTGCGCCCGCTTGACTTGGAGTAAGTAACAACAAATGTTTTACATTTATTTCACAAAATGCAACTTTAGAAAGTTTTACAAATTCAGTGTGTTTATATGGACTCCAATTTTTTATATATATAATTTACATGCATATTATAGTTTATTGAATAAAACCTTTGCGGGGGGAAAAAAGCTGAGAAAAGTTTGTTTAAAGAGAATTTTTTAACCGTAAAAATTAATTCTGTGAAATGAATTAAGAGCAGTTCAGGTGCAGGGCTTTATTAGACAACCTGCTATTGAAGTTTTCTGTGGGGGAAAGACTTGCTGACCCGCAGGCTCTAAATAAACAGGCAGCATTATTGTCTTACAGTTTTCATTTTGGTAAATCTGTTTCAGTAGCTTTGTTTGAACATTTCGTTGTCTTCAGCCTTTTGAAACGGTTCAACATTGTTTTTTTTATTTGGTCTGAAACAAATGCATGTTATGTTTCATCAGTAGAAATAAGGAAAGTATTTCATGAGCCATGTTAATTCATTTTTTTTATTGCTTCTTCCCGCATCCTTATACATATAAAATGATTAATTAATAAATTAAAAATGCCCTCTGACGAACATCATGTCTCTTTCCAGGCGTTTCTTCAGACACACTTGTCGTTACTCAGAGTCCTGATGTTTCTTTCCATGAAGGAGAGACAGGAAACATCTCTTGTTGCTGGAAGGAGAAGAATGGAAGAGTTAACATTAAATGGCTGAAAAACCAAACATTAGTAGAGAATAAGACTGTCATAAATCAGTCTACAAGTTCTCAGAATAAGCAGGCAAATAGCTGTTCAGTTCTAATCTTTCCAAACTTTGCAATCAGAGATTCAGGGAGATACATCTGCAAGGTTACTGTGGAGATGCCAATGTTACTTAAAGTTGAAGGAAATGGTACAACCATCACAGTTACAGCCAGAGCTGTCATCACAGATCATCACAATTTAAGTGGTATGTAAAATACTAATACTAATATATCTTTTTATATACATACAAACTGATTCGTTCAAGCCTTTATTTCTGGTAATTATGATGATTTTCTGCATACAGCTAATTAAAACATTACGTTTAAGATTTGAATGTTAAATCAGACCAATAATAAAACATTTTTGATACAGAAATGTGGGCTTTTTGAAAGGTATGTTTTATACTTGCTTAAAGATTATTTAAATAAAATATTCATAATCAGATTTTTAGCATATGACTGTACAACAATAGTATATGTCAGATTCTAATATGTTTATTTATTTTATTATTTTTATCATTCATCAGAGAACTAACTGCACAAGAAATAAAATGATTTACAATGGTTAAGAACATAGATATGAAATGGTTAGTTTTCCAGTATGAAATGGAACCCAAGGGTCAAAAAGAATTGTACAAAGTAGCAAGGCGTTAAACTGACGTTTGGCCATCTAACCACAGCCACTGACAGAGAGCGGGCAGGCAGGCAACCGGGTTGTTCTGGGCCCAAGGTGGATGGATGGGCCCGGAACTGGGTCTTTCAACCATCAAATGTGGTCTTTTTTCAAAATGGACCTGTTTGTGAAGAAAAAGAGAAGCCTGATATTTTAGCTACTGTCCGAGTTACCGCACCCTGTTGGCGGTCAGAGGCCTCGGAGCTCCACCGGTGCTTGGATCCCATAAACAGTCACCACTCTATCTAAAGACTCTTAAAGGAACGACTCTCAACCAGTTTCTAACTTTTAGCTCTTTTAATCTAAATTAAGGCAGAGGAATGATTACAGAGATCAGCGCTGAGGCTCCCGTCTCGGACCGTTACTGTCTGTTAGAGGATGACGAAGAGCTCCGATAGAAGGTCACATACAGTTTTTATATCTGGCTCTCCAATGCAATGGATGTTCCCTCCCTCAGTGATTATCAGTAGACTATGTGTCACCATTGTGGTGTCTATCTGTTAGGTTGTGTAGTAGCGGGTGTCCATCCTTAATCTAAGTAGGTTTCTAATCAACCCAGTTATATCGGCTGCTCCACCATCAAACCCAGTGCCCCAGCTTCAGGTCATTTATGACAAACCTTGGGCCATTTCTCCTTGTACTCTATGTCTATGAGCATTCTTATCCTATTCTAACAAAAGGGAAACATTAGAACTTATATTTTATTTCACTATAGTATAAATGGGAAAAACAGCTATGAGCATATTAATAAATGTTATTCCTAACATAACTAATTTTCTCTGCCCAATAAACCACCTCTTACATAAACTGTTCTGATGAACAGGAGTGAAGAAGGTCCAAAGGAAATTGAGTGGCATGGTCTGGCAGGTATAGAGCTAGCTCTAGATGCCTGGAGAAACAGGTGCCGTGCGGTGTCGGGATGAGCGTCCGCTGGATCGGCACACATCAAGAGTGGAGATCTGTGGTTTTGATGCCTTCTTCGGGCTGAGGGGAAAACCGCTTAGATTAGAGAAACTCTTCTTCTTCTCTTCTGGTGGGAAACCTCTGGATCAGATTCCTTTTCAGCAGAAGATGAGAAGGAAAGATTTCTAACAGCTTGTCTTAATTACCCTTGTGATTTGCTGGATGCGCATACAGGTCCTTCTCAAAGAATTAGCATATTGTGATAAAGTTCATTATTTTCTATAATGTAATGATGAAAATTTAACATTCATATATTTTAGATTAATTGCACACTAACTGAAATATTTCAGGTATTTTATTGTCTTAATACGGATGATTTTGGCATACAGCTCATGAAAACCCAAAATTCCTATCTCACAAAATTAGCATATTTCATCCGATCAATAAAAGAAAAGTGTTTTTAATACAAAAAACGTCAACCTTCAAATAATCATGTACAGTTATGCACTCAATACTTGGTCGGGAATCCTTTGGCAGAAATGACTGCTTCAATGCGGCGTGGCATGGAGGCAATCAGCCTGTGGCACTGCTGAGGTCTTATGGAGGCCCAGGATGCTTCGATAGCGGCCTTTAGCTCATCCAGAGTGTTGGGTCTTGAGTCTCTCAACGTTCTCTTCACAATATCCCACAGATTCTCTATGGGGTTCAGGTCAGGAGAGTTGGCAGGCCAATTGAGCACAGTGATACCATGGTCAGTAAACCATTTACCAGTGGTTTTGGCACTGTGAGCAGGTGCCAGGTCGTGCTGAAAAAGGAAATCTTCATCTCCATAAAGCTTTTCAGCAGATGGAAGCATGAAGTGCTCCAAAATCTCCTGATAGCTAGCTGCATTGACCCTGCCCTTGATAAAACACAGTGGACCAACACCAGCAGCTGACACGGCACCCCAGACCATCACTGACTGTGGGTACTTGACACTGGACTTCTGGCATTTTGGCATTTCCTTCTCCCCAGTCTTCCTCCAGACTCTGGCACCTTGATTTCCGAATGACATGCAGAATTTGCTTTCATCCGAAAAAAGTACTTTGGACCACTGAGCAACCGTCCAGTGCTGCTTCTCTGTAGCCCAGGACTGGGGAATGCGGCACCTGTAGCCCATTTCCTGCACACGCCTGTGCACGGTGGCTCTGGATGTTTCTACTCCAGACTCAGTCCACTGCTTCCGCAGGTCCCCCAAGGTCTGGAATCGTCCCTTCTCCACAATCTTCCTCAGGGTCCGGTCACCTCTTCTCGTTGTGCAGCGTTTTCTGCCACACTTTTTCCTTCCCACAGACTTCCCACTGAGGTGCCTTGATACAGCACTCTGGGAACAGCCTATTCGTTCAGAAATTTCTTTCTGTGTCTTACCCTCTTGCTTGAGGGTGTCAATAGTGGCCTTCTGGACAGCAGTCAGGTCGGCAGTCTTACCCATGATTGGGGTTTTGAGTGATGAACCAGGCTGGGAGTTTTAAAGGCCTCAGGAATCTTTTGCAGGTGTTTAGAGATAACTCGTTGATTCAGATGATTAGGTTCATAGCTCGTTTAGAGACCCTTTTAATGATATGCTAATTTTGTGAGATAGGAATTTTGGGTTTTCATGAGCTGTATGACAAAATCATCCGTATTAAGACAATAAAAGACCTGAAATATTTCAGTTAGTGTGCAATGAATCTAAAATATATGATGGTTACATTTTCATCATGACATTATGGAAAATAATGAACTTTATCACAATATGCTAATTTTTTGAGAAGGACCTGTATAGCAGATCAGGACTTAACTTTGGCCGTTCTTTGATGGACAGATACACGAATCACAGATCATGTGAACTCCCCAGTGAGTTTCAAAGACATTCAGGTGGTCGTTAGCTGCCTCTCTGATGCATCGCCGCAGGTAAAAGAGAAAGAGGTCTGGCTAGGAGAGATGGTTTGTTCGTGGCTCCATTAAGTGATTCCAGCTGTGACTCCTCCTTCCTCAGCTGTATTAAAAGCCGGCATTTAAGGATTCAAAGTTTTTACCAGTCTCTTTGTTTGTCCACAGTTCAGTCCACATTTCCTCCCGTGGCTGGGGCACAACAATATGTTGCCTTATAGGCATGTGCTGCAGAGGATTATAAATGTATTTTACAAAGTGACATTACCCAGCAGGGTAATCGATCAGACGTCAGGGTTTTTTTCTTTTCTAAGAGAGAAGATTATTCATGTCTCTAAATGGGCCCATCTAAGGCCTTTGCCCAGGACAAGATAAGTCAAGTTTATTTATATAGCGCTTTTCAGCCACAAGGCACTCAAGGCGCTGTACATAAGGAAAAACATTACAATGATACAGAAAATCAAACAACAGAGGTAATTTAAAAAATAAATAAAAATAAAGTAAAGAGAATAGAATGATGGATTAGAAAATGAAAGGAAAATTCAAATACAAACTTTAATAATGTTTAGATGGCACAGTCAAAGGCCACTCTAAACAAATATGTTTTTAATCTTGATTTAAAACAACTTCGGGTTTTGGTGCATTTACTGTTTTCTGGGAGTTTATTCCAGATTAGTGGAGCATAAGAACTAAAAGGTGCTTCTCCATGTTCAGTTCTGGTTCTGGGTATGCAGAGTAGATTTGAGCCAGAAGACCAGAGAGGTCTGGGCGGTTGATACACTGACAACAAGTCTGTAATGTATTTTGGTGCTAAGCCATTCAGTGATTTCTAGACTAACAGAAGTATTTTAAAGTCTATTCTCTGAGCTAAGGACTTCATATTACAGCCTGTATTTCAACAATAACCTGACAGTTTCAGCTAACTTCTGCAGGAATTTCAGATGTTCCCCAAGAAGAATTTCTCCCTTTTGTTCTGAGATGCCTCCCCATCGTGGCCCTCATCACAGCCTTCTTCTGGCTCTACCACTCAGGGATTAAAGCTCAGAGGAATTCAAAAGGTATTGAAAAAGCTGTTCCACAGTGTAGCAGCAGGTTGTACACAGCACTACATTAGCTGTCGTGAAGCTGATTGGTGTTGTTTCAGTTTCAGCTGCATCTGCATCTGAAAATGAAGCCACTTCACTGCAAACCCGAGAGGAACCCCAGGAAACACAGAGAGAACACGGGAGTATGACAGAAGCAGCTGGAGAATGATGAGGGCCGTGCTGCCATGACCCTACAATATTAGCTTTTGTGTTTCATACACAGATTAGAAGACAAACAATGCTTTAAATATTGGTAAGACTGCTTCTTGTCTGGATTAATATTTTATGTGTGTTCTGTAAAGACCAATTATTTTCACCTTTATCCCTAGTGCTCTATTCTAATTTATTTATTTTGTGGGTGACAGGTGCAACCAGTTGCAAAGTGTTAAACGTGCCGCTAAAAAATCAATTATGCAAACTCCAAAACACACAAATGCAGCAGAATAACACCACAAAAGACAAATGTTGTGATCACAGTAAATAAAGAAGCAAAAACCTACCTACAACAAAACAAATGCAGAGATAAGATAATCTGCAAACTCACTCCACTAAACAGAAGTGTACTAGACCACAAGGGGGGAGTCGACCACTAATCTTACCAACCTAAATATGCTTACGGCCACTTGTTTAAAAAAGACATGAAGGAAAATGTACCTCTCTCCAAGTTTCTTTCGGGCGTCACATTAATATTTTTACTAAGGTTCTGGCCCTTTGTGGATGACTCCCCTTAGTGGTCTCGCACATTTTTGTTTTGTGTAGAGTGTTTGCAGCTTTTCTTAAAGTGCAATGTGACATCAAATTATTATGATAAATCCAATTACATTAATGGAAAGAAAACATTAAGATAATATTTCAAAATGTAAATCCATGCTGCTGAAATAAACAGTTGTTGAGATATTTGGCCATAAATTTCACTAAAAAGGTGCTTCCAGACTATTCCTTTGCATTCTTTTATGACGTAAAAGGGGAACCCCGGCACATAAACTGACTGTTGCTACAATGGCTGACAACACAGACCATAGCAAGGAATCTGATGTTCATTTAGATATTTTTTTTAATCAGTTGCAGAGAGAGACAGAGCACAGTCAGGAGAAGAAACTCAGCTGTCATCAGATGGTAGAGCACAAGTGGTGCAACGTTCGGACGGCCATCTAATTTGACCAGAATCTGTTTTTGCCAGATGCCAGATCACAATGAACCATACCACATCAACAGGAAACAGAATGAAAACAACATCTGGATTTTCAAAATTATTCTCTAAAGACAGAGTAGATCTCACTATATCAATAAATACAGGCATATATTTATATACACGTGTGTGTGTGTATATATATATATATATATATATATATATATATATATATATATATATATATATATATATATATATATATATATATATATATATATATATGAGCAATTGTTTACAATTTAGCTATATACATTAACTAAGGTATTATAAACCGAACAATTAAACATTAAATGCACTAAATTAAGCAGCAAATATAGCTTTGCTATCCAGAGCAGATACAGTGTAAATTCTGGGTAACAGTAAATACGGCACTGAGTGAAAAAACTTGGAGGCAAAGTGAGCAGCATGGAGCTTTAGCAGCATACACATGGGATGATTCAAGATCTGAAGACATTACCTGGCGTGTCATTTTTTAAAAACTTTATATTAGAATCTTTAGAGAAACATTTATCTGCCTTGCTGTCACGGCGCGCTGTGTGGTGGGGGCAGGACGAGGCGGGGATGCTTGGAGCGGGGCTGCGTGTGGAGCTTGCACTGTGTGGGTGTTGCTTCGTTGGCTTTTCGGAGATGAGCTCTCCTGTGGGGGTGTGCCCATGTGCTGTGGTGGTGTGATTCATGGCGTTTGGGTTCTGGGGCATTTGTTCGATATCTGTGTCCTGGTTAAGGGTGGCCCAGTGGGGAGATTCATGTGGGGTTCATTGGGGGTGGGGGACCCATGGGGTTGGGATCGAAATTCATTGGGGGTTGGGACTATTTTATTCTGTGGCGGCTCTGGTTGGCGGGCTTCTTTGGACCATTTAGAACCCTTTTTTGTACATGGCCCCCTCCCCGGATGAAGATGGGGGTGTTGGGGACTGGGGTCAGGGCGGGGAGGCGGGGTCCGAGCCGGGGTCGCTCAGGTTCAGGCACGAGCCCGGGCTAGCCCAGACCAGGTTCAGGTGCTGGGGCAGTCTGCCTGTCTCCACCCCTGGAGGGAAGGGGACCACCTCCTGGGTCCAGGGGCTGGTTGTCCCTATGGGGTATTAGCACCTGGACCTGGGAGTATAGAGTTTGTATGGGGAGTGTGAGTGAGTGTACGACGTCCATTGTTGTTTGTCTTTACGTTGGGTGCGTGGGTATGAGTGTTTTTATGTGTACGCATGAGGGTGGAAATGCGTGATTGTGTGTGTGTCATTGTTTTCGGAATAGATCTGACCCACATACAAGTACACTCCGGAGAATGAAAATCAGTAAAATAATGTTTTATTGTGTAACAAGTAATCAGGAACATGAACAAGTGAATCTCTAACTGTATGGAAGGAAGGGAAAGAGAACTGGTGAGACAAGGAACTTAATGAGGCAAAACTAGAGATAAATTACTAAGTTGAATAAGTGAACGGCTTACTAAGTTGATGCAGTCAAGTCGCCACGGGTTGAGGGATTCGGGGTCTCGGTTTTCGGAGCAGTGTTCGTTCTGATGTATCCTCTAGTGCTGTTTGAGGTAGACTGGAAAAAACCATGTAGTAATCCAAGATGTAGTGGCTTACGTGAGAGGGCGGACAGGGTACGCTTAATGTCTTGATGCGGGAAATGAAGGAATTAGGTAGGCTGCCAGCCAGAGTGAAATCCAGTTGAAGTCAGCAATTCAGGAAACAAAGTCCTCAAAAACGTAGGAAGTCTTTGCCCACAGAGCCTCTGAGACTGTGGTCTAAGTTCAGAAAGGTAAATCCAAGAATCAGGGTTTTCAACCTGCGAAGGAGCATAAACAAAGTTACATGGAGCACAAAGTGAAGCTTAGACTAGAGGTGGCTGAGTTCGTTACCACTGTCGTGTCGAAGTGCTGGCACCTCCGGCTTAAATACTCCTCCATGCAATCAGCAGAATAAGATGCACCTGTCCCCCAGTGCACCTGAGAACTCCAGCACCATATGGGAAACTGAACACAATGTTGGAAGCACAAAATACACAAACACAAACCAAAACCCTGACATCATTCCCCCCTCAACGGCCGCCGCCTGGTGGCCCAGAAGAAGTGGGTGGTAAGGAAGCATGATAATCATCAATCAGAGAAGAGTCACAAATGATTGACCGGGGTACCCAAGAACTATGCTCAGGACCGTAACCCTCCCAGTCTTCAAGGAACTGCCAACCACGGCCCTGCCGACAAGAGTCCACAATTCATTGGGCAGCATAGGGAAGCACTTGGGATCACAGGCTTTATTTGGGACACATGGAACGTACGATGTATGCGAAGACTTGCAGGTAGACCAAGACCAACCGCAGAGGGACTGACTACAGTCTTTATCTCGTAGGGTCCGATGAAACGAGGCGACAGTTTTTGGGACATGGACTTTAGGGGAACATCACGTGCCGACAATGATACTTTCTGTCCAGGCTGGTATTCAGGTGCAGGTCGGCGTCACCAAAACGCTTGTTTTGATGAGCGGTACGTTGAAGAGCTTGGTTGGTAGCTGACTAGATAGATTTGCAGATTTCCATGCTCATGGACTGAGGAAAATCCTTCTCGTCGGCTGAAAACAAGGGGGGGCTGGTAACCAAGGGAAACCTCAAACGGGGACCGTCCAGCAGCAGAAGATACACACGAGTTGAGTGCATACTCAACCCAAGGTAAATGGGAGCACCAATCTGTGGGATTTGTAGATGTGAGACAACATAACGTGGATTCCAGTTGCTGATTTAATCTTTCAGTTTAGCCGTTGGACTGAGGGTGATAGCCAGAAGTAAATGAAACAAGAGCTAAACAAAACTGTTTCCAAACCTGGGAGATGAACTGTGGACCTCGGTCAGACAGAATGTCTTGAGGGATTCCATGTAAACGAAAGCCATGTTTAATGAGTAATTTGGCAGTTTGCAGAGCTGACGGGAGTTTCCTGAGGGGAATGAAATGGCATGACTTAGAGAATCGGTCAACAATCATGAGAATAGTTGTCATACCTGTGGAGAATGGTGGTCCAGTAACGAAATCCAATGCAATGTGAGACCAAGGCCGGTTAGGAATACTGAGAGGTTGGAGAACACCTGCAGGTGGTTGGTTACTTGATTTGTTTCTAGCACAGGTTGTACAAGCCTCAACAAACTCCCTTACATCCTTATGTAAGGACGGCCACCAAAACCTCCTTTGAACCAATGCTATAGTCCTGCTTAACCTTGGATGAGCCGAAAATCTGGCTGTATGAAGCCAGTCAGTGAGTCTAAAACAGACTTAAGATGGAACCGGTTGGACGGTCCAGTGCCAGGGTCAGGTTCCTGTTGTTGGGCCCTAAGAATAGTGTCCTCTATCTCCCACAGAGTGCCCCTATCGTCCATCTGGGCGGCAGGATGGGAGCTGGATCCTTCACTGAGTCATCAGTGGCAAACTGTCTGGAGAGGGCATCAGGCTTAGCATTCTTTGATACGGATCTGAAAGAAATGCACAAATCAAAACGAGAGAAGAATAATGACTATCGTGACTGATGTGGGTTGAGTCTCTTTGCTGATTGGAGGTAAGCCAGGTTCTTATGGTCGGTCCAGACTTGGATAGGCTGCTCAGCCCCCTCTAGCCAGTGGCGCCACGCCTCAAGGACTAGTTTTATTCATAGTAGTTCTCTGTCCCCCACATCATAATTTCATTCGGCGTTGCTGAACCTGCAGGGAAAAAAAGCACACAGATGGAGTCTCCCATCCCCAGAGTTCTGCAATAAAACAGTTCCAACACGATGTCAGAAGCATCGACCTCCAGGATGAACTGTTTTGAAAAATCCGGGTGAACTGAGATCAGGGCATGAGAGAACTTCTCCTTTAGAGCCTGAAAGGCTGCTTCGGCTTCGGATGTCCAGGAAAAGGTGACCTCGGAAGAGGTTAATGCAGTAAGAGGTGCAGTAATCAGACTATATCCTTGATAAATCGTCTATAAAAGTTTGCAAATCCGAGAAAGCGCTGTAATGATTTGCGAGAGTCTGGCACAGGCCAATCCAGGACTGCGGGGCAGAGGGGCACCTGGAAGAAGATCGATCGCGCAGTCATAGGGTCTGTGAGGTGGTAGCGAAAGGGCCCTCTTCTTACTAAAAACTCCCTTCAGGTCATGATATTCGGATGGCACATGAGATAGATCTATTTCTTCATCCTCTTTATTAACCTGCAAGGGAGAGCTCGGGGAGAAGGATGACTGGAAACGAGTGACACTTAATGAACCAGGACTATACACGACACTTAGACCAATCCAAATGAGGGTTATGTTTCTGTAACCAGGGAAAACCTAGTACTATGGCACGTTGGGACACTGGAAACACAAAAAAAGATATAATTTCCCTATGATTGCCTGACAACAAAAGTTCTAATGGTTTGGTACGCTGAGATACTTTTTGCAGTCTCTTTCCCTCAAAGGCTAAGACGGAATATGGTGAAGTGAGAGGCTCTACCTCAATTCCTGCCTTGATAACCAACTCAGAGACTATCAAGTTCTGCTCGCATCCTGAATCAATTAAAGCAGACAAGGACAAAGTATGTTGATCTATTATAATAATTGCAGGTAGGCTGAATCTGGGGGCCTTAATAGTCATTGAGTGGTCCACCAACCCCCCCTTTACAGTTGGTGGACCCTGTCTTTTGATGGCCCGGGAACAGTTGGACAGTTAGCTATGAAATGACCAGGTGAACCACAGTAAAAACACTGTAACTAGACAGTGTTTTTACTGTGGTCTACGTCTTTGTTTCTCTTCAAAAGTGAGACGGGTACATCCCAACAACATGGGCTCAGGATCAGATGTAGATTGCTGAGAAGGAGCTTTAACACAGGGTGAAAAATTCGTTGTTACTGAATGTTTGGTAAACGGACCTCACCGCTCTGGCTCTTCTTCTCTCTCTTAGTCTGTTGTCAACTCTAGTAGCTAAGGTAATCACTTCTTCTAATGTGGGGGGTTCATCCATCAGGGCTAACTCATCCTTTAAGGCATTGTCTAAGGCGTGGAAAAAGGTAGTCTTTAATGCTTCATTATTCCAACCAGAGGCAACATCCAGGGTACGAAATTCGATAGAAAACTCATTGAGTGGCCTATTACGTTGTTTTAGTGCTCTCAACTGTCGGCCAATACTTGACTTATCTTCTACAGGGAAAAAGTCTGTTTAAATTCTTTGACAAAATCCACAGAAGAACAACCAAAATTTCTGCAATCAGAGAAACGGGCTTCAGGCCACTGCAAAGCCTTGCCAGACAATAAACCAATAGAGATTTTCACATCATCATGGGGAAAAGATCGGGGAGAACGGTTGAATACTAAGTTACACTGGAGCAAAACTCCTTTACAATTACCCACCTCACCAGAAAACTTGGTTAGGGGAGGTGACGTCACAAAAATGGGGAAGTTGTTGTGATTCCGGCGATGCGGCAGCACTATCTACCTGTACGGTGGACTGAGACTTTAGAGTTTGCTGCAACATGGCGGTAATCTGTTCTAATTGTTGATTTGTTTGTCGTTGTTGCTCTGAAAGGGAACGGAGTGAAGAATCATGAAATTGGATCTGATTAGCGCGTCCTGAGAGTGTTCTGCGGAGTGCTTCTGCTGGGTCTGGTTGGCGAGAGTGTTCTGTCACTGTTTGCGGAATAGATCTGACCCACATACAGAAGTACACTCTGGAGAATGAAAATCGGTAAAATAATGTTTTATTGTGTAACAAGTAATCAGGAACATGAACAAGTGAATCTCTAACTGTATGGAAGGAAGGGGAAGAGAACTGGTGAAACAAAGAACTTAATGAGGCAAAACTAGAGATAAATTACTAAGTTGAATAAGTGAACAACTTACTAAGTTTATGCAGTCAGGTCGCCACGGATTGAGGGATTCGGGGTCTCGGTTTTCGGACCAGTGTCCGTTCTGATGTATCCTCTGGTGCTGTTTGAGGTAGACTGGAAAAAACCATGTAGTAATCCAAGATGTAGTGGCTTACGTGAGAGGGTGGACAGGGTACGCTTAATGTCTTGATGCAGGAAATGAAGGAATCAGGTAGGCTGCCAGCCAGAGCAAAATCCAGTTGAAGTCAGCAATTCAGGAAACAAAGTCCTCAAAAACGTAGGAAGTCTTAGCCCACAGAGCTTCTGACACTGAGGTCTAAGTTCAGAAGGCGCGGCAAGCGAAGCGGGAGTGAAG
This sequence comes from Girardinichthys multiradiatus, assembly GCF_021462225.1. Classification (NCBI taxonomy): domain Eukaryota; kingdom Metazoa; phylum Chordata; class Actinopteri; order Cyprinodontiformes; family Goodeidae; genus Girardinichthys; species Girardinichthys multiradiatus. Next base: position 39,283,116 of record NC_061807.1, read on the forward strand.
CGGGAGTGGAGCGGCGCGACGGACGAGTTGATAAATCTGAACTTTTTCCTAAACTCGCGTCGCATCAACCAATCAGGGACTGGATGTGGCTGTGACATAGGGTGAAAGACCGCAGCGGAGAAGAAGCGGTTGTCCGTGAAAGATGGAGGACAAAATTATAGTGGCGGTGCGCGGCAAGCCTGAGTTGTATGACTCAACTAATTATTACTACAGAGACAAGTACAGGAAGGACCTGGCCTGGAGAAGAGTCAGTGAGGAGACTGGAGTAGCAGGTAAAACTTTAAAATAGCGCCATTGTACTACTGTCTTTTGGCTAATTTATATCGGCAAGTCACTTGCGAATGTGAAGCTGTACCCTGTCTGTCGTTGGGCTAATTTTTAAAAGGGGGATATATTCTCTATAACTTTTAAAAGTAAAACTCATAAAAGCATAAGATTTGTTTAGATGTATTCTTAAGACAATATCACGATTCATCCGTGAAATGGCAACCGCAGACAGGCTACAACTGCACTTCACCGCCCCCAAAAAATAGAGGGAAAACCTGCTTGTCGCCGATTGCCTCTTTCTGGAATACACAAATATTCATGTGACTTCATCTCACAAAAAAACCCTATATTTTCAGAGGACGTGTGCCGAAAAAAGTGGAAGGGTTTGCGGGACACGTACCTGAAGGAGAGAAGGAAGGAGCTGGAGAAGAGGAGGAGTGGAGCAGCAGCAGGTGCGGGAAAAAAGTTCAGGTTCTCTGCCGTCCTCTCATTCCTCGACCCCTTTGTGGCTCCACGGCCCACCACCAGCAACATGGGCCAAGTCGAGGAGATGGCAGAGGACCTACCTGCTCCACCCCCAGAAGAGGAGACATCGGAGACATAAGGTACGTTGCCAAAAAACATTTAATAATGAAAAGAAAAACATTAACTTTGACTAATGTTAATATTGCACTATCTTGCCATGTCTTTTTTGACAGACACAAATGGTGATGACACAGAGGAGAGGTCCACTCCATCCGAAGCACCTGCTGCCTCATCTGTCTCCGACTCTGCTCCTTCATCCTCTGCTGCTGCCCAACCTCCCGTAGGTGTGTACATGTCAAAGTATACAGGAATAGACCTGCACATCAACACAATAGCTCAGTGTGGTATCTAATTTAAGAACTGTGTAATCTTGCAGGAAGGAGGAGGAGGAGGACAGTGCGACCCCGGGAGGAGCCATCTGAGGTGGAACGGGAGCTTCTGGAAGCTCTCCGAAACCGGCCACCACCTCCACCCCCGCGGGTCTACTCCTCCATGGAACACTTCCTCCTGGGTTTAGCTCCATCCCTGGAAAGACTGCAACTAGATAAACAGGAATTAATAAAGCTGAAATTATTGCAAATGATTTTTGAAGATAGCACAGTTGTGCTAAATTTGGACCATGTGGACCCTGAATAATGTGTCATTTTTATGCATGTGGCAGTTTCTCCAGGGATGAACCTAAACTTCCTCTCGTTCCTTCTCTCCATGGCACTCCATCCCTCTTCTCAGTACAAGGTCCTTCTGTACTTGTCTCCCTCAGTGTTGAGTCATACAACTCAGGCACTTATGTAAATAGTTTTTTTTAATTGCAATAAATTTGGTTTCTTGCAAATATTGTAGCTCCTATCATTCCTGAAATGCATTTCACTCTTAACAACCTTGGAAAATAGTACAGAAACGATAACTATAATATCAATAAAATATATATTACATTTAGGATAGATAGATATATATATATATCTATACAGGTCCTTCTCAAAATATTGGCATATTGTGATAAAGTTCATTATTTTCCATAATGTAATGATGAAAATTTAACATTCATATATTTTAGATTCATTGCACACTAACTGAAATATTTCAGGTCTTTTATTGTCTTAATACGGATGATTTTGGCATACAGCTCATGAAAACCCCAAATTCCTATCTCACAAAATTAGCATATTATTAAAAGGGTCTCTAAACGAGCTATGAACCTAATCATCTGAATCAACGAGTTAACTCTAAACACCTGCAAAAGATTCCTGAGGCCTTTAAAACTCCCAGCCTGGTTCATCACTCAAAACCCCAATCATGGGTAAGACTGCCGACCTGACTGCTGTCCAGAAGGCCACTATTGACACCCTCAAGCAAGAGGGTAAGACACAGAAAGAAATTTCTGAATGAATAGGCTGTTCCCAGAGTGCTGTATCAAGGCACCTCAATGGGAAGTCTGTGGGAAGGAAAAAGTGTGGCAGAAAACGCTGCACAACGAGAAGAGGTGACCGGACCCTGAGGAAGATTGTGGAGAAGGGCCGATTCCAGACCTTGGGGGACCTGCGGAAGCTGGGCTACAGAGAAGCAGCACTGGACTGTTGCTCAGTGGTCCAAAGTGGTCCAAAGTACTTTTTTCGGATGAAAGCAAATTCTGCATGTCATTCGGAAATCAAGGTGCCAGAGTCTGGAGGAAGACTGGGGAGAAGGAAATGCCAAAATGCCAGAAGTCCAGTGTCAAGTACCCACAGTCAGTGATGGTCTGGGGTGCCGTGTCAGCTGCTGGTGTTGGTCCACTGTGTTCTATCAAGGGCAGGGTCAATGCAGCTAGCTATCAGGAGATTTTGGAGCAAATCATGCTTCCATCTGCTGAAAAGCTTTATGGAGATGAAGATTTCATTTTTCAGCACGACCTGGCACCTGCTCACAGTGCCAAAACCACTGGTAAATGGTTTACTGACCATGGTATCACTGTGCTCAATTGGCCTGCCAACTCTCCTGACCTGAACCCCATAGAGAATCTGTGGGATATTGTGAAGAGAACGTTGAGAGACTCAAGACCCAACACTCTGGATGAGCTAAAGGCCGCTATCGAAGCATCCTGGGCCTCCATAAGACCTCAGCAGTGCCACAGGCTGATTGCCTCCATGCCACGCCGCATTGAAGCAGTCATTTCTGCCAAAGGATTCCCGACCAAGTATTGAGTGCATAACTGTACATGATTATTTGAAGGTTGACGTTTTTTGTATTAAAAACACTTTTCTTTTATTGGTCGGATGAAATATGCTAATTTTGTGAGATAGGAATTTTGGGTTTTCATGAGCTGTATGCCAAAATCATCCGTATTAAGACAATAAAAGACCTGAAATATTTCAGTTAGTGTGCAATGAATCTAAAATATATGAATGTTAAATTTTCATCATGACATTATGGAAAATAATGAACTTTATCACAATATGCTAATATTTTGAGAAGGACCTGTATGTATGTATATATATATATATATATATATATATATATATATATATATATATATATGTGTATATATATATATATATATATATATATATATATATGTATATATATATTCATTATAGTTTGGTGTTATTATGGAATCTGACCTTAATGTAGACATATCACACTCTGACAAGGACTGTTGAAAAGGCCTCCATGACATTACATTGAACTGAAATTATTTTTAATCACACAGACTTTGGAGGAAAGTCTAAATCTATTAAACATTCATTATTATACTATTGCAAACATATTATTTTATTTTTGAGGAGAACATCCACTCAAGCCAGTGATATCCTTGCTTTCAAATTCAATGTCACAAAAGATACAAATATTCTGTAAGGCCTTGGTATGTCGATTTTCTCGAAAAACATGTACTCGTCAGTAACTGGTGACATCACTATGGGATGATGTCTGTGAGATCTTAGTACTGTGTACCTGTAAAACCTTTTTTCCAGAAGGTTTTTGGCTTGTCCATGTGGACAGCTGCAAGTGTCAGTCATGCTTGAAGGTCTCAAGTTTTGGAGCTGACTTATTTCTGGTTATCTCACTGTCAGTCATAGTTGAGGTTAAACAAACTTCACGGTAGACAGTGACATTTGTGTTCCAGTATCGTCTTGTTCATGATCAGGAACTAACCAGTTTAAATGAGCTCTACCACTCCTGATAATTAGAGAGGTCAAAATTACACCAGAACTTTGTTGGTAACATAGAGACATTTATTTAAATATTGGTGAGGGTGTTGGTACTGTATATATTTGAGCTCGTATGTATATATTTGACCTGTTGATAATTAGAGAGCTCCACAACAAATTCAAACTTTTGTGCCCAGTTCCCGTTTTATTGATTCATTAAAGTTTTTTTTTTAATGATTTATAATTGTTCCACCTGTTTTAAATAATAGTCCTGGGTATGTTGCATCAGCGGCTGTCTCAAATCACCACCTCAACGCCTCCAGCAAGCCAGCCACTCAATTCCACACATCACCTCTAGAGAGCACTATAAGCAAGCCCTGATATTACGTTCAGTACAGATGGAAGTTGTAGTCACTTCCTGTATGGTGATGAGGGATTGATGAAGACTTCCTGTAGTGTTTTGAAAAAGTCACGGTGGCGCAGACGTTGCCTTGCAGCAAGAAGGTCCTGGTTTCGATTCCCGGCCGGGGGTCTTTCTGCATGGAGTTTGCATGTTCTCCTCATGCATGCGTGGGTTCTCTCCAGGTACTCCAGCTTCTTCCCACAGTCCAAAAATGACTGTTAGGTTAATTAGTCTCTCTAAATTGGCCTAAGGTTTGAATGAGTGTGAATGAGGTTTGCATGGTTGTTTGTCCTGTTTGTGTTGCCCTGTGATCGACTGGCGACCTGTCCATGGTGTACCCTGCCTCCCATAGACTGCTGGAGAAAGGCACGAGCTTCCCCGCAACCCACTATGAGGAAGCGATAGAAAATGACATTTATTAGGCTAAGTTTGAAGCTTCTTTCATGGAGGGTCATTCACCACAGAAACCTGTGACTTTGTTCTCAGTGGTCGGGGCTAAAATGATGTCATCAATCAACCATACCAATGTGTTGAACACTGGTTCCTGAGGAAGTACGCAAAATTTGGTGTGGATCTGAAAATGCATCAGGGATGTATACGTAGTGGGCACAGTTGATTCAAATTCCAATGTAATCCAATTGACCTGTTTGTAGATTGACAAAGGTCATTCATATCCAGTTTGGAGCAAATCATGCAGGTGTGATTTAGAGCCAACTGTGTGTGGATGGTGAGATATCACCAGCCAGCACTCACTGTTCAGAGTATGATTCTACATCATTCTGTTCTCTGTCATCAGATACTGCTTATAACATATAGGAGTCAGTGTATATGGAGGACAAATGTTTAACGCTCCGATGTTTCCCTGCTTAGATAAACCCAATGAAATGCTCTCTTAGCAATAAGGCCACCATGGCCATTTCACATTTTACATTTTTTTAATGCAAATTTCTGGCTTTTTAACTGAGAAATTAGCACTTTTTAGAACCACTATGATAAAAATAATGAGAATAAAGACCTGTGATTTAACAAATTGGCAGCACAGTCTTTTATCAGAAGTGGAGACATACAAGAGTGTACATATCTCAGTAACATTTATACATGGCTAAATCTCCCAACATCCTGTGGAAGACTCTACAGGTCCTTCTCAAAATATTAGCATATTGTGATAAAGTTCATTATTTTCCATAATGTCATGATGAAAATTTAACATTCATATATTTTAGATTCATTGCACACTAACTGAAATATTTCAGGTCTTTTATTGTCTTAATACGGATGATTTTGGCATACAGCTCATGAAAACCCCAAATTCCTATCTCACAAAATTAGCATATCATTAAAAGGGTCTCTAAACGAGCTATGCACCTAATCATCTGAATCAACGAGTTAACTCTAAACACCTGCAAAAGATTCCTGAGGCCTTTAAAACTCCCAGCCTGGTTCATCACTCAAAACCCCAATCATGGGTAAGACTGCCGACCTGACTGCTGTCCAGAAGGCCACTATTGACACCCTCAAGCAAGAGGGTAAGACACAGAAAGAAATTTCTGAACGAATAGGCTGTTCCCAGAGTGCTGTATCAAGGCACCTCAGTGGGAAGTCTGTGGGAAGGAAAAAGTGTGGCAGAAAACGCTGCACAACAAGAAGAGGTGACCGGACCCTGAGGAAGATTGTGGAGAAGGGCCAATTCCAGACCTTGGGGGACCTGCGGAAGCAGTGGACTGAGTCTGGAGTAGAAACATCCAGAGTGCACAGGTGTGTGCAGGAAATGGGCTACAGGTGCCGCATTCCCCAGGTCAAGCCACTTTTGAACCAGAAACAGCGGCAGAAGCGCCTGACCTGGACTACAGAGAAGCAGCACTGGACTGTTGTTCAGTGGTCCAAAGTACTTTTTTCGGATGAAAGCAAATTCTGCATGTCATTCGGAAATCAAGGTGCCAGAGTCTGGAGGAAGACTGGGGAGAAGGAAATGCCAAAATGCCAGAAGTCCAGTGTCAAGTACCCACAGTCAGTGATGGTCTGGGGTATCGTGTCAGCTGCTGGTGTTGGTCCACTGTGTTTTATCAAGGGCAGGGTCAATGCAGCTAGCTATCAGGAGATTTTGGAGCACTTCATGCTTCCATCTGCTGAAAAGCTTTATGGAGATGAAGATTTCATTTTTCAGCATGACCTGGCACCTGCTCACAGTGCCAAAACCACTGGTAAATGGTTTACTGACCATGGTATCACTGTGCTCAATTGGCCTGCCAACTCTCCTGACCTGAACCCCATAGAGAATCTGTGGGATATTGTGAAGAGAACGTTGAGAGACTCAAGACCCAACACTCTGGATGAGATAAAGGCCGCTATCGAAGCATCCTGGGCCTCCATAAGACCTCAGCAGTGCCACAGGCTGATTGCCTCCATGCCACGCCGCATTGAAGCAGTCATTTCTGCCAAAGGATTCCCGACCAAGTATTGAGTGCATAACTGTACATGATTCTTTGAAGGTTGACGTTTTTTGTATTAAAAACACTTTTATTTTATTGGTCGGATGAAATATGCTAATTTTGTGAGATAGGAATTTTGGGTTTTCATGAGCTGTATGCCAAAATCATCCGCATTAAGACAATAAAAGACCTGAAATATTTCAGTTAGTGTGCAATGAATCTAAAATATATGAATGTTAAATTTTCATCATGACATTATGGAAAATAATGAACTTTATCACAATATGCTAATATTTTGAGAAGGACCTGTATTCTGAAGCTTTTATGAAACTCCAACTATTTGGGACACAGTTTCAGTTAATTTTGTTTGTTTGGCACAAAAACAACACTGTCTATTACCAAAATAACACCAGACTCACACTAGAACATGGAGGTGACAGCATTGTGCTCTGAACTTGCTTTTCTTCAGCTGCTGCAGGGTGAAAGACTCCCACTAAAGAAGACTGAATGGCTGTAATTAAGGTGCTTCAGTGAAGTGTAATGTACACTCATGAAACCATGTTATTGAAGTTTTCCTTTCTTTCCAGTTTTCCATCCAAATAGATTTGTTTGTTTCATTCTATTTATTTCTGTTTATTTATACAGCATTGATTTCCAACAGGTCTCATCTTAAGGAACTTTACAAGCATCTGATTTATTTTCTTAAATATAGAAGCAAATCAGTCCAATTACACAAAGCAGTCACATTCAGCTTATGATGTCAATTGATGAATGTGTTTATGTGTGTTTAAAGGCCAGCTGATAAAAGAGCCGGTATTAAGACTTGGAGCTAACCATCAGACAATGTCATCATTATTCTTGTCAGTGTAACTTCTATCATTGGCCTCTAACTACCGATGGTATCAATAAACCCATCTACTGACACATTCAGTGTTATAATAGTTTACTAGCAGTGTTTGGAGCTTGTATGCAGCTTTGACTTGAACAAAAAGTAAAACATTGATTGGGTTCACACAATTTTTTTCTTGGTTGAAACGTTCCGTGATTTGGACTCCAACATGTCTTCAAAGGGCCAAATGTTTTTACTGCGATCCAAATGTTTGTTTTGGGAATTCAAGATTTTTATGTTTGACTGAATATCAGGGTGTTAAAAAAGGTCTAAAAATTGCCACTGAGGCAGGTTTGCCGAATAGCAGTAATTATCATAGAGATTGTAAGAGCTAAATTCAATGAAGGAAAAACAGTTGTTCCATTCTCAGAATTAAAAAACAGATTAAGTTACAGACCATGTTGTTTACAGGCTCTGTACAGACACCCGATTTCTTGTTTTATTTCTTTATCAGGTCTGCTTAACGGAAATGGCCTTATGCTCTCCTTTGGACCGTGCAATGACAGAGACAAACAGGAAGACAAACCTCAAACCTCATAAACACATAGCAGCCACAGCCCTGACATGAAGATCCTCTACATTTCATTAAATGACAGCCTGTATTTTTACAAACATACATTAATAAATGATCAGTACCTGGGCCAGTCCCTTCAGTTTCTTCACATCATCACATTTTAGTTAGTTAGTTCCTTCACACTTATTCTCACCCTAAGATTATTTAGAGCTCTGTGTTGTCTGTACGGCTGCAGCAATTTTTAGATTTGCAGAATACAATATTTATGCAGCGCTTCATGTATCCCTTTCTGAGGAATATATTGTAATTATTTACATACATGGAGTATGTGATTTTAACATGACTTTTTGAGGAATTTGTATGATCCATGACTTTCTGTTTACCTGTGGAACAACTGTGATGTCGCACATTGGTATTAGACACTCTTCAAATTAAAAAAGATAAAGCAACTGTCATGATTCAGTTTTTTTGAATGACTCAAATGGTGGAGATGAATCCTTTAATAAATAAAAGGATAATTTACAAGATGGAGAATGGAAACGGATTAGTCCTGGAGCAGGTAACCAGAGCAACAAGCCCTGAGCAGGCAACAGATGGCAGAAATGCAGGTAAACAGACCATCCAGTAGTGAGCAAACAAAGGAAGTGTAATACAGAAGCAGGGTGGAGGAATGACCATTAAACCAGAGGAGCTAATCAGACGAATTGTGGAGCAGCTGTGGCAGAGATAGTCGAGAACAACAGAAGAAGAGTGGCTAATTAACACATATGAGCTGAGAAGAAACATAAGAAACCCAAGAATGAATCTAATAGGTATTAACTCTAGATGTAAAGAGAACAATAAAACACACAAGCATGAACTATCACGTCAAAAATGACGCCCAGTATGGTTAAGCTAATCAGATGGATTGTTGATGTCCTCCAACAGGGTGATGTCTACTAGTGAGACTTTCTGACAGAGCTGCACGCAGAAGAGCAAGCAGAAATAAGCATAACACAGCAGTCATGTTAAACAGTCATGTAGTTAGTAACAGCTGGAAGGCTGGTTATGTGGTGTAGTGATATTAGGATGATTTTCAAAAAATCCTTAAGGTGAAACAAAGATTATTTCTGATCCACTACTTTTCTCTGTAGCGATTATTTGACCCTTGGTGACTATTTTGATCCATTTCATCAGGAGGCAACGTGTTTGGCCATCATCACTGCATGTCAGATCACAGTATGAAAAGTGCTGGTTTAATGTGTTAGTTGAAGGATCCTGATGAACGCCACAAGCTGAAAATAAAGTTGGTTTCTTAGTATTTTAAGTATTGCTGGAGCCTTCAGCTCCCCACATTAATGTGTTAGGTCCCATGAACGGGTTTTTTGCTACCGGGTCCAACAGATAGGTTCACATCTGTAAATTAATCTTTTTTTCAGTTTCAATAATAATTTTTAATTTTCACTTTGCTTTAGTCCAAATATTTACTGGTACAGAGTCGTGATTCAGTTCGCTGAACACCAAGATGTAGATTTGACCTTTACTGCTGTGTCGCTCAGCAGATATTGTGGAAAATATCTCAAGAGATAATCAGTTACTTTAATGACTCAGAGCTCAGGATAAATGTTAACAGCTTCCCACCTACCACTTCCTTCTGTGCTTTTCACACTAGGTTGCAGCAGCTTCCTGCGTATTGTTCTGTTGGAAGATGGTGGTAGAAATTTTTTTTTTCGGATTTTTTTGTCATTTTTGTGGTGGTTCGATCTCCTTTGCATCACGATTTTTAATGCTAGTTTTCTTTAATAGTGGTCAGTTGTTCAGATATCCAAGTTTTCAAACAGGGTGCAAGGAGCAGCATGCTGTCTCTCAGCGTCTTTCTGAAACAGTGTAGGAGTCCTCCATGACATCTGCGAATACATCATATAGTATCAATTGTGAAACTGCCATGTTCATATAAGCATCTGTTCGTCTACAGTGGGGGAAATAAAAATTTGATCCCCTGCTGATTTTTATAGTTTACTCCATTACAAATAAAACCTCAGTCTTCAGTTTTGATGTTAGTTTCTTTTTAATGAAAAGTTTGAGCTCAGGCTTTTTCACTTGGTAGCATGCAACCCATTTCCTTTTATAAAATGAATTATTTTCAGACATTTTTGTTGCTATTCTGTCTCTTTGCATTAAAATGACTATCCTGGGTGAAATTATTTACTTTTGCCAATAAAAATTAAATGTAAATGTTACAACTGTTTAAACATTTAAAGTGCTTGTAATAATGACTGAGAAAGGTGTTGTTTAAAGATTCAAAATTACAAATATGCTGTTGACTGGGCAATTCTTTGACCATCCATTAGTACCAGTATTAAAGAAGAATCCTTCAGAAAGTCTTCTGCTGCAGACCTCATCGTCTCTTCAAAGAACCCTCCTTCAATAAATCTGAACCATCCCTTTAAATTTACGTTACCTCCACACAGTTTGGATTTGGTTTCAAATGACATTTGAATTTCATGTCACAAGTGGAGCAAGACGTTAGTTCAAAAACCACCTTTTGCTACCATCTGGTGAACTTTCTGTTCATGTTTCCCTGCAACAAAAAGTTCAGAGCCATAATAGCAGCTTTCACCACTTAGTATGACTACAGCATGTGCTGCCGTTTTCCATGGTTGTGGTTTAGCTCAGTTTTACTTGTTACTACTGTGTGTTGCGGCTGTCTGCAATTGGGTTGTATTTTCTGTGAACACTTTACCAAAAAAAAAACCATTGCCCTTTTGTTTTTTGGTTTTTGTTTTCAGCTTGACAGGAAATGGTTACATGATTCAGAGAGCCAACCTAAGGGTCAAAAGATCATAAAAGATTAAAACTTGACTAGAATCCCAGCTACAAACTCACAGCTATCAGCAAGAAAGAATTAAATATAGTTTATTTATCTGGCAATGAGCTACAAGATAAAAACATGTCAAAATGTTTTGGATTAACATTACATTTTCAGCACAACAGAACTGCCAGTCTCAGTTAAAGGTTTAAACAATGGTGAAAAAAATATTTTGGGTTGGAGTGCTGGGGGAAAACTCTTGACTTAGTTATGGTGTAAAGGCTCCAATTTTGTGTTTTTGATTTTAGTCACCTTGATCAACAACTACTTGACGACTACTTGACAGACAGACAGACAGACAGACAGACAGACAGACAGAGCGAGCACAGTTTTTATTCCTTTTAACTCTGTACACCTCAGATCTCCAGTACAAGAGAGTCTTGTCATCTGCAAAAATACTCGGATGACTCCGCAGCCGTCGGGTGCATCAGAGATGGACAAGAGGCTGAGAACAGAAAGCTGGAAAATGTCAAACATTGTTTCCATCTTGGGTGAAAAAGCAGAGATGGTTGGGGACTATACATAAATATCTTGCTGTTCACCTGGACAACAGACTGGACCAGAGGCTTAACAGTAAAGCTTTCTACAAGTAGAAACAGAGCAGACTTTACTTCTTGAGGAACCTCCGGTCCGGTAAGTGTTTGGAGCAAGTTTGCAAAGTTTGTTATGGAGAGTGGGATCTCTTCTGTTCAGGTAGCAGCATTTAGAGCCAGGGACTTAAAAAAGCTCAGCAAGATGATTAAAAGCTGGGACTTTTCTCTAATATGTTCTTGAGTCACTATTGATGATTATGCAAAGAAGGATTCTTCAAAAAATGAAGAACATAATGAATAACCCTGAGATCATGAGACTGTCAGGACAACAGTGTTTTCAGTCAGAGGCTTCTTTAGATACCCTGTAATACTGATGTCATTCAGATGGACATGTGAAGTTCTTCTGCAAAAACATATGGAGCATTATCACATGCTCCTCCAGAATCAGCTTCATCAAAGACAAATCAATGGATCAGCAGGGGACGCAGAACACCGGCAGTCTGAGCGCAACACTGAAACAAAAAGTTTAATTGCAGTGTTTGAAAAACAGTTGCAGGCCCTAGACTTTCTATTTCTAGCCAAAATGCAGGAGGCAGAATTCTGAGTGAAAAGTAATTTTAATAATGATGAAAAAACTTACTGGCTGGCACAAGGTTATCAGAGCAGGGAACACAGGCAAAGTCACATTCAGCACAAAACAGGAAGTGTAACGGGCATAGAAACGGAAAGACACAGTGAAGAGCAGTGAAAACCGGAGAGCTTAAATACAGGGACAAGTGTGGAGATGGCATGGCAAAACCCGGTGAGAGTAATCAGGTGGAAAATGAGGAACAGCTGAGTTCAATGAAGGAAGAGAGAGCTGGGGAAGGAAAGTCGTGAGCAGAAGTAGAACAGAGAGAGAAACAGGGAGGAATTCCAACAGAACTAACACACAAAAATAAACTAGTTCAAAGTCTTTGGTTTCATTAAGATGTTTTTTGAAACATCTTAGACAGGCCTTTGTTTTTTTTTTTTTTTTGGATCACCAGTCGTTTTATCCTGGGAACTTAAATGCTATTGCTGCTCAGTCACTTTCATATTGTTGAATCTTGACCTGATGAGGCCTGCAGGTCTTTAGGTGTTGTTTTGGGTAAAATGTGGGTGAATGTACTGTAGGAAGTTTCACCCTGACCACACACTTCTTGCACTCATCAGCAAGCTTATAGTATAATTCTTACCCGAGGTTTGAACACTATTGTTGACAAAATTGTTGAAGTCGTGGTTTTTTCGTTTTGTCTAGAAATGGGCAAAAGGGTTTGAGCTTTGGGGTGTAGACACAATGACATTTGAAAAATTCAATGTCAGGTTTTCAAAAACTAAAAACACTGAACCAGTTTTTAGGCACAGTGGTGATGGCATTATGCTGTGGGGCTATTTTGCTCCTCGAATTACTTGTGCATTGCTCACAGAAGGTAGAATAACGAAAAAGCTGGAATACCTCTACATTCTTCGGCTTCAAGACAGCAACTAGATGGTTAAGACCTGGACACAAAGCTGGTGTTCCAGTTTACAATGATAGCTCACTACAAACCTCATTTTAAAATGAATGAAGTAGGGTTTCCAAAGCCCCAATCTAAATTCTATAGGAAATTTGTGGACTAGGCCTAAAAGCCCGTTCCTATCAGGAAAGAAACACATTTAGATGAACTCTATCTTTTCCAACAAGAGGAGTTGTGAAAAAAGTAGCCATAGGTGGAATATATTGTGATACGTTTGACAATAATATCAAATATCTGAAGCACATTTGTAGTTTTTTGAAAGCTCTTTGAAAGTTATTTTTGTATAATCATTTCAAGAACAGGTTAGATAAATTACTGAAACCACACAATTAAAAGGACAATTAAAAGCCCATAATGAGTATAAGTAATATTTTTTACTGGACCTGTAGATCAGAAACCCATTCCTGGCAGATAAAAAAAATACTTTGTGTTCGACAGTAAAATTAAGGGCAGGCAAAGGAATTACATAATAAGTTATAACATGAGGCTGAAAAAGACGCTGATCTTTTGTGACTTAGTTTTTTACCTCAAATTAGTCATTCTAAAGGCAGTTAGAACACAAAGATAATTTTATTTACAGCCTCGTATGGATTAGAGAGATACTATTGTTAATGCCTCTATGGGTGTTTTTGAGGGCGCCTCTTTCTTATAATCTGATCATCTTTCTTTGTATATCCGTTGGTGAGGTCTCTTTGAAACTTTAGCAGCGCTTGCATTTGTTGCATTACTTGATCAACTTCTGCACATCACCATCATCATAACACCTCCAAGTGTGTATCGTAAAACAGTTCTTTTATTTTAGTTCACCTTGTTGTTTGTGTTGACATTGAGTTTTTCTTGTACCATGGACTCATAAACTGCCTATCCCCGGTCCAACATTGCAGATTACACTGAATACAGCTTTTTCTATTTTCAAACTACACCCTGTGGATCTCCTCCATAACCTCTGGGATGTGCGTTGCTTGTCACAGTGAAAACAGAAATGTTTCATATAGATATATTAGATTTAATAGATAGAGCTTGTTATGGTACTGTTGGACCATGTTTTACGTAATATTGGACCATTTGTAAGTTGCTGGACACCAGGATGCCTACTGACATCATCGGCCATTTTGTATACCAGCACAGTCCGCTTCTACAAATCCCAGCGGCCACCGCGGCTGATAGGATGGGGGCGTCGCATCTCTGATGCAACAGTCAACTATATTACAGAGTATGAGACTGCCCACCATTGCTTTCAGCTTGGGACCGAGACGCGGTTAACTCGCTACTGGAGCTTCACTCTGGAGAAGAAATCCCACGTTGACTTTCATTCATTCTCCCCATTGGCCAATGAGAAAACTAAACGAATTAAGCTTACAGGAGTAAGAAGGCTTGTAAGTTTTCAACTTTACCGATCGAAGACACGTAACAAAAAAACACGGATTTTTATTTTATTTTATTTGTTTTACCTGTCTGGCAGAGTATCGCTCAGAATTGTTGTCTGAGTGCAAAGAAATTGCCCAACAGATTTACTTTCACAAGCGGAGCATCACAGCTAATGTTTTAAAGCTCTGCTTTATATTTATAAAAGAAACTTTATTATAAACTTCTTTGGGAATATTTCAACTGTTACAGACACGGAGACTGAAATGAAAAGGAAAACAGAAACTTGAAAAAGAGAGAGACGGGGCAAAAGGGAAAAAGGGGAGAAAAGAAGAAAAGAGTGGAGGAGAGAAAGAAGGATGAAGAGAATAAAAGATTACACCCTGCTTGCTTATACACTGTTGAGGTAAAATAATGCTATCATTGATAACCTTGCGGCCTCAACCTCTCCCAGTCCGGATGTCGTGAGAAAGAACAGATGAAGAGCAGGAAATTAAGATTAACGCAAGTTTAATTTGGAAGATAATAAGTCCAATGATTTCGACTGCAAAATGAATATACAAAATTACATAAAGGAAATTACATAAAGGAAAGAAAATTTTCCATAAGGGCCCTTACGGAGAGAGATCGCAGATTTCAGCAAAGCATGGCTGTCTTTACCCCGATGTCTTTCCCATTTACAAGTTCCAGAACATCTTTATACTATTGACTTCAAAGCTTACTGACAGTGCCTCCCCCTTTTGCAGTCTGGTGATGTAAATCAGCCAAGCTCCCTTGTGGCATCTATACCATGGCCAAAAGTTGACCTTTATTGCTTTTTTGTCCCTACAGCCAGCTTTTACTGCTTGCAGCTGTTGAAAACTTTCCAACCTTTGTTTCACCCTTGTGCCATCCTGACCCCTGCTGTGATCTGTCATCTCTCCTCAAGGCTCACTCATGTTAAATCTCAGTTTAATGTTCTCACATGCCAACTAAACTAATAGCATGAAAGTACATGATTTTAATTCTCAACAACACCTGCAGTTGTTTTTTGTTTTTTTTACAAAATAGCACACAGTATTTATGAATGTAAAATGTACTTAGTGAGAGGTGCAGCCCAATATAAAAACATCTGTGTATCTGTCAACACCTGAAGCTTAACACCTGTGAGTATGAGTGTGGATGCGCTTTGTATACAAGGTTTCTCCACAAAAATATGCAATAGGGAGTTTGAGGACCCACCGACCTGCCCCATGGTCCCCGGGCGGACACTGAGGAGATCCGAGCCACAGACATCCAAAGGCCCCCCAAAGCACAGGAACCCCAGGAGAACCACTGCCGGGACTACCGCAACCCCCCCAGAGAAGAGCAGTGGAGAGTCCCAGGGGAGCCACCCAGCAGCGACAATGCAGAAGCCCCAGAGAGCCGCAACGACAAGCCCACAGGCCCCGCCGGCAGCCGTCCATGCCCGAGCAGATCCAGCCATGGACACAGAGACCCAAGACCCCGGGACACACCACCCCCGAAGCAGAGGCCCGACAGAGCCCAGGGGGCCAGGCCCCGGCAAGCAGCTACCGGGAGTGAGCCAGCAAACACCAAAGCACCCAGCCCCGGACACCGAGAACCCCAAGTACACCAGCGGGCAGAGACTCCAACCACCGGCAGGTAGTGTGGCGGGGAGGAAATAGGCCCCACATTAGATGGGGGGGCCTAGGCTGATCCAGGAGAGGGAGCAGTCCAAGACCCAACCTGTCACACAAAAAAAACAACAAAAAAAACAGGCACTCACAGTCACAATCACCCACTCCCACCCTCATGCATACACATAAAATCACTCGCACCCAAAGTAAAGACAAACAACAATGGACGTCATACACTCATTCACACTCCCCATGCATACTCTATACTCCCAGGTCCAGGCGCTGGTACCCCTTAGGGGTAACCAGCCCTTGGTCCCCTTCCCTCCAGACAGGCAGACAGCGCCGGCACCGCCTAGACCCGGGCGGCCCCGGCCCGGCCCCCACTCCGAATCCAGTCCCCAACAACCCCCATCCACCTCCGGAGAGGGGGCTATGTACAAAAGAGGGGTCCACATGGCCCAAACCAGCCCGCCAACCAGAGTCGCCCCAGGACAGAGCAGTCCCGACCCCCCAATGAGCTCCAATCCCAACCCCATGAGCCTCCCACCCCCAGTGAACCCCAACATGAACCTCCCCACAGGGCCACCCCCAACAAGGACACCGATATCGAACACATGCCTCCGGACCCAAACGCCACCAATCCCCTCCCCCACAGGTGAACTCCATAGCTGAGAGGCCGATGAAGCCACACCCACCCACACTGTGCCCTGCTCTAAGCACCCCTGCCGCACCCCGCTCCCCCACCACACAGCACGCTGCAACGGCAATTCAAGGGCATCGCGCAACACCACCCCCGCCCACCGGCGTAACTGGGCAGACCCCACCAAGCACCGCACCCACAACAGGACCCCCGCATCATGATGGGACAAACTCACCCACCCGGTACCCGGGGCCAGTGACCCCCACCATGCCCCCACAATGCCCCCGTCAGCCACAGAAAAAAACAACAACAAAAAACACTACATTTCTGCCACTGCAACGACCACCCAAGGAAAAGCACTATCCAGCTCAGCTCCACCATCGCCGCCCAGCAGATCCAAACGCCGGCGACCCCACATTCCAGAAGTGGATACAACCCCTATACCCCACACGCTGCACCCCCTCCACAACACCCCCCCACCCACCGCCCCAATCCCCCCCCCCCACACGACAGCCAGCAGAGCAGCACACCACCAAGCCCGCCCAACCCCCCCAGACAGCGCCAGCAGCCCCAGCCCACCAGTCCACGAGAGGGATACATGCACCAGCCAGGTACCTGGGCCACGCAGGCCAACCGCTCCAGGCCAAGCACAACCCACCAGCCGCCCCGGTGCAGTCACAAGATGTGCTCTGCCGCCCCACCCACCCGACCGCGCTCGACCATGTGCCAGAACCACAGAAGGAAGCAGTGGAAGAAGGCCACGGCAGCACCAGTTACCAGGCACCCCCCCCACCCCACCCCCAAACCCCGGGGGCGCCCCAGCTCGCCGGCCACCCGTACCCCCGCATGGCGCACCACGGCCCACCATGCAGTCCAACCAGCCAACTTTCTTTATATTATTGCATTATGTCTGTTCTACGTCTAGCCAGGGTTCAATAGAGGACTGTATTTAAACCATTTTGAGATGTAATGTAGCCTGTTAGCTAAGCAGTAAAGATGAAAGATAGGCAGATCTAGTCCTCCTTTATCTTTGGTCTTTTGCAGTGTTTAGAGGCTAATACGTGGGTGCTTATCTTTTCAGATAAATTTAGTGATGGAGGAGTCCAGAGATCTAAACCAGTCAGATGGTTTATTCGAAATCATTGAGAATAAGTAATTGATTTTTGGCAAGACCATCATTTTTACTGAAGCAACCCTGCCCATGAGTGATATGGATAGAGATTTCCATCTAGCAAGATCATCTTCTACTTTTTTTAAGAGCGAGATGTGGTTTAGTTTTGTTAAATCTCCCAATCTAGGAGACACGTTAATGCCCAAATATGTAATATTCCCTGACTGTAGTTGTATATTAGGAAAATTGTGGAAAGAACAATTGATTGGAAGAACTGTCAATTTTAACCAATTTATAGAATAGTCGGAAATTCTTGAGAAAGAATTTATCAATCCAATTACCTGAGAGACAGAGGTTTGCGAATGCTGGAGAAAGAGTAATACATCAACTGCATAAAGACATATTTTATGTTCAATATTCCTGCATTTTATGCCTTTAATACCTTTAGATTGTCTGATTGCTGCTGCTAGTGGTTCAATAAAAATAGCAAATAATGAGGGGGAAAGTGGGCATCCCTGCCTGGTGCCCCTCTGAAGACAGAAGCAGGAAGATGTTTGTTTATTTGTTTTGATACATGCCGCTGGGGAACTGTCTAATATTTTTATCCAGTTTATGAAAGAGCTTCCAAAACCAAATTTAGTCAAGGTTGCAAACAAGAATTTCCAGTTAACTCTATCAAATGCTTTTTCTGCATCTAGAGATAATATATTGGTCTCAATATTTTTACTGTAGGAATAGTCTATTAGATTAACTAATCTGCGTGAATTAGTGGATGAATGCCTACGTTTAATAAAACCAGTTTGGTCGGGATGTATTATGAGAGGCGTAACCTTTTCTAGTGTTTTTTGCGAGGGCTTTACAGATTATTTTGAGATTGACGTTAATAAGGGATATGGGTCGGTAGCTGGTAGGGAGTACTGGGTCTTTTCCTGGTTTTCACAAGAGAGTGATGTTGGCAGAATTTATATTTGGCTATTATATTATAATTATATTCGGCTGAAGTCAGTGGTACATCCAGGTCCATCGCTTGATTTTCTGATAGTTTAGGAATTGTTACTTTGTCCAAAAAAACACTGAGTTTTCAAGGAGATGCAATTTTTCCTCCTTGTTTTTTTTGTTCCAGTCGACTAGTGACAGTCCGTCATATTTTTTCACCTTTCTGCCAAGGAGGTCACAAAGGACGAAAAACGGACTGCTTTGCTAAGTATCCGCGGACACTTGTACCCCCCCCCCCCCCCCCCCCCCCCCCCCCCCCCCCCCCCCCCCCCCCTCCTTCTCTCTCCATCTGCTCGGGGGAAACAATATCAAGTAAAATCCATCCTCACAAGTTGTGTTTTTACTGTCTGGACACCTGAGCGCAGGTGCGCTGTGGAACTGAACTGCTATAATAACCTTATGGTGAAAATCAACTATTTTCTTTGTCTTCAAGTTCATGCTTTGCTAGCTTGCCGGCAAAAGTTTTATTATCCTTTGTCCCCTGGGTTTACAACTTAGCTTGGGAAAGTTTTATGACTGCCTGTGTCCCACTGAGCCAAACTTTGGGTGGGGGGGGCTCCCGAAGCTCCGCTCACCACCATATTATCACTTGTTGCCATAACTGGTGGTTGGATTTTCATACACACTCCATGTTGTTTTGTTCTGTTTTGTTTTATTTGGTTTATTAAGGTATTTTACCCCTTTTTGTGTAGGACTTTGCATGTTTGATTAGGTGAAGATTATTGAATCAGAAGAGCGAGTTGTATCAGGGCTGTTGATTTAATAAATATTCACGTTTATTTTGTGCAAGAGTGATTTGTCAGTCAAAATAAGGTTAAATTTCACCACGTTTCGGTAGAAACGGTTGATTAAACAGTGACATCTAATAATAGTTATCAACTATTACTGAGAATTCAATAATTGTAATTATCAAGGGCTTTGAGCCACAATTACAACACCAGAAGACATCTCTGATTTTGATTCATAAATGAGGATTTATGGTTAAGAAATTAATTTTCTCAAATTATGATATTTAACTATAATTCTTGATAAATATTAATTAATCAATAATCATAATCCCAACAGTACCCACTGTCATCACAGAGTCTCCCAGCTGCAGAGTGAACATTTCTTCTCAGCATCATCTTCTGGGACTTTAGTTTTGAAACATAATTGATATTTGCTGTGTTTTGTGCAAACATTTAGAGTGGTTGAAGTTTTGTTGGATTGTTGCAGTATTAATAACTGAGCGGAGATCTCTAAAGTTCTTCAGAGGAGAGATACTGACCCTTCATAGTAACAGGAAGGCTCACAGAAAGTAACTTTATTTTTTTTTTATTGTTTTATTCATTTTCATCTTCTGTGTGACCTTCATATGTTCTTGACTTGTTTTTCTCCAAAAGAATAAGCTCATATGTAATTGTGCTGTTTGTTGTGACTTCACATAAACAATATTTAATGTCCCTACTCTGCAGTGAAACTTATGTGATACTAAGTAATGTTGTTGCTGGATGTGGGAGCTTTTAGACCACTTTACCAACATTTAAACTTAGAGTTCATTTTAAAAACTATCATTACCTTCTGAAGTCCTTGTTCCTTCTACTCCCTCTCCCATCTACATTTTGTACTTCTGCCATGGAGCATATCTAAATCTAACCATGAAGCCAGGATTCTTTCTCTGTTATGATTTGGGGTTGTTTTATTTTTGTTTGTGGGTTTTTCCTCATATGTTTCTCACAGTTAAGGTTTTGAATCATGCTTCTGTTTATTATTTTCCTGGTCATGCTTTAGTTTTTGTCTTCTAGTTCATGTTTTGTCAAGTTAGGTTTTTGGATTTGGTTATGCTTTAGTTTCATGTTTTTCTACTTATGTTTCTATTAGTTTGTATCCTTGAATTCCTGTTTTGCTCCAGTCACGTTTTGTTCTCTCCTGTCAATTAACTTTATTCGGTTCACCTGCACCATGTCAATCAGTCTACCTGCTTCTCTTGTGTCATGCCCTATATATACTCTGCCATTATGGTCGCTCCTCGTGGAAACATTCGGATCATGTCACTTTGTTTTCTGCTACGTCTTGTTGTTCATGCCAAGCCTTTCCATACCTGTATTTGCCACCACCTTCTGATGTAAGTTTCATTTATTAAATCAGTTTATTCACCCACCATCATGCTGCCTGCTTGTCTGCATTCTGGGGTCCTCCGTTACACCGCACCTGACATTCTCTTAATCTTGCATTTATAAACACAACCAAAGATATCCCCAGTTTTGCTGACAGAGCCCAGGATGAAATACAACACGTTCTGTGACTAGACAACAATATGTAAAACAAAGTGCACAAAATGACTTCTAACTCTTAAAAGTTGCATTTAAAGGTCCTGTTCAAGCTCATTCCCTTTTTTCAGGTTTCATTTAGCAGCTCGCTCCTTTATCATACAGTGACTGCTATCTAACTAGCTTGAAGAAGGCTTTTATGTTTTAGGTTCTTAGAAATCAGTTTGCATAAAAGTATTTAGCAAACATTTTATGAAGAGGCTAGTTCCTTTATATAAACTGTTAGTACTGTCCTCTTGCTTTTTCAGACAACAAGAACAAGTCTTAGGAACTTCCCTGCTGTTCTGTGTTGTAGTTCTAAGTTCAGCATTGCAGTGAGTGTTTTACTAGTTGCGTTATAGACGTTTCAGTCAGATAACATACAATCTGCATTTAGGAACACCTGTACTGAGTGTTTTGGACAATAACATCACTAAGGCACGGTCACAGCAAAATAAGTCAATAATGTACTGGTTTGGAGTAGAGGCTCAAAGCCAGATTCTGACCGTCATAGACGCTGTTTCAACTTCCTGCCTTTGACCTATTATGCTGCAGCACAGCAACACCACACTTTCCTTTCAGGGTCCTTATTGTGAAACTTTGCCTCCAGCTGTAGAATTAGTTTGTCTTAGCGCTATGGAGCTGCAGGCAATGTGGTCAAGTCATCATAAAGATACATTTGACACATTTATCCTCATAAAGGTACATGCATCATGTTTGTACACATACAGTCATATTTCATGAATTAGGAAATGTGTTCTGATGAGGCTCGTTTGTTAGATTTGAAGTACATTTTAAAAGAGAAAAACACTCTGAAAGCACATATTAAATCGCTTGTGTGCAAATAATCTATATAATATGTTTCACTTAGTGAACTGAGTCACTGAAATAAATGAATAAAAATATTCCAACTTATTGAACGTGATTGTATGCTTAATGACAAAGTGAATAAAGGAAATAGCCATGATGATGGAGAAGACATGGTTTAATATGAAAATATGTAATATTTACATACATAACATGACTTATATAATTCAGATAAAGAAATGCACATTATTTACAAAATGACGAGCAGGAATGCATTGGAGGAGATTTTATTTACTTCCTTTGGTCTCCACTCGCTCGAAGTAATCCAAGTAATCATACATAGCCACCTCACACTAAAACAGATAGAAACAAGTTACGTCAGTCAAACAAAGCTTAAGATGTTCAACAAAGACGTTTTCTCATTTGCATATAAAGAACTGATTGGACGCAGGCAACAGACACAAAGTACTTTAGTCAAATCGGGAGTGTTTACATTTTTTCTCAATGCAGAAAGTGAAGCCCGAATAAAAGAACAAACAACAAACATTGGAGGGTTTTTGATGGTTTCTCAGAACATTAAAACTGATTCATACTCACCCACTGAGTTGAGCCCCTGGAAGAACCGGTGCTGTGCTTGTCCATTTCTGCTTCAAAGGAGTCAGTGTTAGAAACTTTATAGGTCACTCTGGCTGCTTGTCCTGACACACAAAAACACACAAACATTTTCACATAATTACAGGAAAAAAAGGAACCATTCTTTTTTAATCTAAAGAATTCGATTAAAATGTTAAGTTTTAACTTCTAAGGAGAATTAATATCACTGATATTACCATATAAATATTGCTTATACAGCCAACAGAACAACTCTGGTCACAGTCTTGGGGGCCATAGACATAAGCTCATGGCAGGAACTGCAGCAGGAAATTATTTTGTTGACTTTGTCTGGCTAAAAATGTGCTGCTTAATCCTAATCTGTGTAAATGGTGTACCACAGGCAGCAAGCTTTGGTCCCTTTTTTTTCT
Organism: Girardinichthys multiradiatus; assembly: GCF_021462225.1. Lineage (NCBI taxonomy): Eukaryota > Metazoa > Chordata > Actinopteri > Cyprinodontiformes > Goodeidae > Girardinichthys > Girardinichthys multiradiatus. Next base: position 39,306,032 of record NC_061807.1, read on the forward strand.
TTACTAATATTCAAACCTGTCAAATAAATTACTTCAGGAACCTTAATGAAAATCGGTACTCCTAATGAAATATTTTGACCCTTGAACTGACTTTTAAGCTATAAAGCAAATTGTTTTATGTGTGTCAAACCAAATCTTAGGAAAATGTGGCTTAGAAAGAGTTCAAAATGATTCTCAAGAGTTGTTTTTCTCAATATATTTTGCCATTTGTCAACATATATCAATGATAGCTGACCACTATAGATGGTTGCAAAATATACCAAGCTTCATAAAACTGGGTGTTAGGACAGGAAATAAAAGCAGTGGCTACAGTCTATCTGCCCTAGTAACACTTTCCCTTTGCTCACCAACGAGATTAATTTAAAATTTCTGTCATCTGGAAACAGTCTTTTGGCTAGAAACCTATATATATATATATATATATATATATATATATATATATATATATATATATATATAATTTTTTTTTTTTGTATTGAAGTAAAACATAAGTGGCAAATACAATTGCTGCAGCTCAACAGGCACTGGTGATCACATGATTTTAACACTGTTATTAGCATCAAAATTTCCAGTAGCTACAACAGTAACTAAAACTCTATATGTAGTAGATATTACAAGTAAATGAATGAATGAGAGCTTTAGAAGAAGTTTGGCTACACTAGCCCTTTACACATTGAAATAATACATTATATTAAATTGTTAGTACAACAAAATCATTTACGTCAGGTTTGATATTTGGAAATTTTTAGTAATTGTAACCTCTTCTTAAGGACAAGCTGCTATCATCAGTGTTTACTGAGCACCACCAACCAAAGGGGCTCTTTTTAAAACAATGGATCAGAGAACTTTTTAGAAATAAAATTACCAAGAGAAAAATTACAGAGGCAAAAGAATCAATGTGTGCAGTTAACAATATTACACGAGAATACAGAAAAAACCTCTTCCTCTGTTCTTTGTACAGAAGTTTTTTTCTGTATTCTCTTTTGTTTGCAAAGAACAATAGAAGGCCTCTTTCGCAAAATTGTTCCATCAAAAACCAGCAAAGACGAGCCTCTCTTTGAGCTACTTCTGGTGTTTTACAAATCAACATTACGAACGTGTGCGCATTCAAAAAGCAGGCCAACGACTCTGTACCTATGGGTATGGAAAAACTTTTTCACCGAGGGAACTATGCATGGCTGAAGTTCATTGATCTGGTTTGTCTCGGCGCACCTCAGTGCAACCTGTCCAATGTGTTTTAAAGACGGAAACGATGTGCATCAAATACACACCACCGCACAGGGATGCACTCCGAACATTTTCAACCTAAATCCTCCATCCAGCTACTTTGTTTGTGACTTTGTTGTTTACTCTGTGCTTAGTTGTTTCACTTAGAATAGTTTCTTTATGTGTGTCATTATTATAGTTCTGTATCTCCCTTGGATTCTCTGTGTTTATTTATGTTAGGCATTTTGTTCCCTCTCCTAGTTTAGTCCCTTAGGTTTAGTTCTAGTTAGGTCAGCTTTTGCTATTGTTTACATCTTTGTTTGTCCTCGTTTCATCTGCTTTATTCTCAGTTTGTTCTATCTGTGTCGGGTTAGGTTCGTTTACTTTTGTAGTCTGGGTTTCTTAATGGTTTCTTTGTTTAGTCCTTAGGTCTTAGGTGGTGGTTACCTCTAGATTCTCAGTTTCCTTTTAGTTCATGTTTATTCTTGATTCTATGTTTTATTTATCTTGGTCTATAGTTTTCGTTCAGGTCTGTTTCACTGTTTTGTTAATTAGTCCTTTTCCTCATGTCTCAGTTTTATTAGGTTCACTTGTTCCCTCTGCCTTCCTGCCTCCTTGTCTCACCTGTTCTTAGTTCCTGTGATTACTTGCCTTTGTCTCTCTCTGTATATTAGTTGGTTTTGTTTCATTATGCTTTGTTGGTTCCTCGTGTTCACTACCTTGTGCACTACCCGCGTCCTTGCCTTGAGTACCTGCAGTACTTATGTGAGTTTGAATCTGACTCTGGTTTATACCAGCAGTTTTTTTGTTAAGTTTTTTTGATATTTTGAATAAAGCTGAAGACTGCTTTGAAATGTTGCTTCCAAGCTCTTATCTGCGCTTTGGTCCAACCTCAAACCACATCACCGAGGGAACTATGCATGGCTAAAGTTCAGTGATCTGGTTTGTCTCGGCGCACCTCAGTGCAACCTGTCCAATGTGTTTTAAAGACGGAAACGATGTGCATCAAATACACACCACCGCACAGGGATGCACTCCGAACATTTTCAACCTAAATCCTCCATCCAGCTAATTGCACATATTGTTGGTAATCACTCGGGCCCCAAAGCTGGTTTACGCATCCACAAGTCCGATGTGACTACCTTGTTTGGCGAGTCAGAACTGTAACAGCGGTGGGTTGACTTAAACCCCTCTAATGGACCTGTTCCTTGAAATGTTTCAGTGAAGGTGCTATTAATTTTTATGTTGAGGAAGAAAGTTTATGTACACCCATCATGTGGATTGAATGTCATGTCAATCTTGCGTTTTTAATTATTTATGTAAACCATTCTTTGATCAGTGAAGAGTGGTTGTAACACACAACTTCAATGGATTTTATAAAAAACTAGAAGGTGCACTCATATGAATTTGTGGTCGAGACAGGGTCAGAATTATACATACATGCTCAAATATATACATACAACGTCACTAATGCTACCTTAGCAAGGGGCACCTCCAGCAACAAACACTTTTTTAGCAATGAATTCAAGCTTCTGTCATAATTTTGGCTGGAGTTTTAATGCATTTTCTTGACAAAATTAGTAGAGCTCATTTAAATTGGATGGTTTCCTGGCACTGACCAAACTTTCATCCACATTTTAAGCAGGACTGAGGTCAGGGCAGGGAGACACATAAAGGAGTTTATTGTTACCTGATTTATCAGTTCCAAAATTTGCATTTATCCATTATTTGAGGAAAAGGTTGTAAAGATATTGGTGGTTGTTTGTTGTAAATAATAAAGTTTAAATGAGTCAAAAATGAAAATATGACATTCAAGCACATGATGAGTTTATAAACAAATCAGTCAACAACTGTAAAAACAAACATAACAGTAAATTGGAAGTTGTTTCGCAGAAACCTGGTTTAGTTCATGTTCGAGATCAAGAACACCGATGGTTTTATTAAAGCAGGGGAGTTATCTCCAGCAGGGTTAGACGCTGTCTGCTCGTAACCTCTGAACAAAATCTCATTTCAAAATATTGGAGCTGTCGCTTCAAAAACAAAGATGGTGTTGACATCAACACCATATCCCTTTTAAAACCAGGAAACCAGGTCTACGGGCGAGAGGCAGGGTACACCATGGACAGCAGCAAGAAGGTCTTGGGGTCAAATTCCAGCTTGGGGTCTTTCTGCATGGAGTTTGCATGTTCTCCCCATGAGTTCTGTGTCGGTTCTCCACCTTCCCCAACAGTCCAAAAACATACGTGTTAGGTTAATTTGTATTCTGAACTCTTCAACTGAACTAGAAAAAAAAAAATCAATAAGATGTGCTTTATTGAACATTGATCTATGTTTGTAGAGTTTGTTAATTAATGACTTGATTTGTGAAGCAGCAGGAGGATTATCTTAGTATTAATGAGTCAACTCATAATTATATAAATCTTCACATTCCTTGAAATACTGGCCGAGGTGGAGGGGCAGCAACCATCTTTCACTCAGATTTATTGATTTATTGATTGCAAGGCAATTAATATCTACAATTCTTTGGAATATCTAACTGGTTGTTTTTCTCATCAAAGTTGCAAAGCGTTAAAACCACTTCTGTTTGTACTTTTGCATCGTCCACCAGGCCTTTACTCTGAGTTTTTAGATAAGATTCTTGGTGTTGAATACTGATAAGGTCATTATAGTGGTGATATTAACATTCATGTTGACACTGAAAGTGAAAGCCTAAATGCAGTCTGTAATCCCTCACTGTAAACTCTGTTATTTCCTATTATTTGTTATTATATTTTATCCTGTGTGAATCATCGTGCTTCCATTTGCCTGTCGCTTTGTTGCTGGTACATCTGTATAATAAAGGATAACAATAAAGAATATTTCAGTTCTAAAAAAAAAAAACAGAAAATATTTTAACACCTAAGCTTTAAAGAGTTATTGCAGGGTGGCAAGAAAACAAACCCCAACATGCATTCCTCGAGAACTTTGTAAACTAGGGAAGGATCTTCATTTTAATCTGGAATGGAAAAGCTAACCTAGAGAGATGTAGCCCACATTGAAAACATGTTTATTGTGTGAATATAAAAGAAAATGGAAACAATGATGCAATCCAGACCATCTTTACAGTTGGACTGTAACGATCAAAGTACTTTTAAGAGGCAGAAATATTAAATCTGCACTGTGCACATTATGTTGTTTTTCACTTGCTCAAACCACTTGTGGTTGTTAATCATTTTTGCACCTTTACAGAAGGTGAACAACACATACCGACCCAAACTGTGCTAAGATAACACGTACTAAGTCCACAATAAATACAGGTCCTTCTCAAAATATTAGCATATTGTGATAAAGTTCATTATTTTCCATAATGTAATGATGAAAATTGAACATTCATATATTTTAGATTCATTGCACACTAACTGAAATATTTCAGGTCTTTTATTGTCTTAATACGGATGATTTTGGCACACAGCTCATGAAAACCCAAAATTCCTATCTCACAAAATTAGCATATCATTAAAAGGGTCTCTAAACGAGCTATGAACCTAATCATCTGAATCAACGAGTTAACTCTAAACACCTGCAAAAGATTCCTGAGGCCTTTAAAACTCCCAGCCTGGTTCATCACTCAAAACCCCAATCATGGGTAAGACTGCCGACCTGACTGCTGTCCAGAAGGCCACTATTGACACCCTCAAGCAAGAGGGTAAGACACAGAAAGAAATTTCTGAACGAATAGGTTGTTCCCAGAGTGCTGTATCAAGGCACCTCAGTGGGAAGTCTGTGGGAAGGAAAATGTGTGGCAGAAAACGCTGCACAACGAGAAGAGGTGACCGGACCCTGAGGAAGATTGTGGAGAAGGGCCGATTCCAGACCTTGGGGGACCTGCGGAAGCAGTGGACTGAGTCTGGAGTAGAAACATCCAGAGCCACCGTGCACAGGCATGTGCAGGAAATGGGCTACAGGTGCCGCATTCCCCAGGTCAAGCCACCTTTGAACCAGAAACAGCGGCAGAAGCGCCTGACCTGGGCTACAGAGAAGCAGCACTGGACTGTTGTTCAGTGGTCCAAAGTACTTTTTTCAGATGAAAGCAAATTCTGCATGTCATTCGGAAATCAAGGTGCCAGAGACTGGAGGAAGACTGGGGAGAAGGAAATGCCAAAATGCCAGAAGTCCAGTGTCAAGTACCCACAGTCAGTGATGGTCTGGGGTGCCGTGTCAGCTGCTGGTGTTGGTCCACTGTGTTTTATCAAGGGCAGGGTCAATGCAGCTAGCTATCAGGAGATTTTGGAGCACTTCATGCTTCCATCTGCTGAAAAGCTTTATGGAGATGAAGATTTCATTTTTCAGCACGACCTGGCACCTGCTCACAGTGTCAAAACCACTGGTAAATGGTTTACTGACCATGGTATCACTGTGCTCAACTGGCCTGCCAACTCTCCTGACCTGAACCCCATAGAGAATCTGTGGGATATTGTGAAGAGAACATTGAGAGACTCAAGACCCAACACTCTGGATGAGCTAAAGGCTGCTATCGAAGCATCCTGGGCCTCCATAAGACCTCAGCAGTGCCACAGGCTGATTGCCTCCATGCCACGCCGCATTGAAGCAGTCATTTCTGCCAAAGGATTCCCGACCAAGTATTGAGTGCATAACTGTACATGATTATTTGAAGGTTGACGTTTTTTGTATTAAAAACACTTTTCTTTTATTGGTCGGAATGAAATATGCTAATTTTGTGAGATAGGAATTTTGGGTTTTCATGAGCTGTATGCCAAAATCATCCATATTAAGACAATAAAAGACCTGAAATATTTCAGTTAGTGTGCAATGAATCGAAAATATATGAATGTTAAATTTTTATCATGACATTATGGAAAATAATGAACTTTATCACAATATGCTAATATTTTGAGAAGGACCTGTAGTCTTCCATGCTTTATCATTGATTTGTTATTGTATAAGTTGATTAGTTGTTTAGAGGCCATTTAAATTTTTGGAAAAATGACCGCTAACATTCATTGGAGACTAGATGAAAGCTGCATGTGTAATTTCTCGTAGGTTCTGTTTTTTTCAGACATTTCACAGTGTTGACTGCACAGAGAAAACTGAGGCAGTATTTCAAAGAAACTATGACCACAAACAGTTGCATACTCAAAAGCTGAATCACTGTTTAAAGGCCGACTGTGCAAAGTCACAGAGGTAATTACATCAAATTAAATATTAATAAATAAAATAAATATTATTGTCTTTCTGAACTTTTATATGATCATTCATAAAATATACAATGAAAGTTTTTGTAGATCTCCAAAGTAAAATATTTGTTTGTGTGTGCAGGATTTTAACATCATTAATATGGAAAAAATTATTGTGCATCTTTATTAAATTCAGTTGAAATAAAAAAAGAAGGAAAAAATGCTTTTTTTGCTAAATAAAAAATACATTTTTGTCTTTGTCTGAGGGAGTGATTTACCTGTTTTCTTCTTACCTTCTTTCCTTTTCAGAGTGCAGAAACAGGCGAGAGCAATGAGGAAGAGTGGGACGACAACAGCCACAGCAAGAATCACAGATTGCAGCTTATGTTCATCCTTTGTATCTGAATGATTTTATTAAGGTGAGAACAACAATAAGTATATATTTGTTCTGTTTAACAAAACAAACTTCTGATAATTTATTTTCTGTGAAGTGATGAATAGATTATTGATACAACATAGGTAGGCTGCAATATGTGTAGTAGCTCTATAGTCACCTACTTTCTGATAAGCAGTTAGTTGTGTTTCCTCTGGCTGTAACTGTGATGGTTGTACCATTTCCTTCAACTTCAGTTAACATTGGTATCTCCACAGTAACCTTGCAGATGTATCTCCCTGAATCTCTGATTGCAAAGTTTGGAAAGATTAGAACTGTACAGCTATTTGCCTGCTTATTCTGAGAACTTGTAGACTGATTTATGACAGTCTTATTCTCTACTAATGTTTGGTTTTTTAGCCATTTAATGTGAACTCTTCCATTCTTCCCCTTCCAGCAACAAGAGATGTTTCCTGTCTCTCCTTCATGGAAAGAAACATCAGGACTCTGAGTAACGACAAGTGTGTCTGAAGAAACGCCTGGAAAGAGACATGATGGAGCATAATGTTAGATCATACCAAACACAAACGGTATGATTTCAGAGCCAAACACTGAAACTGAAAGTGCTTTTACATTTTTTAGTAGAACCGACAAGGTTTAACTTCAATTATTAAATTGCAGGCAACAAAAAATATACAGTGCTGGTCAGAGCATGAACGTCATATTTGTTTATGGCTTTCACTGAAACATCCAAACTCTGGGTAACAAGTGGGCCTAAAAAAACATATGTAAAAAGACACACTGCACAAATAATGGAAGGTCATATGTAAGAGCTTAATGCTGTATGTTGTATTAATCTATATTAGGAACTAAAAATTTAAAAACTTTCAAATTAAATTAAAGGACCTATGCTAAATGGTTAAAATAATGTGTTTGTCATGAAAAAGTCATCACCTACTGAAGGTACAAAGGTAATGTAGTTTGGTCTTGTCTGAAGCTTAAATAGCTATGCTCAAACGTGAAATTAAATGGAGAGTCGTGTTTCTACTTACTCCAGGATGAGAGTGCGCAGAGAGAGCTAAGAAGCAGACTTCTCAGCAGGAGCTTCATCTTTCCACTTCAGTTCATTACTGAAGACTGATATTCATCTCCTGTTGCTGCTCTAAGTACCACCCACTAACCTCTCATACTAACACACACACAACAGAAACAGAAAGATGGCTTTTTTTTAAAAAAGTCTGAGCTGACAGAGTCTGTTCTTTCCATCTTCAGACTGACAGCAGTGAGAGAGATCAGTCACAGAAACTGCCTCTGAGATTCGTGCTTCTTTCATTTATTAGCATCGCAGATCCCTAAGACATACTGGGAACAGATGAAGTAAAACATCAAGTCACAAAAGTAAAAAATGATGGCAGGACTGTTTAATGTTAGTTGTAGTGATTAGTTTTAGTTTGGTACACGCATTCTTTGAAACAGTATCACAAGTTTACACAGATTTACAGATACAAACTGTTCACTAGTCACAGACAAAAAGAAATTAAGTCCAAGGTTCCAAAGGGCTTCACACTACAATCAGTCATGCACCCATTCATACACACATTCACACACTGTCAGTGGTAAGCTACAGTGTAGCTACAGCTGCCTTGGGGTAGATTGACACCCTCTGACCACCATCAGCAGGCAAGGCAGGCGAAGTGTCTCGCCCAAGGACACAAAGACTAAGATGCACGGAGCGGGGGTTTGAACCGGCCCCCACCAGGTACAAGATGAACCCCTGCCACCTGAGCCAGTGTCACCAAATAGTCTATCTATAACTGCCTAAACTATTTTTAACCTACAGCCACAAAGTCATTCAGTGAAATCTTCACTCTAACAGAAAACCTCTGTTGCTAGGAAAAACATTCATATTACTGATAATAAGTGTCCCTGTCCCCTGGGAATTAAGTCACAAATAGTGATATTTTTACTTTAGAGTTTGGTTGGGGCAGGGGCCGGTTACTGGGAGTTTTAAATAATTATGATTTTAAAACCACCAAACATTTCCTCCATATCTTTCTCACAGTTTAACGTCCTTTCAATGAGAGGCCATTGAAAGAGCTGGGTCTTTCTTCGGCTGTAGAGAACATAGACTACACCTGAACTGCTCCTCCCCCACCTGTTTCTGCACACTGCTGATCAGCTGGCTGGAACAAGGCTTATACATGTTTACAAAGACAGTTTAGGCCATTTGGGAATTATTTCCAGTTGCAAACAACACGGACAGTCACAGTGTGGAAATTTAAGAAGCAATCCCTATCGCCCAAATTAAAGCAACGTGGTTTTCAGTCTACATCTTATGATTTATGAGCAGCATCCTGATAATTAACCAGATATTATTATTATACCCTCATTGTTGCACTATAAAAGATCAGACTGCCAATTGCATTAAAAGCATTCATTAAATTTGGTGAGTATTTATTCTACATATAGTAAAATAAAATATAAATTAACTGCAGTAATCATTATATTTGATTATTTTAGCATCAGTATGAAAGATTGATGCTTTTCTTTTTTTAATGAAAGCAATTGGGTCATGAGGCTGTGTGGCACAATGATAGAGGAGGTTTACCTTATATTTACACGTGGACAAAATGGTTGGTACCCCTCGGTTAATGAAAGAAAAACCCACAATGGTCACAGAAATAACTTGAAGCTGACAAAGGTAATAATGAATAAAAGTTCTATGAAAATGAACAAATGCAAGTCAGACATTGCTTTTTAAACATGCTTCAACAGAATTATTTTTAAAAATAGACTCATGAAACAAGCCTGGACAAAAATTGAATCGCTTAGCATATACATTCTTGTTCAGCTCCTCTCTGTTCATCTTTTTCTTGCTTATTTTCTTCTCTACCATCATGTGAACTGAATCCTGTTTTCAAGACAAGCAGAAAGTTAGGAAGTCACTGGGTACTAGAGTACACGTGTAAAAAGGAAATCACACCTATGCAGTTCAGTAAAATTAGGTTCCTGGTTAGTGTTAAAGTTTGGTGGTCAGGCCCACAATTAACTCTGTGCTTACCTCTCAGGCTTCTGCTTAGACCTACATCTGAGTAACCATAGCTACAAAATAAAATAATCCAGTTTGTTTTTGCTTAAAAAGCTTTAAAATAATTAGACAGACGACCCAAATGTTGGAATAGTTACTAATCTATTATAGATGACAGCAGGGGAGAAACAACGGTTTATAGGAGTGTTGAAAATAGCTGTTAGCATAATTTTGAACTTGATGGTTGTAAACTCAAAGATCGGTAAGAGGTCAGGCAAGCTGCAAACCGTTTTAAACAAAGAAAAGTGAACACTATTGAGTGTGTGTGGTTAAAAACATAGAGATGGCATTATCTTTGTACAGCAACAAGGAAGATGATTTGTTGTTGATACCTGAGAATACAGATTGAATTTAGCCGTCTAACATTTAGAAATGTAACAGATTTCATTGGCTTTTACCTTTTCATTTCATTACCTTTAAGAGAACCAAACGTACAAAAATTAAACCATCAGACAAACTTTTGTGATTCCCTAGTAGAAGTCCTGCGGTAGTCCATGGATTTCTCACCCAACTACAACTTGTGTTGACTTGTGTCAGCGCAGTGCACGACAAACAGATCATGGTGCGATGGAAGACGCAATGTTCTGCTTTATCACCATGACAATCAGCCCTCCTTCAAAGCATGCAGTCTTTCACATTTCTTAAAACTAACATCATAATAGTGGCAACAATGAGCTGCCATTCTTTTTATACTTTTCATTAGATTGTTTTCATTGAAAAGGGTAAGGGGTTTACTAATCTAGACAGTCAGCTGTTGTAGACCCGTACTGGTGTGTCCTTTAAGCAGACCTTCACTGGTAGCTGGTGGGATGTGTAGATGTTAACCACATCCTCAGTTTGCTAACTCACTCTCAGAGGCCCATTTCTTCTTTCTCATTGCCTTCTCTCTACTATTGTGGAAGACTTTCTGACATGTTATACTTGTCATAACCCTTAAAACGGCTCATTTAAAAACAGCCCTTGGTGTGCTGGACTTCAGCTGGCGTCACCTCTGTATTCTGAAAAGTTTTGATGTTTACATCAATGTCAGCCATTAATATATACATATAAGTTACAAGCTTGTCATACTGGTCGAGGGGGCCATGGAGGTGGGACCAAATGACAGCAATAAACACAAGCCTAAAATGACATCAGCACAAAGTGAAAATATTTTAATTTCATCCCAATATTTATTACACAATCAACATATCATATAACACCATCTCGTATTTTCAAGGAAACAGTGAACCTTCATGTTTTAGTTCCTTAAAATAGTTTGCTTTTATGTTATTGCAGTTAAAACAATAATATCTTGAAATGCTGAAAGGTAAAGTTAACAATTATTGTCTTTTCACCTTTTTACAGAAGAAATGCTAAGATGAGACACCTCTAACTCAGTGAAAGACACACCCAGACACATACACTCACATGTCCCAAATAATGAATTAAACCGATAAATCCAAGTTGCTGCATCACTAACAATAAGATATCTGAAATATAAATGTAACAGTGGCTCATTGTTACAACATGCATACATCTGTTATCTGGTTGATTTTCATGAGTATGTGACAGCATTTTACATATGCACACATTTGGGATGTTGAGGGGGCTGCAGCAATCCCTACTGGTTATAAGCTGTAACTACAAAACGATGGTCCAATCAGTTATTCAAACATTAGTGATTTCTAAAATGTCACATTCCTTGTGTCAAGTCACAAGGAATGTGACATTCCTGTTCTGAACAAGAGACAGCAGCAGAAGCTGTTTAACTAGAATGAGGAGAAAAAAAACCAGACTGTTGATCAGTGGTCAATTAAGGCCCCAGAGTCTGGAGGACGAGGTGAGAGGCATTGAATATAATCTGCTTAAGGTCCGGTGTGGAGTTTCTAAAGTCATGTTAATTTCATTTACCAGCAGGGCACATGCATACACTGCCAGAAGTACCAATACCTGGTTTAACTACCATAGTTTCAGGAATATTCTTCCTTTTCAAATTGACAGCATCACTGTCTACTAATGACTCAAAAGTACCAAGGCCTGAATTAAAAACCATTCTCTTTTAATGAAGTTAAAGTCTAACAGATTGCCATTCCCAACTTTATCGGTGCAAAGAGAAATAAACAGCTGCTTATGGCTGACTTGAAATCAAGAGGAAATGAAGAAAGTCATCATTAGTAATTCTGACTGTGCAAGCAAGGATGTGATTTAGGGTAATGAAAGAAAGTCAAAGGAGGTGTGAACAACTGCAGTGGCAAGAAATCGTTTTTTGCCTGCTTTGTGATTTCTTTCTGATGTTTGTTACATGTAACTGTTTGAGATCATCAAACAAATTTAAATGTTAGATAATGATAGCACAAGGTTCTAAATGAAGGTGTTTATTATAAGTCAGTCATTTTCTACCACTTATTCCATAGTGGGTCATGGGGGAGCTGGTGCCTATCTCCAGCAGTCTATGGTCGAGAGGCAGGGTACACCCTGGACAGATCGCCAGTCCATCACAGGGCAACACACAAACAACCATGCACACACTCATTCATACATCTAAGGGCAATTTAGAGTGACCAATTGACCTAACAGGCATGTCTTTGGACTGTGGGAGGAAGCCAGAGTACCCAGTGAGAACCCACGCATGCACGGGGAGAAAACACAAACTCCATGCAAAAATCCAGAATTGAACCCAGGACCTTCTTGCTGCAAGGCAACAGTGCTACCAACTGCGCCACTGTATTTATTATAAGGGGGGATCCAAATCTACATGGCCCAGGGTGACAATATCATTTCCCCCCATAATAACACAAATTGTAATTTTGTAACATTAATTATCTGTGGTTGTTGCATCTTAGAACAGCTCAGTTCAGTTTGTATAGCCATACCCAGGCCTGATTACTTCCACACCTGTCCTCAATTAAGAAAAAAGACCTACCCACACAGTGGAGGGGACCAAAAGATCCTCTAAAGCCAGACATCATGCTGAGAAACCAAGTAGCTGAGATCTATCAGCCTGTAAAAGGTTATGAATCCACTTCTAAGGCTGAGGGACTCCAGTAAACCACAGTGAGAACCATTATCTACAAATAGAGAAAACATGGAACAGTGGTGAATCTTCCCAGAATTGGGCTGGCCAACCAAAATTACCCAATAACTCATCAAAGGGATTACATAAGACCCGGAACAACATCCAAAAAATTGGAGGCTTCACTTAAAGTCAGTTAAAGTCAGTGACTAAGTTCATGACTCCACCATGAACCATGAGAAAAAGACTGGACAAGAACGGCCTTCATGGCAGAGTTCCAGGCGAAAACTACTGCTGAGCAAAAGGAACTTAAAGGCTCTTATCAGTTTTGCCAGAAGACATCTTGATGATCACCAGGACTTATCCAGGAAAATACCCTGTGGACTAACGAGACAAAAGTAGAACGTTTTGGAAGGTTTCTGTCCCATCATTAAAGTAACACAGCATTTCAGAAAAGTAGCATCATACCATCAACAAAATATGTTGGTGGTAGTGTGATCTACCACGTAGCTGCTTCAGGACTACTGTCCACCAAACCATCTTAAAGGAAAATGTTCGGCCGTGTGTTTGTGAACTCAAGCTGAAGCTCACTCGGCTTCTGCAACAGGACAATGATCCAGAACCCACCAGCAAGTCCACTTCTGAATGGCTTAAGAAGAAAACAACAAGGCTGAGGAGTGGCCTAGTCAAAGTCCTGACCTTAAACCATGTGAGATGCTATGGCATGCCCTTTAAAAATTTGTGTTAGCTTGTGTAATCTTTGTCTTACCTCTCACATTGGTTTGATGATCTAGAACATATGTGTGACAAACCACTACATCTGGAACTGATACTAATGTAAGCATTAACAGTATTTGGTAAACAATAAAGGAAGTTGGCTAGACGAAAGAGAGAATTGCAGTTGTACCACACCTGTAAACATGCGTACACCAAATGCTGGCATGGCAGCATTCTGCCATCTTATAATAATAATTTTATGAAAACAAATTGTTAAATAGTGGCTTTTAAGTTCAGAAGAATAACTGTGCTTTTAAACACATGATTCAGTAGTGCCTCTGTTAATAGAGTAATCTGCATGTAACAATCGCTGCAAAGAGTGGAATAAATACAGGTCCTTCTAAAAATATTAGCATATTGTGATAAAGTTAATTATTTTCCATAATGTCATGATGAAAATTTAACATTCATATATTTTAGATTCATTGCACACTAACTGAAATATTTCAGGTCTTTTATTGTCTTAATACGGATGATTTTGGCATACAGCTCATGAAAACCCAAAATTCCTATCTCACACAATTAGCATATTTCATCCGACCAATAAAAGAAAAGTGTTTTTAATACAAAAAACGTCAACCTTCAAATTATCATGTACAGTTATGCACTCAATACTTGGTCGGGAATCCTTTTGCAGAAATGACTGCTTCAATGCGGCGTGGCATGGAGGCAATCAGCCTGTGGCACTGCTGAGGTCTTATGGAGGCCCAGGATGCTTCGATAGCGGCCTTTAGCTCATCCAGAGTGTTGGGTCTTGAGTCTCTCAACGTTCTCTTCACAATATCCCACAGATTCTCTATGGGGTTCAGGTCAGGAGAGTTGGCAGGCCAATTGAGCACAGTGATACCATGGTCAGTAAACCATTTACCAGTGGTTTTGACACTGTGAGCAGGTGCCAGGTCGTGCTGAAAAATGAAATCTTCATCTCCATAAAGCTTTTCAGCAGATGGAAGCATGAAGTGCTCCAAAATCTCCTGATAGCTAGCTGCATTGACCCTGCCCTTGATAAAACACAGTGGACCAACACCAGCAGCTGACACGGCACCCCAGACCATCACTGACTGTGGGTACTTGACACTGGACTTCTGGCATTTTGGCATTTCCTTCTCCCCAGTCTTCCTCCAGACTCTGGTACCTTGATTTCCAAATGACATGCAGAATTTGCTTTCATCCGAAAAAAGTACTTTGGACCACTGAGCAACCGTCCAGTGCTGCTTCTCTGTAGCCCAGGACTGGGGAATGCGGCACCTGTAGCCCATTTCCTGCACACGCCTGTGCACGGTGGCTCTGGATGTTTCTACTCCAGACTCAGTCCACTGCTTCCGCAGGTCCCCCAAGGTCTGGAATCGTCCCTTCTCCACAATCTTCCTCAGGGTCCGGTCACCTCTTCTCGTTGTGCAGCGTTTTCTGCCACACTTTTTCCTTCCCACAGACTTCCCACTGAGGTGCCTTGATACAGCACTCTGGGAACAGCCTATTCGTTCAGAAATTTCTTTCTGTGTCTTACCCTCTTGCTTGAGGGTGTCAATAGTGGCCTTCTGGACAGCAGTCAGGTCGGCAGTCTTACCCATGATTGGGGTTTTGAGTGATGAACCAGGCTGGGAGTTTTAAAGGCCTCAGGAATCTTTTGCAGGTGTTTAGAGTTAACTCGTTGATTCAGATGATTAGGTTCATAGCTCGTTTAGAGACCCTTTTAATGATATGCTAATTTTGTGAGATAGGAATTTTGGGTTTTCATGAGCTGTATGACAAAATCATCCGTATTAAGACAATAAAAGACCTGAAATATTTCAGTTAGTGTGCAATGAATCTAAAATATATGATGGTTACATTTTCATCATGACATTATGGAAAATAATGAACTTTATCACAATATGCTAATTTTTTGAGAAGGACCTGTATAGCAGATCAGGACTTAACTTTGGCCGTTCTTTGATGGACAGATACACGAATCACAGATCATGTGAACTCCCCAGTGATTTTCAAAGACATTCAGGTGGTTGTTAGCTGCCTCTCTGATGCATCGCCGCAGGTAAAAGAGAAAGAGGTCTGGCTAGGAGAGATGGTTTGTTCGTGGCTCCATTAAGTGATTCCAGCTGTGACTCCTCCTTCCTCAGCTGTATTAAAAGCCGGCATTTAGGGATTCAAAGTTTTTACCAGTCTCTTTGTTTGTCCACAGTTCAGTCCACATTTCCTCCCGTGGCTGGGGCACAACAATATGTTGCCTTATAGGCATGTGCTGCAGAGGATTATAAATGTATTTTACAAAGTGACATTACCCAGCAGGGTAATCGATCAGACGTCAGGGTTTTTTTCTTTTCTAAGAGAGAAGATTATTCATGTCTCTAAATGGGCCCATCTAAGGCCTTTGCCCAGGACAAGATAAGTCAAGTTTATTTATATAGCGCTTTTCAGCCACAAGGCACTCAAGGCGCTGTACATAAGGAAAAACATTACAATGATACAGAAAATCAAACAACAGAGGTAATTTAAAAAATAAATAAAAATAAAGTAAAGAGAATAGAATGATGGATTAGAAAATGAAAGGAAAATTCAAATACAAACTTTAATAATGTTTAGATGGCACAGTCAAAGGCCACTCTAAACAAATATGTTTTTAATCTTGATTTAAAACAACTTCGGGTTTTGGTGCATTTACTGTTTTCTGGGAGTTTATTCCAGATTAGTGGAGCATAAGAACTAAAAGGTGCTTCTCCATGTTCGGTTCTGGTTCTGGGTATGCAGAGTAGATTTGAGCCAGAAGACCAGAGAGGTCTGGGCGGTTGATACACTGACAACAAGTCTGTAATGTATTTTGGTGCTAAGCCATTCAGTGATTTCTAGACTAACAGAAGTATTTTAAAGTCTATTCTCTGAGCTAAGGACTTCATATTACAGCCTGTATTTCAACAATAACCTGACAGTTTCAGCTAACTTCTGCAGGAATTTCAGATGTTCCCCAAGAAGAATTTCTCCCTTTTGTTCTGAGATGCCTCCCCATCGTGGCCCTCATCACAGCCTTCTTCTGGCTCTACCACTCAGGGATTAAAGCTCAGAGGAATTCAAAAGGTATTGAAAAAGCTGTTCCACAGTGTAGCAGCAGGTTGTACACAGCACTACATTAGCTGTCGTGAAGCTGATTGGTGTTGTTTCAGTTTCAGCTGCATCTGCATCTGAAAATGAAGCCACTTCACTGCAAACCCGAGAGGAACCCCAGGAAACACAGAGAGAACACGGGAGTATGACAGAAGCAGCTGGAGAATGATGAGGGCCGTGCTGCCATGACCCTACAATATTAGCTTTTGTGTTTCATACACAGATTAGAAGACAAACAATGCTTTAAATATTGGTAAGACTGCTTCTTGTCTGGATTAATATTTTATGTGTGTTCTGTAAAGACCAATTATTTTCACCTTTATCCCTAGTGCTCTATTCTAATTTATTCATTTTGTGGGTGACAGGTGCAACCAGTTGCAAAGTGTTAAACGTGCCGCTAAAAAATCAATTATGCAAACTCCAAAACACACAAATGCAGCAGAATAACACCACAAAAGACAAATGTTGTGATCACAGTAAATAAAGAAGCAAAAACCTACCTACAACAAAACAAATGCAGAGATAAGATAATCTGCAAACTCACTCCACTAAACAGAAGTGTACTAGACCACAAGGGGGGAGTCGACCACTAATCTTACCAACCTAAATATGCTTACGGCCACTTGTTTAAAAAAGACATGAAGGAAAATGTACCTCTCTCCAAGTTTCTTTCGGGCGTCACATTAATATTTTTACTAAGGTTCTGGCCCTTTGTGGATGACTCCCCTTAGTGGTCTCGCACATTTTTGTTTTGTGTAGAGTGTTTGCAGCTTTTCTTAAAGTGCAATGTGACATCAAATCATTATGATAAATCCAATTACATTAATGGAAAGAAAACATTAAGATAATATTTCAAAATGTAAATCCATGCTGCTGAAATAAACAGTTGTTGAGATATTTGGCCATAAATTTCACTAAAAAGGTGCTTCCAGACTATTCCTTTGCATTCTTTTATGACGTAAAAGGGGAACCCCGGCACATAAACTGACTGTTGCTACAATGGCTGACAACACAGACCATAGCAAGGAATCTGATGTTCATTTAGATATTTTTTTTAATCAGTTGCAGAGAGAGACAGAGCACAGTCAGGAGAAGAAACTCAGCTGTCATCAGATGGTAGAGCACAAGTGGTGCAACGTTCGGACGGCCATCTAATTTGACCAGAATCTGTTTTTGCCAGATGCCAGATCACAATGAACCATACCACATCAACAGGAAACAGAATGAAAACAACATCTGGATTTTCAAAATTATTCTCTAAAGACAGAGTAGATCTCACTATATCAATAAATACAGGCATATATTTATATACACGTGTGTGTGCGTGTTTTTATATATATATATATATATATATATATATATATATATATATATATGAGCAATTGTTTACAATTTGGCTATATACATTAACTAAGGTATTATAAACCGAACAATTAAACATTAAATGCACTAAATTAAGCAGCAAATATAGCTTTGCTATCCAGAGCAGATACAGTGTAAATTCTGGGTAACAGTAAATACGGCACTGAGTGAAAAAACTTGGAGGCAAAGTGAGCAGCATGGAGCTTTAGCAGCATACACATGGGATGATTCAAGATCTGAAGACACTACCAGGCGTGTCATTTTTTTTAAACTTTATATTAGAATCTTTAGAGAAACATTTATCTGCCTTGCTGTCACGGCGCGCTGTGTGGTGGGGGCAGGACGAGGCGGGGATGCTTGGAGCGGGACTGCGTGTGGAGCTTGCACTGTGTGGGTGTTGCTTCGTTGGCTTTTCGGAGATGAGCTCTCCTGTGGGGGTGTGCCCATGTGCTGTGGGGGGGTGATTCATGGCGTTTGGGTTCTGGGGCATTTGTTCGATATCTGTGTCCTGGTTAAGGGTGGCCCAGTGGGGAGATTCATGTGGGGTTCATTGGGGGTGGGGGGCCCATGGGGTTGGGATCGAAATTCATTGGGGGTTGGGACTATTTTATTCTGTGGCGGCTCTGGTTGGCGGGCTTCTTTGGACCATTTAGAACCCTTTTTTGTACATGGCCCCCTCCCCGGATGAAGATGGGGGTGTTGGGGACTGGGGTCAGGGCGGGGAGGCGGGGTCCGAGCCGGGGTCGCTCAGGTTCAGGCACGAGCCCGGGCTAGCCCAGACCAGGTTCAGGTGCTGGGGCAGTCTGCCTGTCTCCACCCCTGGAGGGAAGGGGACCACCTCCTGGGTCCAGGGGCTGGTTGTCCCTATGGGGTATTAGCACCTGGACCTGGGAGTATAGAGTTTGTATGGGGAGTGTGAGTGAGTGTACGACGTCCATTGTTGTTTGTCTTTACGTTGGGTGCGTGGGTATGAGTGTTTTTATGTGTACGCATGAGGGTGGAAATGCGTGATTGTGTGTGTGTCATTGTTTTCGGAATAGATCTGACCCACATACAAGTACACTCCGGAGAATGAAAATCAGTAAAATAATGTTTTATTGTGTAACAAGTAATCAGGAACATGAACAAGTGAATCTCTAACTGTATGGAAGGAAGGGAAAGATAACTGGTGAGACAAGGAACTTAATGAGGCAAAACTAGAGATAAATTACTAAGTTGAATAAGTGAACAACTTACTAAGTTGATGCAGTCAAGTCGCCACGGGTTGAGGGATTCGGGGTCTCGGTTTTTGGAGCAGTGTTCGTTCTGATGTATCCTCTAGTGCTGTTTGAGGTAGACTGGAAAAAACCATGTAGTAATCCAAGATGTAGTGGCTTACGTGGGAGGGTGGACAGGGTACGCTTAATGTCTTGATGCGGGAAATGAAGGAATTAGGTAGGCTGCCAGCCAGAGTGAAATCCAGTTGAAGTCAGCAATTCAGGAAACAAAGTCCTCAAAAACGTTGGAAGTCTTAGCCCACAGAGCTTCTGAGACTGTGGTCTAAGTTCAGAAAGGTAAATCCAAGAATCAGGGTTTTCAACCTGCGAAGGAGCATAAACAAAGTTACATGGAGCACAAAGTGAAGCTTAGACTAGAGGTGGCTGAGTTCGTTACCACTGTCGCGTCGAAGTGCTGGCACCTCCGGCTTAAATACTCCTCCATGCAATCAGCAGAATAAGATGCACCTGTCCCCCAGCGCACCTGAGAACTCCAGCACCATATGGGAAACTGAACACAATGTTGGAAGCACAAAATACACAAACACAAACCAAAACCCTGACATCATTCCCCCCTCAGCGGCTGCCGCCTGGTGGCCCAGAAGAAGTGGGTGGTAAGGAAGCATGATAATCATCAATCAGAGAAGAGTCACAAATGATTGACCGGGGTACCCAAGAACTATCCTCAGGACCGTAACCCTCCCAGTCTTCAAGGAACTGCCAACCACGGCCCTGCCGACGAGAGTCCACAATTCATTGGGCAGCATAGGGAAGCACTTGGGATCACAGGCTTTATTTGGGACACATGGAACGTAGGATGTATGCGAAGACTTGCAGGTAGACCAAGACCAACCGCAGAGGGACTGACTACAGTCTTTATCTCGTAGGGTCCGATGAAACGAGGCGACAGTTTTTGGGACATGGACTTTAGGGGAACATCACGTGCCGACAATCATACTTTCTGTCCAGGCTGGTATTCAGGTGCAGGTCGGTGTCACCAAAACGCTTGTTTTGATGAGCGGTACGTTGAAGAGCTTGGTTGGTAGCTGACTAGATAGATTTGCAGATTTCCATGCTCATGGACTGAGGAAAATCCTTCTCGTCGGCTGAAAACAAGGGGGGGCTGGTAACCAAGGGAAACCTCAAACGGGGACCGTCCAGTAGCAGAAGATACACACGAGTTGAGTGCATACTCAACCCAAGGTAAATGGGAGCACCAATCTGTGGGATTTGCAGATGTGAGACAACATAACGTGGATTCCAGTTGCTGATTTAATCTTTCAGTTTAGCCGTTGGACTGAGGGTGATAGCCAGAAGTAAATGAAACAAGAGCTAAACAAAACTGTTTCCAAACCTGGGAGATGAACTGTGGACCTCGGTCAGACAGAATGTCTTGAGGGATTCCATGTAAACGAAAGCCATGTTTAATGAGTAATTTGGCAGTTTGCAGAGCTGACGGGAGTTTCCTGAGGGGAATGAAATGGCATGACTTAGAGAATCGGTCAACAATCATGAGAATGGTTGTCATACCTGTGGAGAATGGTGGTCCAGTAACGAAATCCAATGCAATGTGAGACCAAGGCCGGTTAGGAATACTGAGAGGTTGGAGAACACCTGCAGGTGGTTGGTTACTTGATTTGTTTCTAGCACAGGTTGTACAAGCCTCAACAAACTCCCTTACATCCTTATGTAAGGATGGCCACCAAAACCTCCTTTGAACCAATGCTATAGTCCTGCTTAACCTTGGATGAGCCGAAAATCTGGCTGTATGAAGCCAGTCAGTGAGTCTAAAACAGACTTAAGATGGAACCGGTTGGACGGTCCAGTGCCAGGGTCAGGTTCCTGTTGTTGGGCCCTAAGAATAGTAGTGTCCTCTATCTCCCACAGAGTGCCCCTATCGTCCATCTGGGCGGCAGGATGGGAGCTGGATCCTTCACTGAGTCATCAGTGGCAAACTGTCTAGAGAGGGCATCAGGCTTAGCATTCTTTGATACGGATCTGAAAGAAATGCACAAATCAAAACGAGAGAAGAATAATGACTATCGTGACTGATGTGGGTTGAGTCTCTTTGCTGATTGGAGGTAAGCCAGGTTCTTATGGTCGGTCCAGACTTGGATAGGCTGCTCAGCCCCCTCTAGCCAGTGGCGCCACGCCTCAAGGACTAGTTTTATTCATAGTAGTTCTCTGTCCCCCACATCATAATTTAATTCGGCGTTGCTGAACCTGCAGGGAAAAAAAGCACACAGATGGAGTCTCCCATCCCCAGAGTTCTGCAATAAAACAGTTCCAACACGATGTCAGAAGCATCGACCTCCAGGATGAACTGTTTTGAAAAATCCGGGTGAACTAAGATGGGGGCTTGAGAGAACTTCTCCTTTAGAGCCTGAAAGGCTGCTTCAGCTTCGGATGTCCAGGAAAAGGTGACCTCGGAAGAGGTTAATGCAGTAAGAGGTGCAGTAATCAGACTATTATCCTTGATAAATCGTCTATAAAAGTTTGCAAATCCGAGAAAGCGCTGTAATGATTTGCGAGAGTCTGGCACAGGCCAATCCAGGACTGCGGGGCAGAGGGGCACCTGGAAGAAGATCGATCGTGCAGTCATAGGGTCTGTGAGGTGGTAGCGAAAGGGCCCTGTTCTTACTAAAAACTCCCTTCAGGTCATGATATTCGGATGGCACATGAGATAGATCTATTTCTTCATCCTCTTTATTAACCTGCAAGGGAGAGCTCGGGGAGAAGGCTGACTGGAAACGAATTACACTTAATGAACCGGGACTATACACGACACTTAGACCAATCCAAATGAGGGTTATGTTTCTGTAACCAGGGAAAACCTAGTACTATGGCACGTGGGACACTGGAAACACAAAAAAAGATATAATTTCCCTGATTGCCTGACAACAAAAGTTCTAATGGTTTGGTACGCTGAGATATTTTTTGCAGTCTCTTTCCGTCAAAGGCTAAGACGGAATATGGTGAAGTGAGAGGCTCTACCTCAATTCCTGCCTTGATAACCAACTCAGAGACTATCAAGTTCTGCTCGCATCCTGAATCAATTAAAGCAGACAAGGACAAAGTATGTTGATCTATTATAATAATTGCAGGTAGGCTGAATCTGGGGGCCTTAATAGTCATTGAGTGGTCCACCAACCCCCCCTTTACAGTTGGTGGACCCTGTCTTTTGATGGCCCGGGAACAGTTGGACAGTTAGCTATGAAATGATCAGGTGAACCACAGTAAAAACACTGTAACTAGACAGTGTTTTTACTGTGGTCTACGTCTTTGTTTCTCTTCAAAAGTGAGACGGGTACATCCCAACAACATGGGCTCAGGATCAGATGTAGATTGCTGAGAAGGAGCTTTAACACAGGGTGAAAAATTCGTTGTTACTGAATGTTTTGTAAACGGACCTCACCGCTCTGGCTCTTCTTCTCTCTCTTAGTCTGTTGTCAACTCTAGTAGCTAAGGTAATCACTTCATCTAATGTGGGGGGTTCATCCATCAGGGCTAACTCATCCTTTAAGGCATTGTCTAAGGCGTGGAAAAAGGTAGTCTTTAATGCTTCATTATTCCAACCAGAGGCAACATCCAGGGTACGAAATTCGATAGAAAACTCATTGAGTGGCCTATTACGTTGTTTTAGTGCTCTCAACTGTCGGCCAATACTTGACTTATCTTCTACAGGGAAAAAGTCTGTTTAAATTCTTTGACAAAATCCACAGAAGAACAACCAAAATTTCTGCAATCAGAGAAACGGGCTTCAGGCCACTGCAAAGCCTTGCCAGACAATAAACCAATAGAGATTTTCACATCATCATGGGGAAAAGATCGGGGAGAACGGTTGAATACTAAGTTACACTGGAGCAAAACTCCTTTACAATTACCCACCTCACCAGAAAACTTGGTTAGGGGAGGTGACGTCACGAAAATGGGGAAGTTGTTGTGATTCCGGCGATGCGGCAGCACCATCTACCTGTACGGTGGACTGAGACTTTAGAGTTTGCTGTAACATGGCGGTAATCTGTTCTAATTGTTGATTTGTTTGTCGTTGTTGCTCTGAAAGGGAACGGAGTGAAGAATCATGAAATTGGATCTGATTAGCGCGTCCTGAGAGTGTTCTGCGGAGTGCTTCTGCTGGGTCTGGTTGGCGAGAGTGTTCTGTCACTGTTTGCGGAATAGATCTGACCCACATACAGAAGTACACTCTGGAGAATGAAAATCGGTAAAATAATGTTTTATTGTGTAACGAGTAATCAGGAACATGAACAAGTGAATCTCTAACTGTATGGAAGGAAGGGGAAGAGAACTGGTGAAACAAAGAACTTAATGAGGCAAAACTAGAGATAAATTACTAAGTTGAATAAGTGAACAACTTACTAAGTTTATGCAGTCAGGTCGCCACGGATTGAGGGATTCGGGGTCTCGGTTTTCGGACCAGTGTCGGTTCTGATGTATCCTCTGGTGCTGTTTGAGGTAGACTGGAAAAAACCATGTAGTAATCCAAGATGTAGTGGCTTACGTGAGAGGGTGGACAGGGTACGCTTAATGTCTTGATGCAGGAAATGAAGGCATCAGGTAGGCTGCCAGCCAGAGCAAAATCCAGTTGAAGTCAGCAATTCAGGAAACAAAGTCCTCAAAAACGTAGGAAGTCTTAGCCCACAGAGCTTCTGACACTGAGGTCTAAGTTCAGAAGGCGCGGCAAGCGAAGCGGGAGTGAAGCGGCGCGATGGACGAGTTGACAAATCTGAACTTTTTCCTAAACTTGCGTCGCATCAACCAATCAGGGACTGGAAGTGGCTGTGACATAGGGTGAAAGACCGCAGCGGAGAAGAAGCGGTTGTCCGTGAAAGATGGAGGACAAAATTATAGTGGCGGTGCGCGGCAAGCTTGAGTTGTATGACTCAACTAATTATTACTACAGAGACAAGTACAGGAAGGACCTGGCCTGGAGAAGAGTCAGTGAGGAGACTAGAGTAGCAGGTAAAACTTTAAAATAGCGCCATTGTACTACTGTCTTTTGGCTAATTTATATCGGCAAGTCACTTGCGAATGTGAAGCTGTACCCTGTCTGTCGTTGGGCTAATTTTTAAAAGGGGGATATATTCTCTATAACTTTTAAAAGTAAAACTCATAAAAGCATAAGATTTGTTTAGATGTATTCTTAAGACAATATCACGATTCATCCGTGAAATGGCAACCGCAGACAGGCTACAACTGCACTTCACCGCCCCCAAAAAATAGAGGGAAAACCTGCTTGTCGCCGATTGCCTCTTTCTTGAATACACAAATATTCATGTGACTTCATCTCACAAAAAAACCCTATATTTTCAGAGGACGTGTGCCGAAAAAAGTGGAAGGGTTTGCGGGACACGTACCTGAAGGAGAGAAGGAAGGAGCTGGAGAAGAAGAGGAGTGGAGCAGCAGCAGGTGCGGGAACAAAGTTCAGGTTCTCTGCCGTCCTCTCATTCCTCGACCCCTTTGTGGCTCCACGGCCCACCACCAGCAACATGGGCCAAGTCGAGGAGATGGCAGAGGACCTACCTGCTCCACCCCCAGAAGAGGAGACATCGGAGACATAAGGTACGTTGCCAAAAAACATTTAATAATGAAAAGAAAAACATTAACTTTGACTAATGTTAATATTGCACTATCTTGCCATGTCTTTTTTGACAGACACAAATGGTGATGACACAGAGGAGAGGTCCACTCCATCCGAAGCACCTGCTGCCTCATCTGTCTCCGACTCTGCTCCTTCATCCTCTGCTGCTGCCCAACCTCCCGTAGGTGTGTACATGTCAAAGTATACAGGAATAGACCTGCACATCAACACAATAGCTCAGTGTGGTATCTAATTTAAGAACTGTGTAATCTTGCAGGAAGGAGGAGGAGGAGGACAGTGCGACCCCGGGAGGAGCCATCTGAGGTGGAACGGGAGCTTCTGGAAGCTCTCCGAAACCGGCCACCACCTCCACCCCCGCGGGTCTACTCCTCCATGGAACACTTCCTCCTGGGTTTAGCTCCTTCCCTGGAAAGACTGCCACTAGATAAACAGGAATTAATAAAGCTGAAATTATTGCAAATGATTTTTGAAGATAGCACAGTTGTGCTAAATTTGGACCATGTGGACCCTGAATAATGTGTCATTTTTATGCATGTGGCAGTTTCTCCAGGGATGAACCTAAACTTCCTCTCGTTCCTTCTCTCCATGGCACTCCATCCCTCTTCTCAGTACAAGGTCCTTCTGTACTTGTCTCCCTCAGTGTTGAGTCATACAACTCAGGCACTTATGTAAATAGTTTTTTTTAATTGCAATAAATTTGGTTTCTTGCAAATATTGTTGCTCCTATCATTCCTGAAATGCATTTCACTCTTAACGACCTTGGAAAATAGTACAGAAACGATAACTATAATATCAATAAAATATATATTACATTTAGGATAGATAGATATATATATATATATATACAGGTCCTTCTCAAAATATTGGCATATTGTGATAAAGTTCATTATTTTCCATAATGTCATGATGAAAATTTAACATTCATATATTTTAGATTTATTGCACACTAACTGAAATATTTCAGGTCTTTTATTGTCTTAATACGGATGATTTTGGCATACAGCTCATGAAAACCCAAAATTCCTATCTCACACAATTAGCATATTTCATCCGACCAATAAAAGAAAAGTGTTTTTAATACAAAAAACGTCAACCTTCAAATAATCATGTACAGTTATGCACTCAATACTTGGTCGGGAATCCTGTGTAATCCAAGAAAAAATGTCGGTAAATATTTCAGGAAACCCGGAAATTGTGGCTTCTACTTCTGATAATTCACAAAAGCACAATGACATCTTTAAACGTAAGTAAGTAAGTAAGTATTCATTTTTAAGAAATCATTAAATGCATGTGAATGTTCTCAAATTTTGTTTATATATATTGTTTATATATATATATATATTTGTTTCTTTGTCATAGAACCCACCGCTGATGACCTTGATGATTTCATCTTGACACAATCAGATTATGGTAAGTAAATGTTAAATGCAATAATATATATATATATATATATATTATAGTTAACCCTTGACAATGTTTCAATTTATAGATTTGATGAGAGAGGTAAACCCGAATGATCAAGTTGGAGGGTTCAGTGGCTGGAATCGACAGTCAAAATTGAGAAGGCGAATTATTTCCATACAAGAGAAACCCGCAACAACAACTGAACTTTCTTTTAACACAGAAATTAAAACTGATTCTTTGAATACCCCCCCGTCAATTATCATCATTTCCCCTGAAGACACACCGGATAAGTTACCAGCACCACCAGAAAGTAAGTAAGTCCTAAGAACTATCTATTTTTTCTTTGAGAGTGAATGTATTTTAAACCTCAGATAAAAAACTGTTTACAGATTCGACTGAGAGCTCTGTGGAAGACACAGCTGTCGAGCAGCAGCAGCAGGGTAGAAAAAATAAATAAAAATTAAATAAAAACAATATATATGTATTTTAAGCATAGTTCCATAAAATGTCATATAAACCTGTTTACAGATACATCCAAAGATGCCACATTGAATCCGCCCACCAGAAGGTCGCTTTTCAAAGATCAAGACAGCTTTCAGCAGAGAGGCACCGTTTCAGTTCAACAAGAAGTGAAATCTGGAGGTTTTACCGCAAAGAATCGGAGTAAGATAAAAAAAAAAAAAAACTTGTGTATTTTAAAAACTATTTTTCGTTTTATTTATGAACGCTGTGCTGCGCAGCGTAAGATAACTTTTATTGTCTTCTGTTTTTACAGAATATTTAACCCCGGCCAAAAGACAGCGACTCTCTGCGCTACAAAGCAGAGCAACGCTAGTGAGTGGATTAATGAACGGTACGTTTTAATTCATACATACATACTGAATTAATTTGAATTCCTTTGTTTTTTTTCCAGCTTTAATGTGATTATTTCAATATATATATATATATATTTATTATCTATTTATTAATTTTTTGTTCATTCTCCTTACAGAGGTAACGTTGATGGTAGGACAGATTGGCCACAGAAACGGACAGCGCAGGAAGACAGTCTCTACAGCCTCACGGAATCTTCGTAATAAGGCCTCATCGTTAACGCTTCTGGCAGCATGTCAGATTCTGTTAAAGAAGCATTTTGGTGACATCAAGGTGATTTTAAACTGAACAGATCACTGTGTTTTTTTTTTTTTTTTTTTTTGTTTTTTTTTCTGTAGGTTAGTTTTATTTTATTTTGTTTCTTATGTTCATAGAAATGGATAACCGAATCAGACTTGCCCTGGATGAAATAAGAAATTTAGTTAATGAACTTAACGAAATTCCCGTTAATGCAGAAGTAGCAGATAACATCGTTTTAAATGCATCTCCTGCTAACAGTGAAAATGTAATAAATGAACATCAGCACGGTGACGTTTTAAACGTAATCAATCAGGCTCTTTCCGATTTAAATAGCGCACCATCTCCACACAGCATTGAGCAAAATTATCCACCTGACAGTCATCAGAATCCTTCTACGTCACACGCCGCAGATCAGCACGGGGGTCATTTCAATACGGACGTAGCAGTTAGTTCTGATCAAATAGGACGAAACCCTCCAGCTGTGGTTGAACGTGAACATTTTAATAACCATGAAATAAGGAGACCTTTTACCATACCGCCGCCCTGTCCAAGTAACGTTCCAGATTTAGCAGCATTCTATACAGACATCATGCGTATTATAATTGAATTAGCCGACGCTGCGAGATCGTTAACCAGACGTAACGACGTTGTGCAGCTGGAATTAGTGGGTGAAAATCTCAATCGTCACATCACATTTACTGTTACTGATGATGGAAATATGATCCTGCCTGCTTTCGAAAACTTCCTCGACGATTTAGTACAATCGAATGCAAATATACCTGTAGATAATAACATGGAATTTGTTCTTCAGGTTGTTAATGACCCAGCAGGAGGTTCTAAGCGTAAAGCTGCAGGAACGTTAGACTGTGAACTGTTTAATAAGAAAATGCGTCATTTGTATATTATAAACAATACCGGTAATCAGTTATGTTTTGCAATCAGCCTCGCACACGTCTCTGATCCTGAGCTCACGGATCACCGTGCTGTAGAACTGGGGAGGAGATGGCAGCATCAGGCAGGCCTCGACGAGCAAACAGCAGTTACTTTTAGTGATATTGGTAAATTTGAAACCATTCTGAAGAGAAAAATTGTAGTGTTTCACAGAACCACGGGCTCTACTGCTCTGTGTAAATTTGAGACCAGTTTCCCCGATCGTTCAAACCCTCTGTTTTTGCTGTTATTTCAAGGTCATTACTATGGGATAAAAAATCTCAAAGGTTTTATGGGGTGCAGATATATTTGTAATTACTGTTACACCAGCTATCAGAATGCAAATACACACCATTGTGAAGGTTATTGTCCAGTGTGTCGAACATATACATGTATGCAAGAGATTAGCAATCCTGTAAGCTGTGCAGGCTGTCAAAGAATCTGTCGTAATTCTTCATGTTTCAGCAGACACAGGGAACCGCGCATCAGAAATAGTGCTGAAAGGCCTATGAGTGACTGTGAGTTGGTAAAACTGTGTAAAGTATGCAAACGGATATACGTTATTCCAATCAGTAAACCGAATAAACCACACGTGTGTAATGTAAAATGCAGTATTTGCGGTGAAAATGTACACCCCAGCCTAGACATTACATGCGATGATCATAAGTGTTACATTCTGCCTTGCAGTGCAATTAATTAGCTTGATGATAAACTGATTTTTTATGATTTCGAATGCCTCGTCAATGAGAGCGGCATGCATACCCCCTTTCTGGTCTGTGCTAAAACGTTGAAAGGTGATGAATGGTACGCTTATGGACTGAATTGCACCCAAAAATTTCTCCTGCATTTCAGGAGGCCAAAGTACAGAGGTTACACCTTAATAGCGCACAATGCGCGGGGGTACGATGGTTACCTGATTCTCACAGCAATGCTGCAGTTAGGGATTAAACCTCATATCGTCATGGTAGGGAGTAAACTTCTCTGTTTAACCGATCCTGATTACAGGTTAAAATACATTGATAGCCTTTCCTTCATGTGCATGAAGCTTAGTGCCATGCCGAAAGCGTTAGTCTTTACCGATCAAAGCAAGGGTTTTTTTCCCCACCTATTTTCCTCTGAACAACATCTCCAGTATGTAGGGGCTTTTCCTCCTCCATCCTGCTACGCTGTAGAACGCATGAGTCTTCAAGAACAACAGGTGTTTAGCAGCTGGTACAGAGAAGCGAGCAAAGAGGTCTTTGACTTTAAGAAAGAAGCTATTCGTTATTGTAAAAATGACGTTGAAATTCTTTTTCAAGGATGCTTAAAATTCAGAGACGAGTTCTTTAAGGAGACAAGTGTGGATCCGTTTAAAAGTATCACAATAGCATCAGCCTGCATGAAGGTTTTTGTAACCAATTTCCTTCCTCCTCAAACCTTAGCCATTCCATCACCTCTGGACTACAGACGTAGCAGTAAAACATTCTCCAGCGCGTCCATTCAATGGCTCGGCTGGATTGCAGACAGCAGAGCCATATTTATCGAGCATGCATTAAATAGGGGTGAAAAGAAAATCGGGCCATATTCAGTGGATGGGTATGCAGAGATTAACGGTGTCAAAGTTGCGTTTGAATTTTATGGCTGTTTTTTCCACGGCTGTAAAAAGTGTTACATGCCTCACGACAAGTGTCCGTTGAGAGGGGTCGCATTTGAACAGTTTTACGCAGCCACTGTTGAGAGAAGCAAGGTGTTACAAACTGTGTACGGCCTTCGTCTCGAAGTCATATGGGAGCATGAGTGGATTGAAATGAAAAAATCAGACCCAGGGGTGATCAGCTTTCTTGAGAAAGTTAATCCACCCGAACCGCTATCCCCCCGGGATGCGCTGTATGGTGGACGCACCTGTCCTATGAAGTTGAGGTACACAGCGGAACCGGATGAAACTGTACACTATGTGGATTACACATCTCTGTACCCTTATGTAAACGCCAACTGCGTTTTTCCCCTCGGACACCCCACCATCATTTACAAAGATTTTGATGACCCCAGCAGCTACTTCGGTATAATCAAAGCTGTGGTCTACCCACCACGTAACCTGTTGTTCCCTGTTTTACCTTACAGAACATCCCAAGGTAAACTTGTGTTCACTCTCTGCCGCACATTCGCTGAATTAAATTACCAGTCAGGTCCTTGCATGCATAATGATCAAGAAAGAGCTCTGACGGGAGTTTGGGCGAGTGTAGAACTATGTAAAGCGTTGGAGTGTAGTTATCGTCTTGCTAAAATCACAGAGGTGTGGCATTTTGAAAAGAGAAGTGATACAATCTTTAAAGGTTACATTCATTGCTTTTTAAAGGGTAAGCAGGAGGCTTCAGGCTATCCGTCTGAAGCAGTGGATCAGGAGAGTAAGTTAAAGTATATAAGCGACTACAAACAGCATCAGAGCATCCAATTAGACCCTGAGAAAATCGAGATGAATCCTGCCAAAAGGCAGGTTGCAAAATTGTGTTTAAACAGTTTTTGGGGGAAATTTGCGCAAAGAAGTGATCTGTCTCAGACCACAGTCATCACTAACCCTGAAGACTTTTTCAGCTTCATGTTCTCGAGTAAATACAGGGTTAACTATTTTCATTTTTTCAACCCTGAAATGTGTGTAGTGCAGTGGAACTACAGCAAACGTGTCATATATCCACCAAGTAAGACAAATAATGTGTTTATAGCAGCATTCACCACCGCTTATGCACGTTTAAAACTTCTCAGCAGCATGGAGAAGTTACAGGACAGATTGATTTATATTGAC
This sequence comes from Girardinichthys multiradiatus, assembly GCF_021462225.1. Taxonomy (NCBI): domain Eukaryota; kingdom Metazoa; phylum Chordata; class Actinopteri; order Cyprinodontiformes; family Goodeidae; genus Girardinichthys; species Girardinichthys multiradiatus. Next base: position 39,337,202 of record NC_061807.1, read on the forward strand.
ATGGACAGTTTGATTTATGTGACAAAAAGTGGTGAAACTCCTCTGGAATTGGGGAATTATCTGGGTGATCTTACTGACGAGTTAGATGGTGACAGCATTTCAGAGTTTGCATCGACAGGACCCAAGAGTTATGCATACCAAACTAAAAACCGTAAAAAAGTAGTGATACGTGCTAAAGGCATCACTCAGATGCATGAATGCAGCGAGAGGGTCAATTTTGACAGCATCAAAGGGCTGGTCGAGGGCTACTTACAGGGGTCAAGTGAGGGTGTCATTGAAATCCCTCAGCACACGATCAGGAGGGATAAAAAGAGATTCCGTTTGACAAACGCGACATTTCTTAAAAAGTTTCGACTGGTGTATGATAAGAGACGTCTTTTTTCTGACGGGACAACTCTGCCTTTCGGTTATTAGAGTTGAAGAAGAAATAAAATAAAAAGTCACATGGATTTACAAGAGATTGATTTTGATCCTAGATTTAGAGCACCTTTCTCATGTATGATAGTTGGACCCAGCGGTTGCGGGAAAACTTTCTTTGTAAAAAGTATTTTACAAAACTGTAATCATGTCATGGATATTGTTCCAGAAAATATTGTATGGATTTACACATCTTTTCAACCCATGTATGCTGAATTGCAGAAGATGAATAAAAATATTACCTTTGTGGAAGGATTGCCTCATTCTTTTGAAGATGAAAACCTGTTTCCTCCTGATCAGAATCATCTGATTATTCTAGACGATGTTATTGCTCAAGCCTCAGATGATGAAAACGTGATGAAGGTCTTTACCCAGTTTCGTCACCATTGTAATATGAGTGTTATGATGTTGACTCAGAATGTTTTTCATCAGGGAAAGTTCAGTCGCACTATTAGTTTGAACTGTAATTATATGGTGTTGTTTAAGAACCCGAGAGATAAACTCCAGCTGAATATACTGGCCCGCCAAATGTTTCCATCTCAAAAGGGTCTCTTCTTGGAGAGTTTTGAAGACGCAACGAGAGAAGCTCATGGATATTTAATCATCGATTTTACGCCTACCTGCCCAGAACATTTCAGACTGAGAACGGGGATACTTCCTCAGCAGTGGCCTGCTGTGTACGTACCCAGAACAAAGTAAGTCATCATGTCAGCGCGTATAAAAAGGAATTTACCATTATTCAGAGCTTTGTACCAGGCCTGTCCACAGAAACGTAAAGATATTCTCGCACACTGCTCTCCCGACTTTATTCAGGCTCTGTGCGAGATTGCACTGAATATCCTAAAAGGTAACATTAAACTATCACCCTCTCAACACCGACAATTGAAGAAACAAAGAAATATCATCAGATTGTTGGGTGATAAAAGAACCGGGATAAAAACTAAACAGTTGGCTCTCAAAAAGCAACGAGGTGGTTTTATTCTCCCCATCTTAACGGCTCTTGCACCCTTGATCGGTGATCTAGTGGGTGGAATCATCAGGAGATAATGTCTCTCAGAACATCGCAGAAGATGTTTCTCATTTCACCTCATCAATTCAAGCGTCTGACCCAGTCAGACACGTCCATCTGACAGACGGTGGAGGAGAATTTGGATGCTGAAATGAGAGCGATATTAAACGAGCCGGGTTTGACTTTTTATGAAAAAATCAAGAGATACGATGCTCTTCTCCAGAGGTATCTGACTTTACTTAAGCAAGGTGTCAAAGAAGAAAAACAGCGGGTCAGTTTAACGCTGCAGCGTGACACAGAGGTTCCTGAACATGAGCGGTCCCAAGAAAAACAAGGCCCAGGGCAGGACGAGGCCCCTAAGGATCAGGTTCTTACGGAAGTACTGAAAAGCCTTCCTAAACACAACCGTAAAAATGCCGAGTACATTTTGAAGAAATTATCCGAAAGAAGTGAGAGTTGGACTTCGCGAGGTGAATTTGTATTTAATGGAAATGTTATAAAGGGGTCCCACATGATTGATTTGTTGAAAGATCTCATGCTTCCGTTTAAAAAATCTGGAGCATCACAAACCCGAGGATGGTCTGATTTTCTACACTCCATGTCAGAAGTAAACATACCTATATCTTCAGTCATTAACCCTTATGCTCGTGAAGAATATAGACGTTTCAAAACAGAGGGTACGTCGATTGAAAATGGGGGTACACCCCCCAGCGTTAAGCAGAGAAGAAAAAGAAGAAGAAGGCAGATAACTCATTCTCCCTACTGGTCGAGATCTGAGCTGGAAGATCCAAAAAATGCTGATGGGAGATCAAAAAGGTCTCTTCGTAAGACGACACTACCACCCCAATGGATTACATTTTCACCATAAACCGTTATAAGAAAATGAAACATGTAGTCTATTTCTTTTATTCAATAAAATATTTATTGATTATATTTTTCAAGTCTAACTTCGTTCTCTACTTCACACACTAACATATGATATCATTACACAAATATTAAATCATAAGAAGAAAAAAAAATAAAATAAAATAAAAAAAAATAAGACATTTTAAATTCCATAACAATCCAGAAACATCTCCAAAGAGCATGTTCCGTGAGTATAAAATGTACAACTTTGATTAATGACACATTTCTGATATTTTTTCACAAAGTTAGATACCATTAAATCATTCTTAATCACATCTCCGGTGTATTTCGACAACACTTGCTGCATTGATAATCCGCACGCTCTATGACATAGATAAAAAATGCAATGGTGACCGCACACAGTGGACAGAGTGTTTTGAAGCTGATTATTATGATACAATATTTTTGAGGATCTGTCTTCTAAAAATGTTACGATGCTTGACGTGTAGAACTCGAAATCCGGAGAGAATCCATAAGAGTCAAAAAAGCTGGATTGACCATTCTCATCCAATGTCAGAGCTAGCCAGTGTTCTCCCGGCATGTGTGAAGGATGTGTATTCACAATAAAGTAGGCCGGCCCTGGGAATTTGTCAGCTAGCAGCGGCAGCTGGTCGCACGGCCACACACCGCAAAACAAATCTCCCAGCAGATGACGCATCAGGCTCTCAATTTCATGATTATTCATGCCTGATTAGATTAATAATAATCCACCAGCACACGCCTCTTTGAATCAATCTCTAAAATAGAATCATAACAAGCGTAGATGATCAGCGTGGTGGTATGAGGCAACGGGTTTCTGAAGCGCATTTCCAATCTTAAATTCCCACTGGAAACTGGAGATAGAGCATCTGTGTCCTCGCCCGGGTTAAGATTAAATGTGAATAGAGAGTATCCTTGATTAAATTCCTGACGTGTTATACTCAGTGGAAGATCTTTTAGATGTCGTCCTGTAGCTGTAAACAAGTTGTAATACTCTCTCACTGAATGACCTTGGTTAAAATTTGGCTGGAAGGCTTTAGCAGGAATTTGTCTGCCATCCTTACACAAAGCTAAATATTCCATATCAAAATGATTAAAGTCAAACGGATTGAGATTGCGTGTTCCTGTAAAAGCGTCATGATCCAGTAACGCAATCACCACATACTTGGGAAAGACGCCTAAGAAAAGATTCTCTTGGTTGCATACCCTTGAATTTTCAGGGATGGAATATGTTTTTACATTCACACGTGAAAGTGGATACAGAGCATTTGCTTTCATTAAAGCTGAAGCGTGCCCCAGTCGTACAGCTGGAGAGACAGTAACTTTTTTGATAAAAAGAGATGCTCCTAATATCCTGAGTTTGTAAGTGGAGTCTCTTGCGGCCATGAGACAAAAGGCATCGTTGGCTCTTGTAAGTTTAATTTTAAGGTCAACAGAGTTTAAAAGAAGTCTCTCGCAGAAAAATATGTCTGCATGCAGGGGGCCTAGGAGATGTACCTCCCTGGAATTTGCCGTAAAGCCTGCTCTGCTGTTAAGACCTTGGTTAGGGCCGTTAGTTGTAACAATAGAGTTCAGAGCACCTGCAGTGTCTTTATAAAAAAGACCAGAGCTAAACTGGGTTTTTAAAGAATCCTCAGAAAAGTTTAACAATGTCTCAATCATGGCTCTATATGGCTGTGTAGCGCTGGATTGTGAAATCATTCGATCTCCGAGAGTGACGTCACACTGACTGAAGATGGTGTTTAACGGGTAGTTGATGAGCCCTACAGGTGCATCATCTGGCAGGTTTGTTCCATTCTCGTTAGTAATTTTCACTCTGAGATGCAACAGCGTATCGTTGAGATCCAGATACTTTTCTCCGTCTCCCGGAATGAAAAACTCGATCGGCCCTCCATCAGTGATTGCTGATAAAGGCTGGATCTCGGTGTAAATTTTATCTTCGATCGATAGCTGTGTCATCGGGGCACAAAATAAGTCCAACTCTGCCAGCGTGCACTCTGATGATTTGTTATGTAAAAGAGCCATTATTTAAATATATCAAAACTTGCGGATGACTTCCTTCCTCTTCGTTTGTCAGCTGCGACTGATCTCCTTTTTCGCGTTTGTCGTTGTTTTTTAACCGTCCTTAAACGATCACCAGGGGGTCTTGTTCTGGGTCTTTTGGATAAAACCATAATTCCTGAACCTTCTTGACCGTCGGTGTGTGTAGAACCACTCATTTTACTCACGGCTCTACCGATGACATCCGAAGCGATATTTGATGCAGCCGTTTTAAGATGGGGTTTTGCAATTGCAAATCCTTTTTTAACCAGAGGGGATACGAAGCGGAATAATTTTGAAAATAATGATCCAATTCCGCGTCCGTACATGACCGGGGCCCCATAAAACCCTGGCAGATTACCGCCTGATTGACTTACATAGTAATTTACAAAGCGATTTGGATCACGTCTCAGACTTAGCTGTGCCATGTTCTCTCTTGCCTGCTTGATGCAGTGTTGAATGACCAGCGTAATATGAATGATAACCAATCAATCTTAGAGGTTATATACATATCTCTGGAATAGTTTATACAAATAAAATTTATCTCAGGCTACGTTGTGATATCACCGGTCTGAAGTGTAGTCTTATGACGGTCTTTCCATAGACGAAATTTACAGGAACGTTTTGGTCCGATTTAATTTCTATATTGATATTTTCAATATGTCTTCTGGAGACTGGAAGGTAGTGGGCGGGGTTAAACGTCTGAGTAATCATATCACTGAATGTGCCTTGTACTTTGACGGTCCGCAGTAAAGGTGCAAAAGTGTCGCCTACTATTTGAGGGCTGACCACCTATACTGTTACACGTCGCTGTAACAGTATAGGTGATAGAAACCAGCCTTTATATCCGCCGGAAAAGGAGCCAGTTTTGGTTCAGAAACATGAATCCATTCCCCTGGTTTCACGCCCATCATATAAGCTAGAGTGTTGAAGAAGCGTATTTCATACGGACTGTTTGCTTGAAATGCAAATCTCTTTTGAACTTTGCTGAATTTAATGCGTAAACCCGATTTCAATTTTTTGAAAAACATTTCCATCTCTGTCTCGAGTTGAATAACGCTGTTATAGTAGCCACTTCTGATCCTTTGCGTATTGATCTCCACATCACCAACCTTCCTCCATTCAAAGTAGGCATCATAATCCGGTAAATTATGCCATGTATGAGGATATGAAATCTCGGCTAATGCAACCATCCATTGGCCTTCTAAATCAATATGTTGAGCTAAATTTACACGGAAACTTGAACTGGTATTATTTTTAAACACTTCCATGCTAGCATTAGATGGAAGAGTAACGTAAAAGCCATCATCCTCTACCTGACGGTTCATGATGCTGTGTCAACTGTGAGGTTTAGTGCAAACCTTTTTTATACGTTTCGAAGTTCATCAAACTTGATCCAACTGTTGAATTTCTCAGGCCAGTTTTTCCAGCTTACAAAAACCTGTTTGACTCCCTTGACCGTACGTCGTTTTAATATTTTTTCCACTTGATACATCTTGTCGTTAAATATTTTTACTTTTTGAAGTTCCTCAGCGTAAAAGGAACCCTCGATAGGTTCTCCATCCAAATCTTTGAGTTTGTATACAGGAGGAGAATGGGGTATCCGGTCATACACTGTAAACACTTCATCCGTAAAACTCTGTTCGTATTTTTTGTCAAACACTCCACGGACCTTGGATATTCTGACAAGATCCCCTTGTTTAAACGTTGTCACTGAGTCCTTGCAATATCTGTTGGACTTGACATCATACAGATTCTGAAACACTTGAAAGGCATTTTCTGGGGTCACTTCCATAGGGCTCATTTTAATGCTGGAGTGGTAGGAATGGTTGTAGCTTCTAGCTAGGTTTTGCAGTACATCGACGTACCGCCGGGTATTGTTAGCTGTAAAATATCTCCACATCCTTGTTTTTAATGTGCGTTAAATCTCTCGACCACTGAAGCTTTTGCTTCACTCGCTGTGGCAAAATGTTCAATACCGTGTTTCTCCATTAAAACCTTAAATTTCTTGTTAAAAAATTCTTTACCGGCATCAGTCTGAAGTTTTTTGGGGATCTGACTTTCTGTAAAAACTGATTCAAATGCCTTTACCACCTCAGCGGCTGTTTTCCTCTTCAAAACTCGTACATACGCCCTTTTTGAAAAGATGTCAATGACTGTTAATAAATAATTATAACCATCATTTTCCATGGCCAGAGCTTGCATGTCACAGAGATCAGCCTGGAACTGCCTCAATGGTCTGGTGACAAAAACTCTGTTTCTCGGGAACTTTATTCTTGCAGGTTTATGTAGAGTATAGGTATCTTCTCCTGATAAAAAATCTTTAACTTTTTCAACTGCAACCTTCTTTCCCGTTTCATCTTGCATAACCCTCCTCAGCCTATCTACACCCCCAAAACTTCCCGGATTTGAAGGGCTATAATATACTTTCTTCATCAGCCGTCTTCCTGCCATCTCTGCCTTATGCTCACTCTGCCGATTACTTGTTAAATAATGAGAAAAAACACACAGGAGGGTAGATTTATCCTTATTTTTTTTATTTTATTTTTGTATTTAATATAAACAAAAAACAACCAGAAAACAAAATCAGATAAAATGCTGATGAATTCAAACACTACTAGCTTTTAAACAACACTTTTGGGAAAGGTTACTATGTTCCTACTTTAATTGTATTTAATAGTAAAAAAGAAAAAAGAAGAAAAATCATATAATGCAGATTAACTAACGTACTGGAATACTAAAAAAAAAAAATATATATACAACAAGTCATCAAACATGTGAGATCAATTTGTCAGTCCATAGCACTCTGAAACAGAGTTAAGTTGTTTGAGATGTTTCTCATCGACCATGCAATCATAAACGTGCGCTATTGCACTGTGGATGCCTTGTACCGATTTCAGTTCATATAAAACCGTCTTGGCAATCGTCTTCACTCTGAAGTCATCCGCTTGTATGCTTCGAAGTACCAGAAGATTCTGAATAGCAGGAATGAGTTTGGGGGTTACGAGTCGTCGTACGATGCGTTGAAAGTTGACTTGGTAATAATCCTCCCCCAGTACCTCCAGGCAATGGTGTTGACGCTGGCTTGGGTGGTTCGTTATACATCCATAGCAGGTTTCTCTGAGATAGTTCAAAGAGGTTATGTTGAATAAATGAAGTATCGCTGTTTTCACCGTATTGATGAGGGTGGTTGAGAACCAACCGTCAATTTCGTCCTCCTGGTTACTCTCATCCTCTGCTGAAGGCTGAGGGTCCTCCATCAGTCCCAGGGTTTGTGTAGGGGCTTCGGTAGAGGGTGAGTAGCCGGTGGCTACCTCCTCCTCCACGACCACCTTCATGTCTTCAGGCAGGACATTCGCGTCTACAGACTCAGCCATGAATAGCGGTGATGGTGAGCAGAGGTCTGGAGAAAGCGGTAGATATTTCATGTTGTATCCTGTAGGTGATGCAGGACTGAAGTGGTTCTCTGAGAATGAGGATGTTGAGGTGGATGGTGAGAAGAGGTCAGGGGAAGGCGGATGATATGGTCCAATGTTGAAGCTTTCATCGTGCTCAGGAGAGAAGTGGATCTCTGCTCGGTGGTTGTAGAGATCCCTGTATGGTGTCGGCCCACTCATTCTCATGATACGATTCTCAGTGTCTGTGAGCTTGCAGTTATCCCCCCGTATATACAGGTCCTTCTCAAAATATTAGCATATTGTGATAAAGTTCATTATTTTCCATAATGTCATGATGAAAATTTAACATTCATATATTTTAGATTCATTGCACACTAACTGAAATATTTCAGGTCTTTTATTGTCTTAATACGGATAATTTTGGCATACAGCTCATGAAAACCCAAAATTCCTATCTCACAAAATTTGCATATTTCATCCGACCAATAAAAGAAAATGTTTTTAATACAAAAAACGTCAACCTTCAAATAATCATGTACAGTTATGCACTCAATACTTGGTCGGGAATCCTTTGGCAGAAATGACTGCTTCAATGCGGCGTGGGATGGAGGCAATCAGCCTGTGGCACTGCTGAGGTCTTATGGAGGCCCAGGATGCTTCGATAGCGGCCTTTAGCTCATCCAGAGTGTTGGGTCTTGAGTCTCTCAACGTTCTCTTCACAATATCCCACAGATTCTCTATGGGGTTCAGGTCAGGAGAGTTGGCAGGCCAATTGAGCACAGTGATACCATGGTCCGTAAACCATTTACCAGTGGTTTTGGCACTGTGAGCAGGTGCCAGGTCGTGCTGAAAAATGAAATCTTCATCTCCATAAAGCTTTTCAGCAGATGGAAGCATGAAGTGCTCCAAAATCTCCTGATAGCTAACTGCATTGACCCTGCCCTTGATAAAACACAGTGGACCAACACCAGCAGCTGACACGGCACCCCGGACCATCACTGACTGTGGGTACTTGACACTGGACTTCTGGCATTTTGGCATTTCCTTCTCCCCAGTCTTCCTCCAGACTCTGGCACCTTGATATCTGAATGACATGCAGAATTTGCTTCCATCCGAAAAAAGTACTTTGGACCACTGAGCAACAGTCCAGTGCTGCTTCTCTGTAGCCCAGGTCTGGGGAATGCGGCACCTGTAGCCCATTTCCTGCACACACCTGTGCACGGTGGCTCTGGATGTTTCTACTCCACACTCAGTCCACTGCTTCCGCAGGTCCCCCAAGGTCTGGAATCGGCCCTTCTCCACAATCTTCCTCAGGGTCCGGTCACCTCTTCTCGTTGTGCAGTGTTTTCTGCCACACTTTTTCCTTCCCACAGACTTCCCACTGAGGTGCCTTGATACAGCACTCTGGGAACAGCCTATTCATACAGAAATTTCTTTCTGTGTCTTACCCTCTTGCTTGAGGGTGTCAATAGTGGCCTTCTGGACAGCAGTCAGGTCAGCAGTCTTACCCATGATTGGGGTTTTTAGTGATGAACCAGGCTGGGAGTTTTAAAGGCCCCAGGAATCTTTTGCAGGTGTTTAGAGTTAACTCGTTGATTCAGATGATTAGGTTCATAGCTCATTTAGAGACCCTTTTAATGATATGCTAATTTTGTGAGATAGGAATTTTGGGTTTTCATGAGCTGTATGCCAAAATCATCCGTATTAAGACAATACAGGACCTGAAATATTTCAGTTAGTGTGCAATGAATCTAAAGTATATGCATGTTAAATTTTCATCATGACATTATGGAAAATAATGAACTTTATCACAATATGCTAATATTTTGAGAAGGACCTGTATATCATAGGAAGGGGCGTGTCCTCAGAAGAGGGTTCGTTCTAAACGTAAAACAGGAAACGTCAGCGTTTTTTTCACTGACATGACATCGATCCAACTTCGTGACTTTTGGAAAAGGTCGGAAAGACGATGTCCAATTTCACTCATCTTCTCTGCCCAAGCTTCAAACGGCAGAGCCAGCATTGTCTTGAATACGCCGCAGTCTTGATTGAAAGCCTCCAACACAAACAGATCTGAGGGACTCGTCCGGTTGTTCCTGCGTCTGCTTGCCCGAAAAGACCAGCGGCCATTTGCTGTGGTTTTTGACCCCCACACTGCGCTAAAGAGAGGTTCTCTCTCAGCTATTTCAACATCGGATGGTATATGAAACATTCTCGCCCGTTTTACAGGTCGAGGAGACAGTTCATTTTCTTCTTCTTCTTCTTCCTCCCTCTCCTGCCTTGAGACTGTTTCAGGGCTATCATTAAGGTGCGGGATTGCAAGCTTTAACACAGCCCAGTCGCTGTGGGTGAGTGTACACAGAGCCAGTGATCCATTAAATACCTCATCTTGATCCAATTGATACAGGCAAAGCTCTCCTATTTCATACATGAAAATATAACCCCAGCTGCCAACCAGGCCATATGGCTCCAAAGACCATTCTTCCTACAGAGTGTCGAACGGGGGTCTTTGTACCCTGCAGATGTAGTATGTTGATTTCTTAGGAGCATTCAATTCACGGGATGAATACTGGTAGACGGTCACTGGGGTTTCGCACAGAACTGACATACCTCTTGGCCGAACCGAGGTCTGATTTTCAACCATGGTTGTTGAAGTTGATGTTGGATCCTCATCATCGGTAGAGTATGTCACGACGGGAATTCCGATAGGTATCTCCGTTGAGGAAGTATATGATGCAGTTGCTTGTTCATCATCATCTTGGCACGCGTTGCGTTTCTCCTCCGCTTGACGATAAACTCTCTTAACTCTAGCCATTGTTGAACGGGTGTTCTTTTTTTCCAACGAATGCTGCATGTAAAGTGCAGAGTTTTATCTCTGTATTTAAAGTAAACACTAAGGCACGCCCTATTGTTTTCATTGGGTTATTCAAGGTTTAACGATGCTTACAAACACACCCCTCTATTTTTAATTGGTGCTGATGCCAAACAGTTTCCGATAATACCATATTTGTCTTGTTCTATTTATAACAAACACACCCCTGTGTTTTAATTGACTCATTTAAGGTATTGCCCCTAATGACGACAACCAATCAGCATCCACTGTTACGCCCCCTTGGACACACCACCTGCTTGACTACGTGACCTCCTGCCCACATGGCAACCACATGGCGCCCATATGGCGCCCACCGGAAATCCCGCCCTCACCGGAAGTCCCACCCACCTGTCAAAAAGTTTGATGAAAGGGTGTACTTAAATTCTCTCCAGAGCAACAAGCCCTGAGCAGGCAACAGATGGCAGAAATGCAGGTAAACAGACCATCCAGTAGTGAGCAAACAAAGGAAGTGTAATACAGAAGCAGGGTGGAGGAATGACCATTAAACCAAAGGAGCTAATCAGACGAATTGTGGAGCAGCTGTGGCAGAGATAGTCGAGAACAACAGAAGAAGAGTGGCTAATTAACACATATGAGCTGAGAAGAAACATAAGAAACCCAAGAATGAATCTAATAGGTATTAACTCTAGATGTAAAGAGAACAATAAAACACACAAGCATGAACTATCACGTCAAAAATGACGCCCAGTATGGTTAAGCTAATCAGCTGGATCGTTGATGTCCTCCAACAGGGTGATGTCTACTAGTGAGACTTTCTGACAGAGCTGCACGCAGAAGAGCAAGCAGAAATAAGCATAACACAGCAGTCATGTTAAACAGTCATGTAGTTAGTAACAGCTGGAAGGCTGGTTATGTGGTGTAGTGATATTAGGATGATTTTCAAAAAATCCTTAAGGTGAAACAAAGATTATTTCTGATCCACTACTTTTCTCTGTAGCGATTATTTGACCCTTGATGACTATTTTGATCCATTTCATCAGGAGGCAACGTGTTTGGCCATCATCACTGCATGTCAGATCACAGTATGAAAAGTGCTGGTTTAATGTGTTAGTTGAAGGATCCTGATGAACGCCACAAGCTGAAAATAAAGTTGGTTTCTTAGTATTTTAAGTATTGCTGGAGCCTTCAGCTCCCCACATTAATGTGTTAGGTCCCATGAACGGGTTTTTTGCTACCGGGTCCAACAGATAGGTTCACATCTGTAAATTAATCTTTTTTTCAGTTTCAATAATAATTTTTAATTTTCACTTTGCTTTAGTCCAAGTATTTACTGGTACAGAGTCGTGATTCAGTTCGCTGAACACCAAGATGTAGATTTGACCTTTACTGCTGTGTCGCTCAGCAGATATTGTGGAAAATATCTCAAGAGATAATCAGTTACTTTAATGACTCAGAGCTCAGGATAAATGTTAACAGCTTCCCACCTACCACTTCCTTCTGTGCTTTTCACACTAGGTTGCAGCAGCTTCCTGCGTATTGTTCTGTTGGAAGATGGTGGTAGAAATTTTTTTTTTCGGATTTTTTTGTCATTTTTGTGGTGGTTCGATCTCCTTTGCATCACGATTTTTAATGCTAGTTTTCTTTAATAGTGGTCAGTTGTTCAGATATCCAAGTTTTCAAACAGGGTGCAAGGAGCAGCATGCTGTCTCTCAGCGTCTTTCTGAAACAGTGTAGGAGTCCTCCATGACATCTGCGAATACATCATATAGTATCAATTGTGAAACTGCCATGTTCATATAAGCATCTGTTCGTCTACAGTGGGGGAAATAAAAATTTGATCCCCTGCTGATTTTTATAGTTTACTCCATTACAAATAAAACCTCAGCTTCAGTTTTGATGTTAGTTTCTTTTTAATGAAAAGTTTGAGCTCAGGCTTTTTCACTTGGTAGCATGCAACCCATTTCCTTTTATAAAATGAATTATTTTCAGACATTTTTGTTGCTATTCTGTCTCTTTGCATTAAAATGACTATCCTGGGTGAAATTATTTACTTTTGCCAATAAAAATTAAATGTAAATGTTACAACTGTTTAAACATTTAAAGTGCTTGTAATAATGACTGAGAAAGGTGTTGTTTAAAGATTCAAGATTACAAATACAGGTCCTTCTCAAAAAATTAGCATATTGTGATAAAGTTCATTATTTTCTATAATGTAATGATGAAAATTTAATATTCATATATTTTAGATTCATTGCACACTAACTGAAATATTTCAGGTCTTTTATTGTTTTAATACGGATGATTTTGGCATACAGCTCATGAAAACCCAAAATTCCTATCTCACAAAATTAGCATATCATTAAAAGGGTCTCTAAACGAGCTATGAACCTAATCATCTGAATCAACGAGTTAACTCTAAACACCTGCAAAAGATTCCTGAGGCCTTTAAAACTCCCAGCCTGGTTCATCACTCAAAACCCCAATCATGGGTAAGACTGCCGACCTGACTGCTGTCCAGAAGGCCACTATTGACACCCTCAAGCAAGAGGGTAAGACACAGAAAGACATTTCTGAACCAATAGGCTGTTCCCAGAGTGCTGTATCAAGGCACCTCAGTGGGAAGTCTGTGGGAAGGAAAAAGTGTGGCAGAAAACGCTGCACAACGAGAAGAGGTGACCGGACCCTGAGGAAGATTGTGGAGAAGGGCCGATTCCAGACCTTGGGGGACCTGCGGAAGCAGTGGACTGAGTCTGGAGTAGAAACATCCAGAGCCACCGTGCACAGGCGTGTGCAGGAAATGGGCTACAAGTGCCGCATTCCCCAGGTCAAGCCACTTTTGAACCAGAAACAGCGGCAGAAGCGCCTGACCTGGGCTACAGAGAAGCAGCACTGGACTGTTGCTCAGTGGTCCAAAGTACTTTTTTTGGATGAAAGCAAATTCTGCATGTCATTCGGAAATCAAGGTGCCAGAGTCTGGAGGAAGACTGGGGAGAAGGAAATGCCAAAATGCCAGAAGTCCAGTGTCAAGTACCCACAGTCAGTGATGGTCTGGGGTGCCGTGTCAGCTGCTGGTGTTGGTCCACTGTGTTTTATCAAGGGCAGGGTCAATGCAGCTAGCTATCAGGAGATTTTGGAGCACTTCATGCTTCCATCTGCTGAAAAGCTTTATGGAGATGAAGATTTCATTTTTCAGCACGACCTGGCACTTGCTCACAGTGCCAAAACCACTGGTAAATGGTTTACTGACCATGGTATCACTGTGCTCAATTGGCCTGCCAACTCTCCTGACCTGAACCCCATAGAGAATCTGTGGGATATTGTGAAGAGAACGTTGAGAGACTCAAGACCCAACACTCTGGATGAGCTAAAGGCCGCTATCGAAGCATCCTGGGCCTCCATAAGACCTCAGCAGTGCCACAGGCTGATTTCCTCCATGCCACGCCGCATTGAAGCAGTCATTTCTGCAAAAGGATTCCCAACCAAGTATTGAGTGCATAACTGTACATGATTATTTGAAGGTTTATGTTTTTTGTATTAAAAACACTTTTCTTTTATTGGTGATTAAATATGCTAATTTTGTGAGATAGGAATTTGGGTTTTCATGAGCTGTATGCCAAAATCATCCATATTAAGACAATAAAAGACCTGAAATATTTCAGTTAGTGTGCAATGAATCTAAAATATATGAATGTTAAATTTTAATCATTACATTATAGAAAATAATGAACTTTATCACAATATGCTAATTTTTTGAGAAGGACCTGTATGCTGTTGACTGGGCAATTCTTTGACCATCCATTAGTACCAGTATTAAAGAAGAATCCTTCAGAAAGTCTTCTGCTGCAGACCTCATCGTCTCTTCAAAGAACCCTCCTTCAATAAATCTGAACCATCCCTTTAAATTTACGTTACCTCCACACAGTTTGGATTTGGTTTCAAATGACATTTGAATTTCATGTCACAAGTGGAGCAAGACGTTAGTTCAAAAACCACCTTTTGCTACCATCTGGTGAACTTTCTGTTCATGTTTCCCTGCAACAAAAAGTTCAGAGCCATAATAGCAGCTTTCACCACTTAGTATGACTACAGCATGTGCTGCCGTTTTCCATGGTTGTGGTTTAGCTCAGTTTTACTTGTTACTACTGTGTGTTGCGGCTGTCTGCAATTGGGTTGTATTTTCTGTGAACACTTTACCAAAAAAAAAACCATTGCCCTTTTGTTTTTTGGTTTTTGTTTTCAGCTTGACAGGAAATGGTTACATGATTCAGAGAGCCAACCTAAGGGTCAAAAGATCATAAAAGATTAAAACTTGACTAGAATCCCAGCTACAAACTCACAGCTATCAGCAAGAAAGAATTAAATATAGTTTATTTATCTGGCAATGAGCTACAAGATAAAAACATGTCAAAATGTTTTGGATTAACATTACATTTTCAGCACAACAGAACTGCCAGTCTCAGTTAAAGGTTTAAACAATGGTGAAAAAAATATTTTGGGTTGGAGTGCTGGGGGAAAACTCTTGACTTAGTTATGGTGTAAAGGCTCCAATTTTGTGTTTTTGATTTTAGTCACCTTGATCAACAACTACTTGACGACTACTTGACAGACAGACAGACAGACAGACAGACAGACAGACAGACAGACAGACAGACAGACAGAGCGAGCGAGCGAGCACAGTTTTTATTCCTTTTAACTCTGTACACCTCAGATCTCCAGTACAAGAGAGTCTTGTCATCTGCAAAAATACTCGGATGACTCCGCAGCCGTCGGGTGCATCAGAGATGGACAAGAGGCTGAGTACAGAAAGCTGGTGGACCACTTTGTCACATGGTGTGGAAGCAATCATCTCATCAATCATCTCATCCTTAATTTATGCAAAACAAAGAAGATGATTGTAGCTCTCAGGAGAAATGAGAAAATGTCAAACATTGTTTCCATCTTGGGTGAAAAAGCAGAGATGGTTGGGGACTATACATAAATATCTTGCTGTTCACCTGGACAACAGACTGGACCAGAGGCTTAACAGTAAAGCTTTCTACAAGTAGAAACAGAGCAGACTTTACTTCTTGAGGAACCTCCGGTCCGGTAAGTGTTTGGAGCAAGTTTGCAAAGTTTGTTATGGAGAGTGGGATCTCTTCTGTTCAGGTAGCAGCATTTAGAGCCAGGGACTTAAAAAAGCTCAGCAAGATGATTAAAAGCTGGGACTTTTCTCTAATATGTTCTTGAGTCACTATTGATGATTATGCAAAGAAGGATTCTTCAAAAAATGAAGAACATAATGAATAACCCTGAGATCATGAGACTGTCAGGACAACAGTGTTTTCAGTCAGAGGCTTCTTTAGATACCCTGTAATACTGATGTCATTCAGATGGGCAATTGATGTTGCAATTCTATGTGAGAAAATCTCCAAGGGGTTTTAAAATTAATGAAATATAATTATGAAAGAAGCACCTTAAAGCTTTAGTAGTTTTAGCTCTATATGAAGGTGCTGGTAAATCTTTAAGTTGTTAACCACTCCGAGCAGACGGTGCAGAAACACTGTCACGGTTTCCTGGAAATGACCTTCCTTTCTTTACAACAGGTTTGGAAGGTCTGGAAGAATGTTTGCATGCATGTTAATCTTGAAAATACACTTTACACCACAAAACATTTGACTGAAAACTATTTTCAAAAACAAGAGACTGTCATTGATAACAAACTTTAAGCTAGAGCAAGATGAGCAACAAGAAAGCCATAAGAAGGCCCTTTCAAAGTTTGCAGCAAAACATGCAAGAAAAATGTGTGTAAAAATATGTGGAAGAAGGCGCTCTGGTCAGCTGAAGCTAAAATGTATGTCAAATAAGTTTATGCTAAATAAGTTTAAGTTAAATAAGTTTATGCTAAATATGTGGTTAAAAAGAACTGCTGCCCTTGACCCTGACCACACCATGCCCATGATGAAATATGGTCAATCTGCGTTTCTAAGGAAAGGACAAGATAACAGGTCAGAGATAATGTGAAGATGGATGGAGGTAAGTACAATAATTGTTAGAGGCTGCAAAAGGTTTTAGACTGGGGCAAGGTCTCACCCTCCAGTTGTAGAAAGAAACACAGCCAGAGATGCAATGGTTTAGACCAAAACACGAATGTGTTCCAAATCCACACAAATCTTTTTGTCATGACTTGAAACGTGATGTTCACAGATGCTTTTAATCCAATATGACTGAGCTTGAGTTATGTTGAGGAATGGCCGAATGTTTCACTTTCTGGATGTGCAAAGCTGGTGGAGACATACCCTGAAAGACCTGTAGTGGTAATTGCAGCAAATAGTGGTTTTATAAAGTACTAACTCGGGGAAGAGGAGATGGGGGGTGTTCCGAATACAAATACAAGCCAAACCCTTCAGATTGTTATTTATAAAGAAAATAGGGAAATAATTTCTCATTTTTGTTTTATTTCACAATTATGCATAATTTTGTGCTGAGATGTCACACAAAATCCTAAGAAATTTGCAACATGGAAGTATGCTCAAAGATTGCAAAAAATTAAAGGTGGTATTATTACATTTGAAAAGCATACCCCCAGTTTTATGTTCTTCATATTTATCATCAAATATCAACATCGCTTGTGAAGTTTCTGTTGGACTATAATGACCTTAATTGCCTCGGTGTGTTTGTCTTTAAATAAAGCCTGAATGACACATTGGTTTTTACAGTAACACTTAACATACATTCAACACAGCTTTGGTACTAAAACTCTTTAAAGGCAGACGATTAATTTATATCAAAACAGTGTCTAGTAATTTTGGTTACATTTCTTAAGAAAGAAATAAACATTTTGCTGAGTTGGGATTTTGACATATTTTTGGTTTTGGTATAAAACGAAATATAAAACCATCTCATTCAGACACACTCCTATTTTGTCCTCCGCTGTCTCGGCAGCGCAGGCTTCGGGCATCGCTGAGTCAGCGCCTTGAGCCAGCAGCTCAAACTGATAAGGCTCAAGTCCACTGGGCTCCGTAAAGCCTCCCTTAACCTCAGGTGACGAATGGTGTGGAAAATCCTCCACCTGAAAAGATCTATCCATGATAAAAAATAGCAGCGTCGTTCTGCTCACTTTCCATGTATCAATATGTCACATTAAGCTAGCTGTCGCTTTCCCTTGCCCTGGTGACCACACCCCCGCTCAATCCCCTCCGCTTGGCTGCACCCCTCAGTGTCTTTTGGCACCGCCCACTTTGGTGGTATTTTTCAAAATTTGTCTGGGGGCGGGGTTATGCTTTTACATCAGGTTTAGTTACACTTTAGTGTATAACTGTTCTCTAGTTTGCATTTTCTCCCCATGCATATGTAGCTTTTCTTTCCACTCTTCAAAACCATGTGACTTGATTACACTTTGGTGTGTTTGAATGGTTGTTTGTCAAGTTTGTGTGTATGTTGCCTTTTGAGTGGACTGGTTACCAGTTCAGGGTGTAACCCGTCTGTCACCAACTGACAACTGGAGATAGGCTCCAGTTTCCTTGTGACCATGCAAGTAGGATAGCTGGATGCTTACATAAATTAACTTATAATAACATCTACACTAAGGCAGATCAGTCCACATCCTTAATGGATGAACATGAATATCACTAGACATCCAAATTCATATGCTTTTTTCTTTTTCTTCTTCTTCTTCTTTTTCTTTTGTCACACACTCTTCCTTCTTCTTTTCTTTTTGGTCTTCCTCTATCTTTTGTTCTGAAGAGGCTTTATTTCCAAGAACAGCTAAAAGTAAAACAGAACACCAGTCAACTCTACAGCTAATACAGTTATACATACATACTACTTTGAGATGATGTAATAACTTTTCCGATACCTGCTTTGTTTTGCTGAGCTTTAGTCCCTATATAGTAGAGCCAAAAGAAGGCTGTGATGAGGGCGAGGATGGGGAGGCACCTCAGGACAAAAGTGAACATTTCCTCCTGAGAACCAACGGACATTCCTTCAAAAAGACATCAAATAAAATATACACAAGTTATCATCATCAGTTCAGCTTTCGTTTTTATCTAAGTGGTTGTCATGAAACTGAATCTTTGTAGAAAAACTGCACCCAGTTTATTCAGCACCTTCTCATTTTAAGGCAAATGCCTTATTTCTGTCTCATGTTACCCATGTGTCTATCTAGAGCTTAGTCTAATGCATGTAATAATTTGACCTTTCCCCCCCCCTCATGTCATGCACAGTGTCACCTCCAGTATAACCTTGCTAAAGACCTTGAGTTGATAAGCTTGTCAAAGTTGTGTGTGTTTAGAACACGGACTCTTTTTCTTCTAGCTGATAAATTTAGACAAAGGAATTATTTTGATAACCAGGTGAAACTGTAATTGCACTTTAAATGAATGTGATGCTTCACTGAATCATAGAAATCTGACTTCATTCATTCATTCATCTTCTATAAAATAAAAACAATGCTGGTAAAATAAAAACAATGCTGATAAAATAAAAACAATGCTGGTAAAATAAAAACAATGCTGGTAAAATGAAAACAATGCTGGTAAAATAAAAACAATGCTGATAAAATAAAAACAATGCTGGTAAAATAAAAACAATGCTGATAAAATAAAAACAATGCTGGTAAAATAAAAACAATGCTGGTAAAATGAAAACAATGCTGGTAAAATGAAAACAATGCTGGTAAAATAAAAACAATGCTGGTAAAATGAAAACAATGCAGGTAAAATAAAAACAATGCTGGTAAAATAAAAACAATGCTGGTAAAATAAAAACAATGCTGGTAAAATAAAAACAATGCTGGTAAAATAAAAACAATGCTGGTAAAATAAAAACAATGCTGGTAAAATAAAAACAATGCTGGTAAAATAAAAACAATGCTGGTAAAATGAAAACAATGCTGGTAAAATAAAAACAATGCTGGTAAAATGAAACAGAACAAGAAAAGGATTTTCTTGTATAACTTACATCAGTACGCTTTACAGAATAAAATGTCACGTATAATAAAATGCAGCGACGACAAAGACTAGTTTATAACGGTGAGGCCAGTGAAAAATGATCTCGGAGGCATTTTTAAGAAGTTTGCCAAAGTTTTCAGTTTCACACGATGTGAAGCGACGATGTAAAAGTGAGTCACACAAGAAATGCACAGCTGAAAAAGCCGCCTGCTGATCTATGGACTCTTTATTCAAACCCAGAGCTGACGCCCAGACAGACAAGGTAGCTGAGATTACCAGGGTTAAACTTTAAGAGCTTGTAAAGTTTGTTTTTTTTCTGATAAACTTCATGAAACTATTTAAAACGGGTTTTAAACAGTTTTGTAAAACTTCAAAAAAGTTTTTAAAAGTTTGTTGTGCTAATTAATTGTTGTGCACTAACAGGCAAAGCAGAGCTGATGAATGTAATGTGAGATTTTTGTTAAATGAAAATTTGTGACGTCATCATAGTGTTGGTAATGTGTCCCTCAATGTTCCTCAAAGGCATCCTTGATGTCCCACATTCGCTTTTTTGATATCTTGTCATCCTACAAAAACATAATAGTAAAATGCAAATTGTGCGCTACAAAGGAACAATTGACATCTCGAAACAGTACAAGTAGTTTAAAAAATACATTCAACGATGTCATGCTACTTCTGTAAAAAGTAAAAAAAAATTATATTCGCCTAGCAGATTCAGAGGTGCTAGTGACCAAATAAAAAGAGTAAAATGCCATATTTTGTTTTGTCACTCTTGTGAAGATCAGTCAGTCAGTCATTTTCTACCGCTTATTCCATAGTGGGTCGTGGGGGAGCTGGTGCCTATCTCCAGCAGTCTATGGGCAAGAGGCGGGGTTCACCCTGGACAGGTTGCCAGTCCATCGCAGGGCAACACACAAACAACCACGCACACACTCATTCATACACCTAAGGGCAATTTAGAGTTACCAATTAACCTAACAGGCATGTCTTTGGACTGTGGGAGGAAGCCGGAGTACCCGGTGAGAACCCACACATGCACAGGGAGAACATGCAGAAAGACCCAAAATTCCTATCTCACAAAATTAGCATATTTCATCCGACCAATAAAAGAAAAGTGTTTTTAATACAAAAAACGTCAACCTTCAAATAATCATGTACAGTTATGCACTCAATACTTGGTCGGGAATCCTTTGGCAGAAATGACTGCTTCAATGCGGCGTGGCATGGAGGCAATCAGCCTGTGGCACTGCTGAGGTCTTATGGAGGCACCAGGATGCTTCGATAGCGGCCTTTAGCTCATCCAGAGTGTTGGGTCTTGAGTCTCTCAACGTTCTCTTCACAATATCCCACAGATTCTCTATGGGGTTCAGGTCAGGAGAGTTGGCAGGCCAATTGAGCACAGTGATACCATGGTCAGTAAACCATTTACCAGTGGTTTTGGCACTGTGAGCAGGTACCAGGTCGTGCTGAAAAATGAAATCTTCATCTCCATAAAGCTTTTCAGCAGATGGAAGCATGAAGTGCTCCAAAATCTCCTGATAGCTAACTGCATTGACCCTGCCCTTGATAAAACACAGTGGACCAACACCAGCAGCTGACACGGCACCCCAGACCATCACTGACTGTGGGTACTTGACACTGGACTTCTGGTATTTTGGCATTTCCTTCTCCCCAGTCTTCCTCCAGACTCTGGCACCTTGATTTCCGAATGACATGCAGAATTTGCTTTCATCCAAAAAAAGTACTTTGGACCACTGAGCAACAGTCCAGTGCTGCTTCTCTGTAGCCCAGGTCAGGCGCTTCTGCCGCTGTTTCTGGTTCAAAAGTGGCTTGACCTGGGGAAGGCGGCACCTGTAGCCCATTTCCTGCACACGCCTGTGCACGGTGGCTCTGGATGTTTCTACTCCAGACTCAGTCCACTGCTTCCGCAGGTCCCCCAAGGTCTGGAATCGGCCCTTCTCCACAATCTTCCTCAGGGTCCGGTCACCTCTTCTCGTTGTGCAGCGTTTTCTGCCACACTTTTTCCTTCCCACAGACTTCCCACTGAGGTGCCTTGATACAGCACTCTGGGAACAACCTATTCGTTCAGAAATTTATTTCTGTGTCTTACCCTCTTGCTTGAGGGTGTCAATAGTGGCCTTCTGGACAGCAGTCAGGTCGGCAGTCTTACCCATGATTGGGGTTTTGAGTGATGAACCAGGCTGGGAGTTTTAAAGGCCTCAGGAATCTTTTGCAGGTGTTTAGAGTTAACTCGTTGATTCAGATGATTAGGTTCAAAGCTCGTTTAGAGACCCTTTTAATGATATGCTAATTTTGTGAGATAGGAATTTTGGGTTTTCATGAGCTGTATGCCAAAATCATCCGTATTAAGACAATAAAAGACCTGAAATATTTCAATTACTGTGCAATGAATCTAAAATATATGAATGTCAAATTTTCATCATGACATTATGGAAAATAATGAACTTTATCACAATATGCTAATATTTTGAGAAGGACCTGTATAAGCTGCAAACTGATACTTGAGGTATTTTTCCAAAAGTAACTCAATGTGGTGTAACTGAGTTACATTTTTGGGACCGTAAAATATAATATCTTTTTTAAGATTTAACTAGTGATATTGAATGTATTACAATTTTAAAGTAACATGCCCAACACTGACCATTTAGTCATTTTTGTGACCCATTTTCAACAAGAAAATGCGGATTTTCAGCAGAACCTTCGGGCTGATGGTCAGGCAGTAGAGGGCAAGGGAGTTCACCCACCCTCTCCGTCTTTATGATGGAAGACCTCTGTGCTGCTCTATTAAATTCCCATATAAACCTCCAGAGACCCTCTGAACAATGGACCAGATTTCAACATTTAAGCACCACAAAGACATAATTTAGATATTAGTAAATATTAGATCTATACATAGTCCTGATTCAGGCATACATATTTTGTCTGGGTTTAAACCAAACAAACCTGCCTGGTGTAACAGTGGTCTTAGTTTTTTGAATGGACCACAAAAACGTGTAGAAATAAAGCAGAAATGCTAACTCAAAGACTGCATCAATCAATTTAGTTTTAGAACAAATGTTATTATTCTTTCAGTTGTAATATTGTGGTAATGATTGCAGTGTGAGTAAAAATACTATATTTAAGACTAACAAATTAAGAGATTAGTAGAAAATATGACAATAGTAACATATTTATACTACACTGGTGGATGGAAATAACATATTTCAATCTAATGTGGCACTAAACATTGAACCTGTTCTGGGGAGAGGCGTGGTACACCCTGGACATGTCGCTAGTACATTACAGAGCGACACAGAGACACACAGGACAAACAACCACGCAAACACGCACTCAAAGGGCAACTTAGAGAGACCAATTAATCTAACAGTCATATTTTTGGACCCATGTATGCACAGAGAGAACATGCACACTCCATGCACAAAGACCCCAGACCAGGATTTAAACACAGGAACTTCTGGCTGCAAGGCAACAGTGCCTCCAACTGCAGCACGGTGCTGTCCTGAAAAGTATTTCACTTATATATTATTTGCGTACAACAATGTATGCTAAAGCAGAGCTCAGCTGGTAACAAGTTGTTTTAGCAATCATAAAGTCCAGAGTTTGACACCACTATCTACCACTGTCATTTATATGCTACTTAATCTTAGCTAAAACAAGCTTATGTAACTATTTTAGATGTCAAATACTTTCATTTTTAAACCATATAGATACCAAATTTTACCTGGATGTCAGTGAACTATTTATGCATTATTTAAATACATTTTCATCGAAAAAATGCTCACTGGAGACTATTTAGCTTACAACATGAGCCATAACATATGTGGGGACTTCCCACATAGGTATAGGGGAACGGTACCACATCCCTTATGTTAGTGCACCAAAGCTTTGCTCAAACGTCTGCTCTCCCATCTTTAATCTCCCGGGCATTACCAAGAACTGTTACTCCCCAGCATACCTGAGGGGTTGTCTGGAAGCTAAAGAAGACATCTAAAGCAATCCAACTGAATGAATAGCCATCTACCTCCAATGAGGCAAAGTGGAAGAGAAGGTGGCTAGCATCTGTGCAACATGCCTTGGCTGGGATATTCCCACAGTGAAACAGGCAAGCCTACCATAGGAGAATGCTCGGTGTCCTCTAATCTTCACCCTACACACCAGGAAACACCTCTGGATGTGGGTGTGGGCTTGCACATTTCCTCACTAGTGAGCCTTGGCACTTCCTTATGCATTTTCTCTAGTAGCTCATATTTTAAATACTAACAAGGCTACTGTAGAACGCCTATCCATAATTCTCTTTTCACGCATTCATATAACTAGTTGGCAGAAAAAACATACCTTCTTAAGGTAAGCTCTGTCAGTGCACATTGAAGTGATGAGTCAGACATCCATCTATTTTCTACAGTCAATCTTTGCAAGGTCACGGAAAATAATGCCTCTCTCTAGTGGTCAATGGTTGGGAGCGTTTTCAAGCATTTTGTCCAATATGCACCAGTTATTTGAACGGATTGATAAGAATCCAATAGATACATCAACCAACTGTTGATGATTAATGGACAAAAATCCACATCATTAGCGCAGTTTAAAGGGGTAGCCATGCAAGAGACTCGTGTTGGAGCAATTTGTGTTACGCCCCACTCATTTGCTTACGCTCACAGCACCACCACTGACTCGTTCAGTGCTCAGGATGGCACCAGTTGTATCAGAGAGCTGCCAGGAAAATGAAATCTGTGACTATTTTCCTAATCTAAGATTGAAAACAATTACTACTCTAAGAACAGGTTATTTCCTTTATTCTGTCTCACCAAGCCACACTACTTTTGTTTTTGTTGTGAAATAGAGAAGAACATAGTGTTCAGATTAAAAAAACGAATTCTTAGATTTGTTCTTATTTTCTAGCAAACATCAGATACCTTTTTTTCTCTGTACCAAACATGCTGCACTGAGCTTAATAAATTAAACACATCTTTGTTGTGTTGAGTTATAATTTGGGTTGTGCAAAATCCTGACAGCACGACATATTATTCATTAAATCAGCCGTTTTATTATTTTTAGCAGTAAAGTTACTTACCGTCAGCAGTGCGTGGATTTGCGTTGTCTCCTGCATTCCCTCCCCATTTTCTGATTGTCTTCTTTTTATCTTCAACATAATCAGAAAACACTTGTTGCATTGATTGCTTGTGGCTCCACATGATGGCACAACAGCAAATGAGACCATCAGTAACTGCAACTGCAACTCTATTTATATCAGGTATGAATCTCATATGTCACTTACCATTAGCGATGTGATTCATCATTCTCTCAGTTGTTTTCCCTTTGTGTTTGACTGTGTTCTCTTTATCTTCTAAATGGACAGGTAGAGTTTCTAGGACAAACATTTCCCGTATCTTAGAATACAACACATTAAGCGGTCCATTGCAATACTTCTATGAACATCAGGCCTCTGGTGTTTTATTACCTACCATCTACAATCTGGGTATTACTGTTGACATCTCCTTTGTCTTCAACCACTCCATCTATCCTCTCTTCATCTACTAAATAAATACATATGTTCCGTTAAAGGTTGTTTTGTCCTGGTAAACTAACATTAACATACAGCCTACCATTACCGGTGTGGTGATCTGTGCTGTCAGGTGGGTTCCCTCTGGCTGTAACCGTGATGGTTGTACCATCTCCTTTAACTTCAGCTAAGACTGGTATTTCCACAAAAACCTTGCAGATGTATCTCCCAGAGTCACTTCTTTTAATTTTTTCAATCATCAGAACCACACATTTATTTTTCTGCTCAGTCCAAGAGCCTTCCAACTGATTCATAAATGTCTTATCCTGGATTGTTGTTTGGTTTTTCAGCCATTTAAGGCCAACTCTTTCAGCAGTTTTATTCCAGCAGCAGGTGATCTTCACTGTCTCGCCCTCCAGGACAGAGACATCGGGACTCTGACTCACAACAAGTGTTTGGAACAAAACACCTGTCGAGGGAAACCGTTAAATAACTATTAGGATGTTTTTATATACAGTCATATTCAATAAATTAGAATCTGTGTGGCGATGAGACTCGTTTGTCAGATTAAAAGCACCTGTGGAAAATAACAACCCTTAAGCAGGTAATAAACATACTTTTCATTAAGCCAACATTTCTGTATTAAATAAAAGTTTTTTATCGGTCTGATGTAATATTCTAATCTTAAATGATTTGTTTTCATTAGATGTAAGCAGAAAATTATCATTATTAACAATTAATAAAGGCTTGAAAATTCTTTCTTTACGCTTTGCAACATTCAATACATCATTATTATTCAAACATTTGTTGGCTCAAAAGATTTTAATAACTTTTTGTGAAGTAATTATATGGTATCAATCTGTGAAAAGCGAAGAAGTTGGAGATCATTCTGTTCTTACTTACTCCAGGAGAAATCTAAACCGGCACACAGGAGTAAAAAACACAGTAGGAGGTCCATCCTTGCCATCCGATCCAGTCTCTGACATCTAACGGACATGATACATGCCAGGCACCAACTACTTCTAAAGGGTTCTCACAAAAAAAAAAACACATGATACCTTCTTTCCTGTATGCTGGTCACACCTTCATTTCTTACACAGCCCTTTTCTTTTCTTGTCTGTGTGCTTAGTGTTATGGTCAAAGATATGCCATTACTTTTTAAAAAGGTCAAACATTGTGGTTCACCTTTCAAAGATCTTTTCCAGGAAGAAGCTCTAGGATGCAACACAATCTGGGGTTCAAACCCCAATCCTCCTGCTACGTTATATGCTATAATATAAATATATACATTTATAAGATAAAACTATTAGACTGATTGATTCATTATTACTGTCGAATGTTAATGTGATGTGGTGAAAAAATAAAT
Source organism: Girardinichthys multiradiatus (assembly GCF_021462225.1). NCBI lineage: Eukaryota > Metazoa > Chordata > Actinopteri > Cyprinodontiformes > Goodeidae > Girardinichthys > Girardinichthys multiradiatus. Next base: position 39,363,595 of record NC_061807.1, read on the forward strand.
AATAAAGCACAGGTTTAAGGTGCTATGGATCTTTATAAATTAATTCAAAGTTATTTTAGATATTAAAACACTTCTTTTCTGCTGATCCTGTTCTAATATGCAATAAACTGTATTGTTGTCAGTTTATTTGTCAGTCCTGTTAACCTTTTAATCATTTCTTGATGGACCTTTGCTAGTTTGGTCAAGTTTGAATCAATTGTGAAACAGAAATCAGAAAGAGTTTTTCACTCCAGGACTTTTCCGGCTCCCTGTATTAGAAATGACAACAAGATGTTTCAGTCTCAGATTTGCAAAGCAGATTGTTTTTCAGAGATTCAGTTAATTTCAAGCCATTCAAACTCCAACTTGCCTTAATCTTTAAAACATGTTTCGCTTACGTCTGCTTAACGGAAATGGCTTCACTCTCTGTGTCGGACTGTTAAACAGGAAGAAGCTCAACCACAAACCTCACAGACTCATAACACAGGCGTGTACCAGTACCTGTTTGAGGGTTGCAGCATCCAAACTTATGAACAAAGACAGCTACTAATTAAAAAATCATATCATTGCTTTCTGCATGTGTCATTCTCAGCACCTCATTTAATGCACAATTACATTTCTCATACTCACTCAACCATAAATCCTCTGCTACAAAGTGTTTGTAATTGTAAATAAATGGCTTTTTTGTACATTTGGTCACTGTACAAAATATTGTCATCTTTAGGGAAAAGCTGAGCTACTGCTAAAAATCCTTGTTAGTGTCTCCTAAAAACAGGATATTGTCATGATCTGCCTGTGTTAGGTTCCCAGTCTGTTTTCTCTTACGTTCTTCAGTTCCTGGTTTTTCCGTTCATGTTTAGATGCATTCGCAGGTTGTGAATGCATCTTAAGGCAACACTGCCATGATCAAGTGATCACTGAGCTTTTAGTGAACGTTTGAAGAAAATCAAAAAATTATCTAAAACCTCTCTCTCACTATTCTGTTATTTAGCAAATAAAATAAATATTTGGGTGTGGTTAAGTGTATTCATACAGCGTTTATAAATATCTGGTTTCAACAGTAGATTGGTAACAAATCTGCTGGTTGCCAAGATTTTTTTTTTTTTTTTGTCCTCTTGTGTGACATATAGGGTCCAAAATGTGTTACTAAAATATTACACAGTAACTCGCTGGTTAATTCAGTCATTAAAATACAATCCAAGTGTTGATCATCAGTTCTTTTTGCCATCCTGAAACATAAACACTAACCCACTCTTTAGGACTGTACTTTTACTCAAACTATTTGATATGACCTCAATCTTCTTTTGAACGTAACATTATGTATACTTATTAAACAACGTGTTCAGCATGTTTATTTGGGTCAGTTTGCTGCCTTTTAGAAATATGTTAACCTTCTGACAGGATTCAGCAAAGCATGGCACTCACTCTAAAGATGTGAAAATCGCATTGAACATAGTTATTTCTTGTAAATAACGTGTAGTTTTAAGAGCACAACAGCTCCACCTGCTGATGGTTAGCGTTATTTCAGACAAAATACAAAACCTCCAAGACATCTGCAGAGAATAAAATGTCTACTTCACCTTTGGGAAAATAAAGCATAGAATATATTAGAGTAAATGTGCAAATGCTTTATTCTTTATCTTTCATAATGTTTGTACTGATTTCTGTCTCTCCAGTTCTGTGTACCAGCCACTACATGTAGGTACATTAGATGATTATAGATTGCAGGAAGAGCTCGTCAAATCTCCAAACACAAAAAGGTTTTTAATAGTTCAAATCAACATCCAAGGTTAATGAAAACCTAAAACATATTATGACATAGAGTAAAATGTATATACTGTACTAACACCTATTCCGCTTGTTGGGTTTAAAACTCCAGCTTTCCCTGTCCTCTTTTGATTGAAGTTGCTACCGAAATGCCAGAAATATGGCAAATGGAACCTCTTATTTAGAACAATCAATTAATATTGTTTGTATATTAAATATAGAACATCAGCACCAGAATTAAAACATTAAACGTACATGGTATTGCTTCTTAACACACTTCTGTACATACAAAGGCGAGGGCAGAAACCTAAACTGTATACGAGTAATCTCAATCCCCTCAGAAAATACTGCATTAAGAACCACCATTTATGACCAAACAAATTGAAAATGACCTGAGGTTAACCTTGTGAAGCATGACAATAACATCTCAAATTAACCAGCAACACCTAAAATGTTACTGAATAAAAGAAGTTCTACTTCAAAGTTGTCCACCTTCTGGTTTGAGTTCTCCACGGCTGAGGAGACTTCGGGTAGAAAAATAATGCTGGTAATGTCAGTGTGTCAGAAGAATCAGTCAATTTGCCAATTACACCAGCAGAGGGCGTAGGTAACTAGTAATTTGGTTGCAAATATTATTCCATGATTCAACAACTTTTATTGTTTCAGAGAAACAATAAAAGTTCAAAAAGGAATGCTTGATGCATGCAACTGTCCTCTGTCTCTATACACTTACGCAGGAGGAGGGATGGCTGCAAATTTATCGACTCCGTGCAATTGGATGGGCATTAAGTCCTGGACACTCAGGTGAAGAGAGAGGCAGAGGTATCAACCCATTACCAACTGGTAGTGGGTTGGATCCAGTGGCAGGGGAGACTGCCAGACAGACCTGGAAAATAAATTTATGGGGTTTTTTTCCCCAGGATAACCGCCAATGTCTCAAAAATATGCAAACCGGATTAATTTTAGGAGTCTTCCCTCGTTTCCTCTTATTTTTAGGTTTTAATTAAATAATTTTGAATTGTATCATCCTTGGTCTTATATTGCTAACATTAAATACCCACCTCTCTACATTAAGCATTTACTTAATATTTAAATATAGTCATATGAAATAAATAAATTAGAATATGCGTTGGTTTGTTTGTCAGATTAAAAGCCACCCTTCCATCAATTTTCTATACCTGCGTCTTCTGTACAGGGCCCCAAGGGAGCTGATGCCTATCTCCAGCAGTCTATGGGCGAGAGGCTGGGTACACCCTGGACAGGTTGCCAGTCCATCGCAGGACAACCACTTTTTGAAAATATCTTTTAAGCAGTATTTAAACATACTTTTCATTGAGCTAACATTTCTGTATTAAAATGTTGTTAGTCTCATGTAATATCCTAATCCTAAATGTTGTGTTTCCATTATCTGTAAGTGGAAGTCATAATTAACAGAAATAAAGACCTAAAAACATCAGTCTGTGTGTAATTAATCTACATGATAAATAAACATTTCAATAATATCGATAATATCTTGAAAAATTGGAATTCTTTAAGAGTTGTTGTTATAGAACGTGCACACAAGAATAACAGACCATTCAGTAGAAACATTATCTTTTCACCACTGATTACTGATACCTTCCTGTGGAACATCTCAAACATCTCACAGGTAATAGATTCCAGTAAAGTTATCCATTTAGGTTGTTATTAAAGATTTTAAGATATGTTGGCAAAACTGACTGAGTTCTCCCCTTTAATTGAGCAGAAAACTGACACCCTTTGGTGTGATGCAGCATCCTACCCTCTATGCATTATTAAGATTAAAGAATGGCTTTTTTCTTCCACCTACAGTCATTGCTATATACAACTCACTTGACAGGTGAAACTATGCTCATAAAATACTTGGAAAGTGTGATAGGCCTAAAGCTGAGAAATTGCTTGGTTCGCATTTATTTATTAATGTGCATATTTTTTGGTGCAAGGATTTATTTATGCTTCACCGTGTTAAACTGATGGATATTTTGCATCAGTTTACTTGTAGCATTATTTTATTTTGTCTTTTTGTACATTTTGTGAAAGACACAAAATACACTTTTAGCTATAATCCAAGGAATGAGAAGGAAGTGTGGAGAAGAATGTTGGAAGTAAGGAGACACTGGTGCAGGATGTTGGATGAAGAAACAGTAGCAAGACTAGAGTTCAATAGGAGCTGGGGGCAAGCTTTTAGGAGAGTTACAATGGAGACTAGAGCCTGGGGTTGAATAATTTGGGATGCTTTAGCCTTATCAGACTCTCTATTCGGATTTGACATTTTTAGGCTTTAATTTTCTCTTTAGGTTATCCAGATTGTCATCTCCAATTCTAGTGTAAAAGACACACTAATTTTCATTCAGTGTGTGCAGTAAGTTGGAGTTTCTAAGCACAGAGAAAGTTTTTCTTTTTGTAATAGTCTGAATTATGTTGTAGCTTGTTATATTCATAATGGTGGAGTTGTTGGTACTGTCTCCTTGCAACAAGAAGGTCCTGACTTTGATCCCAGGACTTTCTCAAATTCAATAGTTAACTAAATCTCAGTTGTTTCATTTGAACATACACCGTTTTACAAAAGTTCAGAAGCAACATCAAATTTGTACACAAACAATCATAGTTTCATTGGTATGTATACCTTTCAACAAATGTAAAAACATGATTAGTATAAAAATATTACACAAGGAGCTGCTGACCTCAACTGAGGACATTATCGGGCAGTGGAAGGAGTACTTCGAGGATCTCATCAGTACTGCCATTACACATTCCCTGATGGAAGTAGAGGCTGGGACTCGGGGTTGGACTTCTTTCATCACCCAGGCTGAAGTCACTGAGTTGGTTAAAAAGCTCCAAGTTGGCAGGGCTTCAGGGGTGGATGAGATCCCCCCTGAGTACCTCAAGTCTCTGGATGTTGTGGGGCTGTCATGGTTGACACACCTCTTCAACATTGCATGGCATTCAGGGGCAGTGCCTCTAGACTGGTAGACTGGGGGTGGTGGTCCCCCTTCATAAGAAGGGTGACCAGAGAGTGTGTTCCAACTACAGGGGGATCACACTCCTCAGCCTCCCTGGTAAGGCCTATGCCAGGGTATTGGAGAGGAGAGTCCGGTCAATAGTCGAACCTCGGCTTCAGGAGGAGCAGTGTGGTTTTCGTCCCGGCCGTGGAACACTGGACCAGCTCTATACCCTCTGCAGGGTTCTCAAGGGTTCATGGGAGTTTGCCCAACCGGTCCACGTGTTTTGTGGACCTGGTGAAGGCATTCGACTGTGTCCTGTGGGGGGTGCTCCAGGAGTACGGAGTCGGGGGCCCTTTATTAGGGGCCATCCAATCTCAGTACAAGCGGAGCCGCGTTGCTGACATTAAGCCGGACCTGTTCCCGGTGCAGGACTGCAGCAGTCTTTGCCCCTGTCAAGTGCAAAGACTGTGCAACAACGCTTTTGTAGATAAGATATCCTTGCTCTTTTCTCAAAAGACAATCAAATTTGAAAATGAATAGCTTCCCATATTTTATGATCAGTCAGCTTACAGAAATATGATACAGAGATAAATGCATATTGCAAAAAAAAGGACATGAAGGATTCTTGCTTAATTTCAGTGATTTGAAGGAACCTATCCAAAATCCAGAATATTATTGAATTAATTTGACAATAAACAAAAAAAGAGGAGACTTTGCAAGGAAAAATAATTATAATAGAGCCTTATTCAGACAACAATCCCAGACATTATAATGAGGAATTAAAGCTGCAAGCAGCCTTGAAGGCCCTCGCACCTCAGCGCAACTCGGCGTGGGAGCCTGGCATCGCCAGCTGTGCATGACCGACGAGGCTGCCATTAAGTTCCACACATTCCCACTAGGAGGCACTGTGAGCCACATGTCATATGATCTTCGGTCATGCAGAATTCTCATCTGGCGAGAAGCATTTAAAATTTGGGGGAAATCCGACCTTCCAGATGGAAGCTGCATGTATTATTAGTGGGCAGAGCTGATATGATATCATGAACTGACTGTGTCAATATGTTCAGCATTGATCAGTCATGATGTACACTACATTTCAAATGGATCCGATGATGTATGAGGGAAATATAGTCCTTGAAGTGCCCTAGGGGGCGCTATTGCTCCAAATTCCAATGTAATCCAATAGAGCTGTTTGGGGGCTGACAAAGATCAACCATATTCAGTTTGGATTTCATCAGACCTTCCAGATGGAAGGTCATCTACACTCATTTATTTATTAGTGGGCGGGGCTGAAGTTAGGTCATCTATTGACTGTGTCAACACGTTCATCATTAACTCATGATCATGTATACTACAATTCAAGTGGATCCGATGATGTACGAGGGAGATATAGCCCTTGAAGTGTCCTAGGGGGCACTGTTGATCCAAATTCCAATGTAATCCAATAGAGCTGTTTGGGGGTTGTGAAAGATCAACCATATTTATTTTGGAGTGAATCGGACCATGCATGTGTAATTTAGAGCCAAACGTATGGCCGTGGCGTGGCATCAGAATTCGCCACGCCATCATAGCCACACCCTCCAGCTATACCAGTCATATATACTGGTGACTGTCTTAGACCATTATATTATTCGTTACTTGGGACAATTTCACATTGATTTGGTGAGGAACATCAAAAATTGACTCTCTAAAGGAAAACATGACACTTCCTGTTCTCAGGGGGCGGGGCTACAATGATGTCAGCATCTGATCAGTGAATATTGTTCAGGGCCAGAGGCAGATCGATCCCAAAAGGTTTCATGTGTCTGTGACTTTCCTTGTAGGAGCTATATGAATTTCGTCTTTTATGGCGAGAAGTCATATTTTGAGGTGTGGCCATGCCCACACGCTTTCATGTATCAAAAAGCTTTTGATAACTTTTGATCCCCAATGCCTTAAGATTATACTGAGTGATTTTCAAGTCTCTAAGTCCAAAGTTGTAGAAGGAGTTCGCTCAGATATGCGGGCTAGAAACGCCCAAAACAGGGTCAATATGGGAACTTCAATCCAAATTGGCCGACTTTGGACCAAAGATTCAAGAGGCTTTTTTGTAGCTCATGACAAGTTACATATGTGTACTACATTTCAGAATCCTCGGTCAAAGCATGGCTTGGAGCTGATTTTAAAAAATATTCTAGGGGCGCTGTGGACGAATTAGGCCATGCCCACCAAATATGTCATCAGATCTCTGTTGGGGACTGGACTAGGATCAATCACATTGAATTTGGTGCAGATCAGATGATGTATGTGGAAATTAAAGCCAAACGTATAGCCATGGCCTGACTTCCAACTTCGCTGCGCCACCACGGCCACGCCCTTTTATGAAAAGTCACTGTGGTTCAAACGAAGTTAGACCCACTAGTTATCTGTCTTCTGACACACTTTCAAGTTGATTGGGTCACGAGGGTCAGAGAGGTACCTTTCCAAGTGAAAAAAGTGACTTCCTGTTCTGAGGGGGCGTGGCTTTGATGATGTGAGCATATGACCCCATAGGATCGTCGGGAACCTGAAGGTCCTCCTTCATGCCAACTTTGGTGGGAATTGGTATTTATTTGGGAAAGTTATAAAATGTTTTCACTTTGAGCGCGAACGCCAAGTTCGTGTCCCGGCCACGCCCCCTAAACATGCCCAAAAACTCACGATTTTGATCACTTTTAATCACCCATGCCTTAACTGCATGTTGGCCAAATATGAAGGCGATAGCTCAAAATCCCTAGGAGAAGTTCGTTAAAGTTCGAGGTGAGTAAAAGTGAAAAACGGCCAAAAATCGGTCTTTGACCCAAAATGGCCGACTTCCTGTGTGTTTTAGGGCATACCCCCAAGAGACTTTTGCTTGGTTTGAGGAGCTCTAGCAGCGTGCGGCCTAACTCACGTTTGGGGGCGTGGCTAAGTGGTTTGGCCACGCCCACTGACGACGACATTAAGGATCAAGAATTTCACGCGGGGGACAATTTTGGGTAAAATTTGGTGAGGTTTGGTGCAGGGCAAAGTCCCCATATTGTCACGCAAAGAGGCAACGGAAAAAAACAAGCAAAGAATAATAAGAATTCCTACAATTACAATAGACCCTTGCAGTTTTCCTGCTTGGGCCTAATTATTGCAAGATGGATTAATGATAGCAAATATTGTTGGTATGATAAAACATTTGATTAGTTACCAACTAGTGTTGGTCATCCTTTGGTTGTTACAGTATTCCAAGTTATAAGCTACTAAGAGAAAAGTGACAAATGGACTTTTTTGTGTGAGACTAGCAATCTCCTTTGGTTATGGGTGAGTTTGGTTCTTGTATAATGCATATTTCCACTTGTGAAGATATTGTTTACTAGCAGTGCATCTGCATATTTAATTGTGGTTTCCCAGGAAAAATGATCCCCTTCAGGTAACTCCGCAATCCACCCTTCCAAGGGTGTAATTTTTGGGGGGGTTATGACCCCCCCAAAAATCTGATCAAGTCAATATGACCGCCCCAATATAATAACATCACTCCGATTTACAAATAAATAATGCATAAATAACTCGTTGATGTTCTTTTATTTTCATTTGCCAGCAAAAGAACATCATCATTTGATAATGTAACCCCCCCTCCTCCTCCCAAAAACTTGGTATCACCCAATGCTTTCCCCACCAAGCATTCACTGTTTCTTGTACTATTGAGTTAGTTGCTGGTGAGAGCGGTTGTACCCTCAAAAAAGTGGACAAACATCAATTTTGTACTGTTGGTTGACTACAACACCTTGTAAAAAGAGCGAAAATCAAAATGAGGTAAATATGTATAGTTAAGTTAGTTTTCTCAATGCTGCTCACACACACCTGTACACGCAGACACACTGAATGGTCGGTACATGTAGACTAGCTCCTAAATACAGTGGTACCCAGGTGCTTTGTTAGACTTGTCACCTTGATCTCTGGGGCTGAAGCTCTAGATGTTTTCAGAACAGCCCCGAATCTCACGAAAGAAGACATTTAGGAGTTTATGTCTGTTCAAAAGATGCATTAAGCCCCAAAATGGCAGACTTCACAGTTTTATTAAAAACAATCAGATTTGTTTCTATTGTGTTCCATATAATCACTGCCTGCTCTACCCAACTTGACAATGAGTCTAAAGGAAAAGAAGACAAAGAGTGGTTATTTGCGCACAAGCGGTACTGCGACTGTGCAACTACGAGCACAGGCTCAGGCAGACTGGCCAGAAGTCCGGAACTATGTTCGTTCCAGGAGCATCGGCCTGCCTCATTAATCACCCGAAAAGCTACACTGAGCGCATCAAACAGGGCTACAATAGGGGAGACGCCTCATTTCAGAGCAGCCGTGGAGCCAACCAGAGAGTGGGAGCCTGGTGGTGTGTTTCACCCAGGAACAGGTGGAAGCAGAGCTGCTTAACCCAGACTGAAGTTAGTGTTAAACCTGAGAGCTGGCTCAGAATGGGCTAATTGTAAGCTAGCGCTAATCACTGATTCACCAACAAGAGAAGAGGTGGAGGTTCACTAATGAGCATCATCAGGGTCATGATGAGGGACTTTCAGCTGACCCACAGGTGAAGTTAAATGGCCTGATCATGATAGAAAAGAGTAGAACCCCCTCTGTGAGCTTCTAGCTGGGTTTGCATCATGATGTGAAAAATATCTGATCTTTAGTCAAAAGGTTCATGAAAGGAGGAACATATTTTAATGAAATGTTGGGATAGCTCACAGCATAATTAAAATAAATAAATGTGTTTTTAGGGGATCACCATTCCATTAAAATTTAGGAAAATCAATTTTATAGCAGTTTTCTTTTTAGAAATGTAAGAAATAAGTAAATATCACTAAATTTATCATTATCTGCTTTAGCCAAATGTTTTTCCATCAGTTATAAACTGTTAATCTTCATCCTTCACTTAAACTACTAACAAAAAATTAAAACCATATCAAATTATTGTGAAGCTTTCGGAACACCACAATGCAGCATTCATGAAGGTGCTCTAAAAATGTTAAATATTTGGTTCTGTGTTAGAAAAAAGATGAAGTAAAATTAAGCTTTTTATTAATTGCTGAATTGATGTGGAACAGAAAAACTGCAGAGTAAATACAAAGAAAACAGAAAAGTTAAGTAAATCACAGTAAAAGCATTAGAATGAATTTCTAAAACAGGAACGTAAATTTAGCCTGACCACTTTTACAAAAGTAAATGATTCAACAAATAAACAACTAGGCAGAGAGCTTAACCCCCCCCCAATGCTAGACCCAAAGTTACGCCCTTGCATCCATCCATCTTCTCCCATACTGGGTCAAGGGGGAGCTTGTGATTATCTCCAGCAGTCTATGGGCCAGAGGTGGGGTACATCCTGGACAGGTCGCCAGTCTAAACTCCGCAAAGATGGTATGAATTGGGCTTTTTATGCAAAGCTTGTCCTATTAAATGTAGGGTAGCCCTGCTGGTCAGACAGATGTTCCTATATAACCAGATTCATCTTTGAAGCCATTAGGCTAGTTGGTACTTAGAAAAAGAAACAGCTTGTATTTCATTTTCTTTACATCAAATACATATTCACATCTTAATTGATTTAAAAGTTGTCGATCACTTATTGCACCTTGCTACTCATAATCATGTTCGTTGTTGAGTAAATTCCCAGCTACTATAACATTCGGAACCGGAACTGCAGACTTTTCAAAGAATATACTGACAGTTTGAGTGATATTTATTCTGACATCTAATAAATTAATTTCGAAGTGCGTCTGCAGCACAACGTAGAGAAGCTCGGAGCTTAAATGTTTTCTCCTGCGCTGTACCCCAGACAGCCTAATATCACTGGTTCATCTAACCTGACTGACGTCGTCACAGCGACCCGCGTGCAGGTAAGGAACGTCTTGTTCTCGTGCATTAATGTGACACTCCCGCCCAACCGGAAGTGGTTTTGACACGTAAGGGGGGAGGAGTTCGCAGTTACCGCCGACTTGCTTTATTGCAGTGTCTCCGCCACGTGTTTAGATAAAAACAGAGTTTATGGCGTTACTTGCTACTCAGCCTCACCAGGCCGTGCAGATAATAAGCAGCTCGCGATGGACGGCGGGAACATCATAAACCCAAAGTAACTGGAACCACATTTCCCCCCAAGGTGAGTCTCTTACAGTCCGGGCATCATGTTGGCTAGGTGCCGTGTAGGAAGATGGGAGCTACTGCTAACCCCGGACATTTTATTCAGAGATATTAGGTCAAATGTTTCATTTGGAAATTATTTTGCTAACTGTGGTCTGAGTGATGACACATCTCATAGCTAAGGTGTTTTATGGAACACAGGATGTTTAACCTATTATAAATAGTTTTAAATGGTGGATAATAACATATTATGTGAATTAACATCAAAATCATCAAAAACGGAATCCTTTTGTGTTCTTTAAAGCTGATAATGTTCTGGGTTTCTAATGGAGCGGAGCAGGTGCGCATGTCCTTTGTTCAGCAGATGCTAACTGTACAACTGAACTAATGTTGAAGATACCGTTTGATAAAGTCTAGATGAAGTTTTTTTTTTGTGTGTGAAATACTTCAGTTTTACTCAGATGCTTTACATAAAAACAGTTTATTCTACAGCATGTCCTGCAGCGTTGTAATAGCTGCAGCCTCTCAACACTTATTCATGTCTGCATGTTGGTGATGACTCACAACTTTTATGATGCTTCAAGCTGGGAAATGAATGGAGATTAATTTTTTTTCTCCTCCGGCTGTTTCCAGGCTTCCGTCTTAAAATGACCTAAATTAAAAACACACATCACAAACCTGACACCAAATGTTTGTGAGCCAACAGATGATTCAGAAATGAGTCAGACCTTCCATTTATTATGAGGTTGGGTTGTCTGGCTGTGATCCTGCCTGGTCAACAGGACTTGGCTTGCCTCGATCTGCCGCTTGGTTGATGAAATTAAAACCAGTTGTTACTCACCTGCAGGTCACACACATCTCATCTAGATCATTGTACTGGCTTTGTGTGTGATTTGTTCGGAAGCAGGATGAGATTTACAGGTCAGAGCCCGCTAAACAGACGTTCCTTACCGTGCTTTTTCAAATATCAGCTTGCCAACCACAGTTTTAAGACCGCGTTCCCCTAATAAGTAACGAATGGAGCTTGTTTAGTTCCCTTACAGTGAAGGACATTTGTTTTTCTTTTGACTTTTCAGCCAGCTGACGGGCAGTGTATATTCATGTGTTTAGCCCTGTCCAAGCTACAGCAGGAAACAAGGTATTCCTTTACGTTCTCTGGTCTCTCATACGACATGTCGGAATGGTTTGATGGACAATTTCAATGGTTTTGAACCCGGGTTTGTCCTGATGCCAGTAACCAGGTCATGCCTACAGCTGACTAATCGCTGGTTACCTCAGCCCATAGCCCGACTGGATCAGCTTGTTGTACTTCATTGTTGCTCTAGAAAGAGCAGAATGACAAAAACAAATGACACAGGGTGCAATATAAATGATAAGGAAATGTAATAGATATCAACATCATAAACGATTAATAAATCGTGGGAATAATTGCTGCTTTTCTTTATGTTAAACCTGTTTGTTCAAATATTTGTATATTCTGTGATTAGGCCTGTTGCAATATGCAGTAAATCAGTACATCCGGGCCGTCTCAGTCTTCCCTTAAATCCACAGTCACTGTAGCGTTTAATCTGCCAGACTAAAGTAGCCCCAGATTTGCATATGGCTTGTTGAGGCAACTGCTCTTATTCAAATGAAGTGCTTTTGTTGTTAGTTTCCACTTTTTGTTTATAAAACTGTCAGTTCGTCTGTTTTCCCTGCCTGAGCCTAATGATTCATATTTTTGAAGGCCAGTGTTGTTTATCATAATCCATTTCATTTATTGTTTTTAGTTGTTTATTTATTTAGGATATGTAAAATGTTCTCCAGTATTAAATGTTCTTTAGAAATGAAAGTTGATTGATCTTTAAGAGGGAGTAGCTACTTGAAATATTGCGTCATTGTTATTATTAGTTGAAAATGGTCTACAAACGATATTATCGTTTTCTGGAATAAATTCCTGGACAATTTATGGTCCAGCGAAAAAAAAATGTTCGGAACAGGCCTCTCTGTGATACCTTGGAACCATAGTGTTTCTATTCAAGGTTATTGGACTGGGAGAATCTCAAAGTGGCCCATGCGTATTTTGGACTTTACCCTTGTGCAGCTCAGGTCTAGATGAGCTCATCCAAACTCAATAAAACCCCGGAGGTCCCACAGTAGGACACGGCTGTTTAGAAATCCCTCAACCCCTCCCAGAACCAGGAGGCAGAATATCCTGGATTGATGGGATTGCCTGACCCAAACTAACGCCTGACCACAGGAGTTACCTGAATATATTACAAGTTGTGTTATTAAGACTTTTTGAATCCCTAATTTTTGCCTCTACGTGTGAAATATTAGTCCTGTTATATTATTAATCTTCAAAATATGTTCTCTTAAAACAAGCCTTTATACGCCGATGCTTGATGAGATTGGGGCTGTGCTGGAAGTTGGTTGGTATCAAACAAGCGCCTGCATGTTCTGTGATGTTTCTATGCAAACATGGAAGGATCTCATACAGATTTAGTCAGTAAAGAACAAGTTCACTGTTTTTGTAATTAGCTCTGTGTAGAAACTGAAGTGGGCTGGGTTAGAGTTGGTGGAGATAAAAAGCAAGACAAGCTCAGGTTATGAACGAGTGAGAAGTCTCCTGAGAACATTCAGATTAAAGAAACGTTGTCTGCCAATAGGAGAGGTTTTCACACTCGCTGAGTATTCAGCCAAAAACCTCAAGGCACTTTTTTTTTTTTTTCATTTATGGAGGGATTACTTTCACTGAAACATGAGAAACTCCTAGAGCTGTAAACAAATGGCGTCATGTTTCCAACCTTGGTGTTAAATGAGGATATTTGTACCTCTAAAAACCTGCTTTAAATAAAGACCTTTTAAAAGTTTATTTTCTGCATATTGGGTGAAAATAATTATAATTACGGATAGTTAGTGTGTGTGTGTGTTTAGAGTGCGATCTTTCAGCTCAGCTACTCCTTGGTCTGCCATCTTGAAAGCCAGCAGTTATGTTACTTAAAAAAGGATTAAACAGAACAATTAAATCTGCTTTGGTTTGACTACAGTAAAACTGAAATGATGTTGATCAGAAGGTTTTAGGTTGCTTCCATCCGTCAGTACCTCCGTTCAGAGAGTCGTCTTTTCAGCTGCCTTGTTTGTCCTTGAAAGACACAAACGGCGGCCTCCCCTGGTAGAACAGTGCAACGTTAATCATCTGCTGGGAGTTGGCCTACCTGTTTTCCTGTTCGCTTCAGAGGGAAAAAGCTTTGAGGAATATTAAAGCCAGAGGCAACTACTAATCGGATCTTAACCACACAGTGACCTGAGCTCCATCTCCATGTTTCATTAGAGAACCAATGGTTCTTATGACCTTGTCGTGTCACGCTTTTTTTTCCCCCCGGTCCTTGATTTACAGGCACATTGTAATAAGTTCTGCTCGGCAATTATTATGACTCCTGGGTACGCCTATTTGCTTTCCTAGACCGCATCCAGCACAGGAAAGTTACTATAAGCCTCAATGACCTTAGGATTCTTGGCAGAGAAACAGCATTCTTCATTTTATCGGAAACTAAAGGATGTTTGATCAGTGTGTGTGTGTGAGAGAGTTGCATTGTGGTCTTTTGATTAAGCCAGATGTGCACGTTTAGTTTTCCATGTCTGTGCTTTTGTTGGTTAGAAACAGGAAAACCAAATGCTGACAAACGAAGCGTGAGACAAAAACCGACGAGTCTGTGGAAGAAGACTCATCAGTTTTTTTTTTTTTTTTTTTTTTTTTTTTGTCCTGTTCCGTTTTTTGGTTCGTTTGGGTCATGAGAAGCTAGTGCAGACGGCTGATGTTGCATAAACACAAGTGTGGCTCAAGCTGAACCAGACTGTTCTGCAGCTTTTCCAGTGACCGGGCTACTGCTCGCTGCCTTGGGGCACCGGAACCTAAACAGGAAATCACTGAATCCTCAGTGTGTTTGTTCTGTTAACAGGAGGACTGCTGCCATTACTGGGATTCTACTCATTGTCGATAAATCTATCAGGTTTGATTTCTAGAGCACTTTCCTTGCAGTCAGATGGAACAAAGTGTTTTATAGAGGTTTTAAACAAGCACGCAAACATCAACCACACCTGAAAATGCTAAACTAGCTAAACAGAATATTTTATTTGATGGCTAGAATAAAATGTGATCTGAAATGTAGAACTGAGGAAACAAAATCACGTTCGTAAGCAAGAAAACATCAGAGAAAAAAACATTAAAGGTTTAGCACACCAACAATTCACTTTATTGGATAAACGGATAAAAAAAATAATGTTGCGTTTTAATTATGATCTTCTTACTATTAGTAAAAACTACTACTTCAAATATTTGATATCAATAAAGGCATTAAAATGCAGCATGACCAAATGAAGAAATAACATAAAATATGACTGTGTCAAAACTGTCTAAAAATAAACAAAATCAATTAAAAACCAGGCTAGAAAAAAGTTTTTAGACTTTAGATGAACGGCAGCAGTCTCAGATCTTCGGCAAGGCTGTTTCAAAAGTGAGGATTTCTCATGCATCACGTTTCACTATTGGGTTTAGTTTTTATCCTAGGTACCATGAGAAGAACTGAGGAGTCTGGTCCGTTTTTGGGGTAAAATCCTAAAAGCTTAAGTGATGTTTATGTCTTTAACAACATTATCTAACGGCTCCCTTACTTTTCTGTTGTTGCTTTTTATCACATCTAAAGGTTTCAGATCATAACATAAATTTCAATGTCAGACAAATATAACCTGAGTAATGGCAGCTTTCAAATGATTTTAGTTTAAGGGAAAAGGCTATCTAGACCAACCTGACCCTGTTTGACAACAGATTCCCCTTATTTTTAAATGATTGTGTGATTAAAGTAGTGTTTTAGGCTCGGTTCCTCTTGTCACACCCAGGCCTGTTTATTGTTAGTCTTAATCAAGAATTGACTTATATCGAACCTGTCCGACGACACGAAGTAGACTGGAAGAACTTTTTAAAAAGCAACACATCAGGCTCCAATGTAAGGAAATGTTAAGAACCGACCAGTCCAGATCGCTCTGGAAAGGTTTACGAAGCCATTTCTAAGTCTTTGGGTCTCCAGTGAACTACAATGGATACAGAAATGGAGAAAACATGGAACAGCGGTGAACCCCTTCAGGCGTGGCCGCCCTACCAAAATTAGTCCAAAATCACATCATCCAGGAGGACACGAAGAAGCCCAAACAACATCTAAAGCTCTGCAGCCTGACCTGCTTCGGTTAGGGTCAGATTTTAGGATTTTAACAACAGTGAAGAGAAAATGGCTTCTAGGGCACAGCTCCAAGGACAAAATCAGTGCTGACCAATAAAAACAGAAAGGCCCGCCCCACATTGGCTAAAAACATGTTGATTGAGGTCCACAATATTAGAACTCATGATAATGTGGGTGACTGTTGATATAACTAAACAGTGTTTATGTCTGAAACAGTTTTATTGCTAACATTAGATGGTAATTATTGCATCATGAGTGGCACAAACAGTTATTGAATCTAGTTTTTCCCACAGGGCAGGATTGGCTGCTATTCCTTTATAAATACAATCATTTTAATAGTGCTTCTTGTATGTACTTGGCTCATAAGTGTCTCATATTAAAAAAGTTTGAAAGGAGCAGAAACAGAGGACATGAAACTGTAACCCTGGCTTCCAAAGCTGAGTAGTAGCTGATGTTTTTCTCTCTTGTTGGCCCCAGAGTTTCAGCAGAAACCGCGACGTCAGGATGAAGGAGCGAACAGATGCTCCCCAGGATCGGTGAGTTCACAATAGTGAAACAGCAATCTGTCACTTCCACTTAGTTGCTGTCAATCGTAAAACCCACAAAGTTTTGTTCTCGACCACAAACTGTTCCTGAAACTGGTTGCTTTACATCCATTGTTGTTTCTCTGTCTTCCTCTACCTTCATTTTCCCCCTACAATCCCTAGGGTCTGTTTAGTGGGACTCATTTTCTTCATTCTGGGCCTGGGAACGCTGCTGCCATGGAATTTCTTCATGACTGCCTCACTGGTAAAAAAAAACCCACAGTTTAACCCCTCAGAGACGCTGTGTTTGACGTCACGTAGAAGGCAGTATATGGGTTGAGGTTGAGCATCTTTTCACACATGCAAGGTTCAGGCTTCTCCAGGACTCTGAAGGCACTGTTCATGTATCTACTACCACTCGAGTCATCAGCTGGTTCCAGATTAGCATGGAAATACTTTAGATCAAAGCATATCCATAAGTTAGAACAGCCTAGTCAAAGTCCAGCTGTGATTAGTGATGTGATGATGACTGTGACTCAGGTGGTTGTGCAGCTCTATGTTCACATGTTGGGTACAAAGAAATGGGTTTTGACTGCAGTCAGCTAATACCTGGCCCGTTTGGTTCTGTAGTACTTCCAGGGTCGCCTCAACAACACAGAGTTTCACAACGGAACCGCTGTCCAAAAAGAATACTACTTCAACAACTGGATGACCTTCCTGTCCCAGCTGCCCCTGCTGCTCTTTACCCTCCTCAACTCCTTCCTCTACCAAAGGTCAGTGGAGTGTGACAGGTTCTTGGATGGTAGCTCATTCTGGTTCCTAAAGGTGGACTTCTTGCCGGGTTTCTGTTGGTTCTGATGCGACCCGACCGTTGACTGGTTGTGTTTCAGGATATCGGAGGCCATACGTGTTGCAGGCAGCCTCGTTTTCATCCTGCTGTTCTTCATCCTCACAGCAGTGCTGGTTAAAGTGGATATGGACCCAGATGTCTTCTTCTCAGTCACCATGGCGACCATCTGGTTCATCAACTGTAAGTTCCTTTGACTTGATGTGTGAAGTGCACCAGTTTTTGTCCCGTTCTAAGCATCGTCCTCCTCGTCGTGGTTGTAGCATTTGGCGCCATCCTGCAGGGAAGCCTGTTCGGCCTGGTGGGACTGCTGCCCCAGAAGTACAGCGCCGTGTTCATGAGCGGCCAGGGGCTTGCCGGGACATTCGCTGCCGTTGCCATGCTGGTCTCCACAGCCAGTGAGCCACACACACAGAACACCAGCAGTATCTAGTAACAGAGGATGTGAGATGAATGTAGATCTTCATCTGTCCCTTTTCGTCACACAGGTGATGTAGACTCCAAGTCTGCAGCGCTGGGTTACTTCATCACACCATGTTTGGGGACTCTGATCACCCTGTTCAGCTACCTGCTGCTGCCACGCCTGGTCAGTGAGTTGCCACCTTCGTATTGAAATAGGTCTAATCTGACTCAGCTTTGTTTTTACATGCATTCATTTCCTCTGTTGTTTCCCGCAGGATTTTGCTCAGTATTACCTGAACAGAAGCAGCAAATATGAGGAAGGCACCACAGACCAGCTGTTAAGTGGTAAGACTTGAAAGTTGACTTCATTAAACCTGCTTGACTTTCTGAGTCTCACCAGCTTTCCTTTAGTGCAGCTCTCTGAGGTTTAACCTGAGCTGAGTTAAGCTGATCTAACATTTCTCTGTATATGTGGACTTTCCACTGAGGTCCAATTCTTTGCTTCACAGTCTGACTGAATCCAATCAATTCAGTGGAACATTATCTCATTGGGTTTGTTGACCCTCCATTTATCCAATTACAAGCTCTGTCCAAACAAAGAGGGCTCTGTTAGATTTCAGACTCACTCTACTTGGAGGTCTCGAGGCGCCTTCACTGACAGTTTAACTAGACGCTGAATTTAAAGAGTTTCCTTTGAGTTTATGTTAAACTAAAATGCTCTTTATTTGTACCGTGCTTTGGAAAAGGAACAGAACTTCTTTCACTTTTTATCTCGTTACAACCATAAACGCCAGTGTAATTTAATGACGTTTTATACGGAAGAACAACACAAAGTAGAGCTTAATTATGTGGACGGAAAGACTTGTGGTTATCAAGTTATTTTCACAAAATAAAATCTGAAAAGTGCGGTGTGCGTTTGTATTTAGCCCCCTGAGTCAACAGCTGTTAGATCTGGACCAGCTTTCCATTGTTCTGTACCAAATGTCGCAAGCTCAGTCAGACTGCATGGGGGGGCATCTATGACCATCAGTCTTCAAGTCTTGCCACAGATTCTCAATTGGAGTTAGGCTTGGACTTTGACTGGGCCATTGTAACACATAGTATTTTTATTTTTTTTATTTCTATCGAAACAGAACATTTTTTTTTACATTATTTAGCTCCATCCACTCTGATCAGCTTCCCTGTCACTGCTAAGGAGAAGATTCACAGAACATGGTGCTGCCACTACTATGTTTTATTGTGGTGATGGTGTGTTCAGGGTAACATGCAGCGAAGATTTTTTGTGACCCACACAGACTTCAAAATATTTTTACACTTGCCGTGTCTCTAACATGCAAAACTGCAAAGGTGACCTTTTATGGCTGTCTTTTAACCGAGGCCTTCTGGTTGCCGCTTCCATGAAGACCAGATTTGTGGTTTGCACAGCTGGTGGTTGTCCTGTCAAAGCATTCTGACACCTGAGCTGTGGATCTCTTTAGCTCCTCCAGATTTACCTCAGGCCTCTGGGCTGCTTCTCTGACCAATGCTCTCCTGTCAGCCTGTCAGTGTGGGCCGGCGGCCTTGTCCGTTTTCAGATGATGGATTGAACAGAGCTCTGTGAGATGTTCAGGGCTTGAGATACTTTAGAACCTAACCCTGCTTTCAACGTCTCCACAACTTGCTCCCTGACCTCTCTGCTGTGGTCTTCCATGATGGTATTTGTTCAGTAATGTTTTCTAAGACAGAGACCTGTATTTATACTGACATTATATTACAGGACTATGTTTAGTGTTTGGGTGGTTCTGAAGGTAGTTGGTGGTACTAGATTTTATTTAATGGTGTGGGAGTAAAGAGGGTCGAGTACAAATATAAAACACACAATGTACAAGGTTCAGTAACTGGGTTGGTGTTGACTGAAATGCTTTCAGTGGCAGATGGAACCACTGTGGAAACCGAGAAGCTGAACGGCCACATTGACGGATCGGTGACGGATGTAGCGGCTGAGACCAGACGTCAGGTGGAGGCTAAGGTGGAAACCTCTCCAAGCAGGACGAAGCAGGCGGATAATTCTCAAGATAAAGCCTCAGTGTTGGAGGTCTTTAAGAAGGTAACATTTGTATGGAGATTAAAAGCGAAATCAGATGTTCGGTTGCTGAATTCAATATTTAATGTCTCCCGTTTCCTTCTTTTGACAATTTAGATTCAATAAATGTATCAAATGTTCTTCAGGTTCGGGTGATGGCGTTCTGCGTGACGTTTGTGTTCACCGTCACTCTGTCCGTATTCCCCGCCATCACCGTAGATGTCAAAACATCATTCCCAGGAAAATGGGGTAAGAGTGAGCATCACTAATTTAGATGAGATCTGTGCTGCTTTCAACAGAACTTGTTTTATTCTCACTGCAAGTCAAACGAGTTTATAAATTCTCACTCTGTCCTCAGAGCGCTACTTTATCTCAGTCTGTTGCTTCTTGGTTTTCAACATCCACGACTGGCTTGGGCGATCCATCACCTCAGTGATACAATGGGTGAGTAGTGTTGCTTCACTGGGTCTAATCTGATCTTGATGAACCTGTTCCAGCAGTTTCCTTTAAAATAATTTGTAGATCATTTGTTTATTTTTGTTTTGGAGTTATTTTCACTTTTTTGTCTATTCTGTTGTTTTTATCCACTATGTTTTTTCCCCCCTGTGATCTTTTTAAACTGAAATAACCTGCTGTGGGGCAGGGATAGGAAGTCGCCCTATTTTCTGATCATAAGATCGAGGTCACTGGCTATCACCAATAGACGATCCAATCGGCTGATAGGGCGGGCGCAATTACGTCATCAAAAAAAACAAACACATGGCGCCACAAACATGGCAGTCAGACAGTAATTTGGTGCCCAAAAAGAATGCTGAATCGGGTATTTGGGCATATTTTAGGTTCTATCCAAATGCTGACTGTGAGCCTCAAGACCTAATGTAGCCTATTTGCGCATTTATGCAAATGATGTGTGCCTGTGAAGGATAAGCAAACCACAAATTTATTCCATCACCCCGCAAAACTGCCTCCAACCAGCAGCGCTGCAGGTGCTTCTGGGGGACAGCCACGGGGGCAGCCCACAAAATCAGCAGCTTTTACTAAACCAACTAAATACAAGCCAGGCAGTGAAAGATGGGCCAAGTGTACAACAGCTGTGCCAAGATTTCTGGCGAAGGAGTGCGTCCCGTTTCAGACACTTGGCAGGTGGAAGTTTCAAAAAAATGTTGACTAGACTGGATGTGCAGAATGAACCACCTGGGAGGAAATATTTCTCGGAGACTGCTGTGCCAAAACTGTATGAACAGCTGAGAGGGGAAATGGTTCATGAATTAAAAGAGGCTAACTTCATTGCTTTGACTACAGACATGTGGTCAAGCATTAACATGTCTCCTTATATGTCCATAACTTATATGTGCACTATGTCTCAAAAGACTGGACATTAAAATCCAAATGTCTCGTCACACCGCGGCGGTGCTAGCTGAAGCACTCCAGGATGTGTTGCCAGCATGGGGAAGAGGAGAAGAGAAAGTGGTCTGCATTACAAGCGACAACGGAGCCAACATCGTTGCAGCTGTTCGTGATCTGAAGTGGACATGGATCAGTTGTTTCGGGCATAATTTGAACTCAGCCGTCAACAATGCCTTGAATAAAGAAAAAAACCAAACGGACCGGGCTTTCGGAGTGTGTCGCCAAATAAATGGAGCTTTTTCACACAGTTGGCAAAGGTGACAGCAACTCAGGAAAGAGCAACGGGATAAAGAAACCACTTTCTTTAATAACTAAGTATTAACATATAGTCATTATCCTGCACTTTTTTTTTTTTTAAACCAAGCGATAGCAAACTCCGTTTCAATCATATGTTTTCTGTTAAAAATGTACAATTTTATCACTAGCTTAGTGTTGCCACTGTATTATTACCAATAATAACATAACATAGATTGGAGGCTAGTTTTATCTGTGTCTGCATACAAACATACACACAGAAGACGGCGCATTTAGAAAGTATCAATACGCATATTGCTTTTACTCAGCCTATTACCACCTTTTGCGCTTTATATTTTCTCTTATAAAACAGGATTGTGCAACACGCTGGGGCAGCAAATATGCCATGACAGAGAGGATCCTCACCCTGATGACAGGACTCGGCGTCACACTACCAACCATTAGCTGGCTAGATGTAAGCGTGCTGGAGGCTGTCCCAGAGGGACTGAAGTCTGTATCTTGTCAAGCGAGCGTGACGTCATCATCTCATCGCTGCTGCCTCTGCTTCACTTGATTAAAGATGCTCTCCAGGAAAAAGAGACGGATGCCAAACTGACTGCAGCCATTAAACAAACGATCCTGGAGCAACTTGACAGTAGATATGACAACGACAAGATTAATGCGCACAGCTGCCCTCCTTGACCCACGGTACAAAGCTCCTCACATGAGCAGTGCTGACCTGGACTACCATCAGATCCCAGCTGGAGGATGAGATGGTGCTGGTCTGGAAGCAGACTACTTCCAGACCACCTGTGACTGTGTGGGACTCTACGGATGGGGAGGATGCACCTCCTTTCTCCCAGCCAAGCAAAAAGAAGAAAACTCTGGGCAGTCTCTTTGGCACAACTTTCACAACCCGCTGTTGTTGCATCTCCTTCGCAGTGAGCGCACGCTAAATGGCGAATCACCTCCAAGAAGAGGTAGTTGATGGAGAAACCGACGCTCTTGAATGGTGGAAGAGGAAAGAAAGCCGCTTACCCTTAATGGCAAAAATGGCACAGAAATATTTGTGCATTCCTGCGACCAGCACGCCATCGGAGCGCATTTTCAGGAAAGCAGGGAATGTTGTAACCTGGTACTGCAGTCTGCTAAAGTCAACATGCTTGTCTTGTCAAATAATTTGTAAAAGTAGATATGTTTATTTTCATTTGTTTATCATGCACAGGCTGCAATGTTCTATTGTTTAATGTTTGAAGCTTTAAGTTTGTTCGAAATAATGTCTTATGAAAGGCAAACCTAAATAGGCGTCATATTTGAAGTGATTTTATTTTGTGTTGGTAGCGTTCATATTTTATAAGAAATTCTAGCGTTTAACTGAGCTTTTTTCTTTGTACACCTTATTATTTATGAAAGCCTGTTTATTTATTATACACTGCAACTCTCGATTTGTAATAAAGTTACTTGTTCAAATGTATGCGTGTCATGGTTTATTCGTTTTGTGACTAAACGTGATAATACGGCAGTATATTGTTTGACAAGCAAGAAGATGAGAGGAGAGACGTGAAGAGGAGCCGCGTTGGCGCTGACTCTGAGAGGGGGGGGGGGAGGTGCAACACTATATTATTCCCTCGATTGCACAGATCACAGTGATGATGATTAAAACATTTTAAATTACAGATGAGGGCGCACATAACATTTATTTTACATCCCCGGCACGGCATTAAATTAAGATCGCCCTTTGAAAAAAATAAATTATGACCCAACCCTTCAATCGCAGACAGACGATCCAATCGATAATCACGCCATCGCTACTGCAGGGACATATGTAACTCATATGAATTAGAGGGTCTAACATGTTTATGTGGGAAACATGTAAAACTAGGAAGCTTCGGATAAACAGGGCCTTGCAAAGCTGTTCGTACACTTTGTCACTAGTTACAAAGTCCAATGGGTTCTATGTGAAAGACCAACACAGTTGTTCCTGACATGAAAGTGGAAGGAAAATAAAACGTGGTTTTTATAAATAAAATCCCAGTGCAACCAGTTCATGGAGATCGTTTTCCACTTTTAGTTTGAGGCGCAGGTAGAGCTGAACGGCATCACTTTAAACATTACCGCTGACACTGATCTCTGTGGGAATCCTGAAGAAGCGGGTCCGGTTATAGCTGGTGACCCATCTGTGGTGGGCGTGGTGCTAGATGGTCCCATCTCCTCCACACTGTTCTGTGTTCTCACGCTTACACCTTTTAAATATCTCCTGTGGCCCAGATTCAGTCAGGAATTCTACTGTGACTGAAGATTAGGTGCTTCAGGTGTGTGTGTGTGTGTGTGTGTGTGTGTTTTAAAAACATTTGTCCTGCATATTAAAGGATAACACACTGACCTACATTACCTCTTCCTCTCCTACTCTCCCCACAGCCTCCTAAAGAGTCCCGTCTGTTCCCAGTGCTGGTGGTCTTAAGGGTGGTCTTCATCCCTCTGCTGATGCTCTGTAACGTCCAGAAACGCTCTCACCTTCCTATTGTCTTCACGCACGACGCCGTCTTCACCGTCATCATGGCTCTCTTCTCTGTGTCCAGTGGTTACTTTGTGTGCCTCTCCATGTCCTACGCTCCACAGTGAGTACAGATGTGATGAAGGGTTTCCACAACATCCCACCAGCTGCTGCAGTCCTAATGCCGCTTACTTTTGGCCCATTTAGTCGCACAGAGTTATACCAGCTGTTCAGTTGTGACCCAAAGTGGAGGTTGTGCCCATGTGTGAAAAACAGAATAGGATGGAGGGAGATAAAAGAGAACACATCTGAGGCCATAGTTAATCTTTTAAAGGATGGGGGGCTTTCTAGTCCGACCCCCCTAGACCTGTTGGCTGGCTGTACCACCCCTGGCATCACTAGACACTGTTGGCAATAACTGCCATGAATCTGTTACATCACTCTGGGGGGATTCTGACCCACTCTTCTTTGCCATTCAGCTACAATGAAGGCTTTCTGAGCATAATTGTCCTGGTTAGGGTCATGTCACAGTTTCTCAGTCTGATACAAGTTAATACGTCGACTAGGTCATCCCAGAACCTTTTTTGAGAACTTGAGTTGTACACCCTAGTGTAGTTGGGCTTAAGGTCATGAACTGATAGCCAGACATTCTCCTTCAGGATTTTGAGTTAGAAAGCAGGATTCAGTCAGACAGTAAAGCAGTCCCAGACCACCACACTACCACCACCCACTGGTTTGATTGTTGAGCTCTTCTTTTTCTAAAATGCAGTTAGTTTTACTCCAGATGTTACGGCATTCCTGATAAATACTTCCTGTCAGTCCACAGAATAATTCCTGTCAACTGAAGTCTTTACTGTTTAATCATGAATACTGACTGTAATGAAGACCAGGAGTCCCATTACTTCATGACGTGATTACTGATGTTATACGTGATGAAGTTACAGACCACACATTTGAGTTGTTTGATTTCTTTATTGTACGTAGTTCTGTTCACACATTTTTAGACGCTTTCTGGAGAAGCAGGGGGACTGGCCAACCTTTCGGTATAAAGAGATTGCTGATCCAAATGTCAATTTTTGTTGCCTTAGATTTCTGTTTATTTAGCATCCTAGTTTAACAATAAATCTGTTCTGTAGAAAGCACTTACCTCTTCCTGGTTTGACTCCTCAGCAGGGTGTGGCAATTAAAGGGAGGGACATGCTCCAAGTGTTACATGAAAGCTGTTGGAGCAAACCACTGGGATCAGCAAGGTAGTGGGAGCAAACCAGTGGCATAATATGAATAAATCTGAAGCCTTATTTTGATTGACCTTAGAGTTTAGTTGTAATGATTTGTATTTATGTAAATATTTACTGGGTGCCATTTATTGTTGGTTTTGTGTAAATATTTATTTCTTGTTTTTTGATTATTCCCTTTTATGGTTTTTTTTTTTCCTTTTAACCACACAGGACAGACTGGTTATAAAAGGCAGACAGTTGCTTTCGGTGTATACATGATCTGTGGTTGGACAATAAATCCACCTCAAACACCTCATTTCATCGTCATGCCTCTCCATTAAACGCTGAAGCTCCGCTGGTCAAACCTGACACGGACATTAAGTGAGGCCTGCAGTGCTTTAGATGTTGCTCCTGGTTCCTTCGTGACTTTCTGAATGAGTTGTCAGTGGAGTAATGTTGTTATGGTGGCAGCTCCTCTCAAGGTTTCCCATTGTTCCATGTTTTCTCCATTTAGTGAATAAAGGGTTTTAGGATCTGAGGACATATGTTGGATGTGTTTTACTGAATAAAACCTGCAGACAGAATCCTTGTTGCTAACTTGTTACAGTTATCGCCGCCCTTATCTGGGAAGAAAGTTCTCTAAAAGCTTATCTTGACATTCATTGTGTGCTTCAGAACCTCTGAACAGAAGCTCGTTTAGCCGCTGACTAAAAACAACTTGTTGTGCCGTGTTTCATCAGAATGGTGGAGCCTAAAGATGCAGAGACTGCAGGAGCCCTGATGACCTTCTTCCTGGCCCTGGGTCTGTCCATCGGAGGAGCCCTGTCTTTCCCGCTGCGGAAACTGGTGTAGCCCCACAAAAACAGCACAACAAGGACCCTAAATTATTGTCACCCGCTCCCGAAAGGACAACTTTTGACCATCAGTTTTACTTCAGTCTGCTGTTTTCCTTCTCCACGCGTCAGTCGGGCGGGGGGGTGTCTTAATGAGCCTGAACTCTGGGTGTGAAATAGTTTCTGTTTAAAAGCAAAAGTAGGACGGCTGCATGTTATTGTGAACTGATGACCTGCTGCAGACGAGTTCTTCTAAGTTTTTTGTTGTTAATGTTTCAGGTTAAACTGAGTCTGCTCAGCATGGGTTGAGAGTAGAGAAACATTTCAGGAGAAGATTTCTAGTTGAGAAGAAGCTTTAGTTTATTCTGAAACCAGGTGAGTGTTGGGGTTTTTATTGATGCCTTTAAGCCTTTCAATGAGGAAGTATTTGTTTTTATCACAGATACTTTTCTACTTTTATTTCCACATTAGATAGTTTGTTCATTTGTAATGCAGAGAACAAACCTCCTACCAGAATGGAAATAATAAAGTGGCTACTTTGCTTTAATTTCCAATTAGTACATTCCTGACCCGGCTTGGTTCAGGAATACACTTGGGAATACAAGGGAAATACTTCCATTTATTTTTTGATAAAGATCCTTCACCATGACTGTTCCCATGCATTTTCATTTCAAGAGGCCAGACTCAAATTCCAGAGTTTTTATCTCATTCAGGACATTTAAGTACATTTAAATATGAACTGCTTCAGTTGGGTTTTATTACCTGTAGAAGTGAAAGAAAACGGGTTTCTCATAAAGGACCATTTCACTTTGTTTTTTCTTTTCCTTTGGGACAAATCTAAATCAACTCTGTTACTCCTGGAAATGATTTAAAGCACAGTTACACATTTGTAACTTTATTCAGCTGAGGAATAGGAAACACAGATTTGTTTGACTTTTTAGCCAGACCCAATAATAAGAACCACAGGCCCAGATAATCTTAGTATTAAGCTTGCCAGAGTAAAAAAAAAAAAAAAGTATTAAAACTAAAATCCTTTTAAAAAAAATTAAACGAGCATGTTATTCAAAAACCGAAACGATAAAAAATGTCTTTTCTTAGAAATGGTTAAATGAAATAAAAAAAAAATAAAGGTTAATTCCTACTGCTGCGTAGGAACCTGGGCTGAGTTATTAGGAAGGAATTTCTAGGAAGTTGAACTCTGTAACTCCTGCGTTGTGTGCTGTGCTGCATCCTGCATCACTCTCATATGGACAGCTCCACAGTAGCGTTTATTTTGTTTGCTGTAAATCCTAATTTTTAAGGTGTTTGTTCATATTAGTGTTGACTGTGTGGCATCTGCTGTTTCAGTATGATGCATTTCTTTTTCAGTCGGATCAGAATTAATCTACTTCTGTACTTTCTGATTTTGGGGATTTCTGCTGTATTTCCATTTAATGCGGAGTGGACGGAAACGTGAAGTCATCAGAGTTGGATGAGAATTCTGGTGAAGCTGCAGACTGTTTTGTAGATCCAAGCATGTAATCCAGTTCTGTTATTTAAGAAGCAGAGACTAACCAGGAACAGTACAACTAAAGCTAAACAGACTTCAATGTTCTGGATAAGTTTGAGGGACTTTTACAGATCTGTTGCCTTAATGCATGACCCATGTTTGTCTCACCTGCAGAGGAGAAACTTTTTCAGTTAAAGGAATTAAAGCCGGAGTGATTTTTTCAATGTTTCTGTACAGACAAGTGTCAATAAATGGATTCCAACAGCTCTTGGTGGCCATGTGGTTTATAAAAGTAATCTGAAAGTTACTGAGGTGGGACTTTCAAAGCTGATGAGTCTCACCTTTAACATGTGTAAATGTCTTGCTTGTTCATTAGTATATTTCACGATTGGTCTAGATGAATTTAAATAGGGGTTCCTCTCACATCACCATATGAAAAACTGATTATACTCGGATCCTTTTTTCAAGTAAATGAATTCCTGTTCATTTTGATGCATATGATTGATGGCTAAACCCAACATTCAGTTTCACCAATAAATTATGGACGACATGCTTCTTGGGAAATGCACCTGATTTGACAGTTTACACAGTTATGATTTGGGGAGCAAGGTCTTCTACAGTTGATGGATCTAGTCCAAAGTCAGGGCAACCAGATACCTGGACATTTTAGAGCATTTCATGCTGCCATCTGCTGACGAAATTATAAAGAGGTTTTCATTTTCCAGCAGGACTTGGGACCTGTCCACACAGCCAAATATATCTGAACCTGCTTTTTTCTCAGCAAATAGGCCTAAACTAGACTTTGGTATTGTTATAAGATAAGAGATACTGGGGTAGATGAACTGTTTCTAAAGCAACCTAGACTCCCTCAGAAGAGCCACAGGCTGATTTCCTCCATGCCACGCTGCACTAATTCATGGAAAAGAAAGGAGACCCAAGTAAGTAAGTACTCCGTGGAAATACTGAACTGGACATAATCTTTAGGTAGGTTGATATTTCTGATTTTAAAAGCCTTTTTAAAATTTGTCTTATGTAACATTCAGATTTTCTAAGTAACTCAATTTTAGGTCTTCAGCGGCTATAAGCCAGAATAAAGTGCATCACTGTGTGGCATAAATCCAAGCGTTTGAATTTTTGAATTGCATAATTGAAACTTTTGTTGGTAGTTTAATGTAACAAGCAAAATGTTGATATTCTGCCACTGGCTTTCATGCAGATGAGAGAGCTTGAAACTATTTACAAAGATCTCTGAGTGAAGAGATCCTGATGACAGGAATAACACGTCCTTGTCGGAAGGGCTTTAAATGAAGACTTTTAGGAGAATTGGTTAATATCTGCTAAAACCGCTTTAGTTCAGCCCATGTTGGAAGAACACCTGAAAGATTATAGAAATACATTAAAACGTAACGCTCCTTCAGTTTGGTTACAGATGACTAGGCGCGGGAGTCGATGCCGTCCCGGTGTCACCCAATAATCCTCTCGGCGGGGCGGGGGGTGGGGACTGGGAACCTCCACGTCGGACTGTTTAAAATGTGACACCACTCCGAGTGACACTGCGCTGCAAAGACAGGTGTATTCCTCTTCTTCGTATCTATTGTGGTATTACTGCCTTTTAGAATACTTTTTGTTTTGTTTCCCAAAGCTACAAGGCAAATTAGCTCTTGCTGACAGAAATGTCACCTCTACGGAAGCCTTTAAGGTCCATTTGCGTGCTTCCCCTTTTAAAATGAGCTGTTGAGAATGAACATTAATGGAAGGAACACACAGAACCTCGGCTTTATTCCCTGTTTTATTATTAAAAACCCAGCAGTCATTAATACCTGTGGTGTTTGTACAGGCAGGGCAGAAATGACATATGGTAAACTAAAGCTGCTGTCATTCTGTTAAGAAAATAAAGACAAAAATATATAAAGATATGCTACAGAATGACTGTTTTATTGAAACACGTTTTTAAAAATGTTACATAGATGCAGGGAAAGAAGAAAAGTACAACAGCAGTTCAAGAGATTAAATGAAAGAAGAAAAAAAGGTTTGGGTGTTTTATTTGAAATTGGTGTTCCATTTCCTTCTCGGTCAAGTGTTTCTTTTTCTTGTTTAATGTTGTGAAAAACCAAAAGGAGACAATCATATCATCTCGTCCTCTTTCTGTCCGTCTGTCCATCTTTCTTCATCGTTTCTTTGGAGGTTGGGCTGTGCGGGGAGGAGTGACGGGCCGGCCGGAGTTCATCCCTCCGTACTGGTACTTTGCCTTCTTCTCAGATGGCTTCAGGATCTGGGAGCAGACGGGAAGAAGAAGAAGAAGAAGATGCTCGGTTATTACAGGCTGACCCGACTGAAGGACATCAACAGCTCTACATGGCCGCCGACAGTTTGTTACGCCTGCATAATGAAAGTTCGACAAGAGTTGCATTCTGACACTAACAAATAAATATGTATTTAAAACTCATGGAACATCTCCATGGCAACACACATCTGAATTTCATAACATCCAATACACCTTAACCATCTTTTTATTAATAATGTTTATAATACTGAGGCTAATACTTAAAAAAACAATGCAACATACAGCCTTCTGCAACAGTTTTCATAACTTTTCAGTATTTTGTGGTATTAAGTGGTCTATAGCTGTTAAATAGAAGGAAAATTAACCATGGGTTTAAGAATTTGAACAACTAAAAATCTGAAAAGTTCATTTGCATTCAGCCCTCCTGGTCTAACTTTGCAACCAGGAAGGACTTCCCGTAGCAGTCAGTATTACGGCAGATCTGAAGAACCCTCTGAACGAAAACGCTTTCAGTGAACGGTGGTTCTGCAGCCATCACCATCTAGAACTCGTAAGAAATTTGTAAAATATGACTTACAACATTTAATTCCCCTTTGGGATTAATATTTGTGTTGAATTGACATACAGCTGCATGTCTTCTGGTTTGTTTGCCGATTCTACTTTGCAAAAGAGTTCCAATTCAGACTGGATAGTGAAAATCTGAACTGCAAATGTTGCTGTTTTTCTACAGCTGCCTGAGTTTAGTTGGATGTATTAAACCAGTAGTAAGGACTGTTGAGGTTTTAGACATGGCTCAGTCAGCCGCTGTGCTGTGTGACTAGAACAGATCATGGGTCAGATGCTGCCAGACTGTTACTATGAGGTCATGGCCTCAGACCTGGAAGGAGCACATCAGGGTTTCGTCCACGCTCATCATGCCCCCGGCGTTGTCGAACTCTCCGCAGTAGTTTGGAGCTGAGAACAGGGTCACCAGCTGCCGCTTGGCAAAGAACTCATACCCGTCTTCTACCACCTGGGGGCGTCGGAGACACAAGAGTGAATGAAGACCTTTGTATTAAAACGGATTTATCTCTATGTTTTGGCTCAAACATGCTTCATGCAGATGGATGGAGTGGTACCTGGTGAGCTCTACAGATTAGGTCCAAATCGTGACGGTTGAGAAACTTGCTGACCACATCCGCTCCGAAAGTGAAGGAGACCCCACGGTCGTTCTCTCCCCAGCCTTGCACGTCCTTATCTGGGTCGGACCACAGCAGATCGCACAGAAGGCCTGCAGGAAAAATGTTACAATACATCATGATCTCATCACCTGCTTACTGCTGCCAGCGAAGAAGAGAGCTCTGGTAGTAGCTTCTTTTCCACACACTGACCTGACATTTCTAGGAGGCCATGAGATTTAATCATCCCAGGATCTAATACTTGCAGAACTACAAGAAGTCCTATTTAATGACATTTACTGAAGTGTAAGGATGCAGGGTTCATATACAGAGACAGAGTCATCATGAAATACCATAAGAGGATCTGAGAGACAGCGAGTGCCAGGGTCTAAACACTGGCAACCATAAAAGGACAAAAACTGGAACATTTAATGAGGAGGGGTAAAGACAGAGAGGCTTGACTTCCTCTGGTCCAACTGGAATTAGATATGGGTAAGTAATACTCAGAATGCTGGTCCAGTGGGAGTAGCTCATTTTCTTACCTTAGACCACAAACCATTTAGCAAAAAAACAAGAAAAGTCAACAAAAACTTAAGTTTATGTTGGTGAAAATTAGAACCTGCATCAGAATCACAGGGAAATGTAGTAAACATAGCCCCACCCAACCTTAAGAGGGTTAACCTGGGATTGCAGCTGCAGCGATTTGTTTCTCATCTATTCTTCAATTTCTTTAGATCGCTACACAACTAGCTGCTTTTTTAAATTTCATTCAGCCTACTTCATGTTGTCAGGTTCCATTTAATTGAGTTCTTGATAAGGCAAGTCTGTCAATACTCTCTTGCTGTTTTTAACGTCATTGTGGAGGAATTATGGCCCACTCTTCTTTGCAGAATTGCAAACCCCACTTTGGGGGTTTGACCTGAATTTCCTGTTTAAGGCCATTTCACATCATCTCATTTGGATTCAAGTCTGGACTTTAACTAGGCCACTCTAAAACTTTAACATTATCCAAGGGTGGACCTGCTGATGTGTTTGGGATAATGGTCTTGCTACAAAACCCTAGTGTACCAAAAGTGTAGGTCACAAACTTAAGGGTGGACTTTATCCTTAAGGATTTTCTGGTAGAGAAAACTATTGATGGTTCCATCAACTACGCCAAGTCATCTTGGTACTAAAGCAGCCCCTTTATTTATGGGGCAGGGGCCTGCATTGGTGGTCCAGGTTTCTCTATTTTAGAATGTTTGATTTTACCGTTAATCGCTGAAGCCTCAGAAGAGGCTATGTAACCCTTTCCAAACAGTTTAAGAAATTGGACGTTTTTGTGTTCCCCACAGGCTCAGGTTAGGTTGAAAAGCTTTTCTATCAACATTATCACCTTCATGCAGCTCGATCAGAGTAGCTGCTTTGTTTTCTATTAGCTCTGAAGGGCAAGATAGCCCCCTTCTAAAGATACACTGAGGAAACATCCATAGCCGGCCACATATTTTTCATGCTGTGAACATTCATTTTGCCCCTCGAGTTCATTTCGAAATTCTCCTTTTCCTTGGCATGAAGTGCAGCTGGTGCATGTGTACATTGAGCTACCTGTGTCAGGCACGTCTGTGGGTCTCATGATCCGTCTGATCTGCTCCATAGACTGCAGGTCAGGAGAGAGGCCTGATGAAGAATGAATGATTAAAATGTTTAGTTAATAACAAGTCTTCGCCATAATGCAGATCACACCAAGTCTGAATATCAGGAGGTCTGGTTTCTCAGGGCTCACTGCAAACATCTCCCCACAACAGTCTCCAGTGTTGAATACCTCCATGACAGCAGAAGATCTTCTCGTCCACTATGGCAGCGATGGGGAGACAGTTGAAGCAGTCAGTGAAAGTCTTCCACAGTTTGATGTTGAATCTGCGTTTACCTGCAGGATGAAAAGGAGAGGCTGTTAGGAAAAAACACAGTCATCTAACTGGAGGATGTTCCTGAGTTATCTTCATCTAACAGGAGGATGTTCCTGAGTTATCTTCATCTAACTGGAGGATGTTCCTGAGTTATCTTCATCTAACAGGAGGATGTTCCTGAGTTATCTTCATCTAACAGGAGGATGTTCCTGAGTTATCTTCATCTAACAGGAGGATGTTCCTGAGTTATCTTCATCTAACTGGAGGATGTTCCTGAGTTATCTTCATCTAACAGGAGGATGTTCCTGAGTTATCTTCATCTAACAGGAGGATGTTCCTGAGTTATCTTCATCTAACAGGAGGATGTTCCTGAGTTATCTTCATCTAACAGGAGGATGTTCCTGAGTTATCTTCATCTAACTGGAGGATGTTCCTGAGTTATCTTCATCTAACAGGAGGATGTTCCTGAGTTATCTTCATCTAACAGGAGGATGTTCCTGAGTTATCTTCATCTAACTGGAGGATGTTCCTGAGTTATCTTCATCTAACTGGAGGATGTTCCTGAGTTATCTTCATCTAACTGGAGGATGTTCCTGAGTTATCTTCATCTAACAGGAGGATGTTCCTGAGTTATCTTCATCTAACTGGAGGATGTTCCTGAGTTATCTTCATCTAACTGGAGGATGTTCCTGAGTTATCTTCATCTAACAGGAGGATGTTCCTGAGTTATCTTCATCTAACAGGAGGATGTTCCTGAGTTATCTTCATCTAACTGGAGGATGTTCCTGAGTTATCTTCATCTAACAGGAGGATGTTCCTGAGTTATCTTCATCTAACTGGAGGATGTTCCTGAGTTATCTTCATCTAACAGGAGGATGTTCCTGAGTTATCTCTATCTAACTGGAGGATGTTCCTGAGTTATCTTCATCTAACTGGAGGATGTTCCTGAGTTATCTTCATCTAACAGGAGGATGTTCCTGAGTTATCTTCATCTAACTGGAGGATGTTCCTGAGTTATCTTCATCTAACAGGAGGATGTTCCTGAGTTATCTTCATCTAACTGGAGGATGTTCCTGAGTTATCTTCATCTAACAGGAGGATGTTCCTGAGTTATCTTCATCTAACTGGAGGATGTTCCTGAGTTATCTTCATCTAACTGGAGGATGTTCCTGAGTTATCTTCATCTAACAGGAGGATGTTCCTGAGTTATCTTCATCTAACTGGAGGATGTTCCTGAGTTATCTTCATCTAACTGGAGGATGTTCCTGAGTTATCTTCATCTAACTGGAGGATGTTCCTGAGTTATCTTCATCTAACTGGAGGATGTTCCTGAGTTATCTTCATCTAACTGGAGGATGTTCCTGAGTTATCTTCATCTAACTGGAGGATGTTCCTGAGTTATCTTCATCTAACTGGAGGATGTTCCTGAGTTATCTTCATCTAACTGGAGGATGTTCCTGAGTTATCTTCATCTAACAGGAGGATGTTCCTGAGTTATCTTCATCTAACTGGAGGATGTTCCTGAGTTATCTTCATCTAACAGGAGGATGTTCCTGAGTTATCTTCATCTAACTGGAGGATGTTCCTGAGTTATCTTCATCTAACTGGAGGATGTTCCTGAGTTATCTTCATCTAACTGGAGGATGTTCCTGAGTTATCTTCATCTAACTGGAGGATGTTCCTGAGTTATCTTCATCTAACAGGAGGATGTTCCTGAGTTATCTTCATCTAACAGGAGGATGTTCCTGAGTTATCTTCATCTAACTGGAGGATGTTCCTGAGTTATCTTCATCTAACAGGATGATGTTCCTGAGTTATCTTCATCTAACAGGAGGATGTTCCTGAGTTATCTTCATCTAACAGGAGGATGTTCCTGAGTTATCTTCATCTAACAGGAGGATGTTCCTGAGTTATCTTCATCTAACAGGAGGATGTTCCTGAGTTATCTCTATCTAACTGGAGGATGTTCCTGAGTTATCTTCATCTAACAGGAGGATGTTCCTGAGTTATCTCTATCTAACTGGAGGATGTTCCTGAGTTATCTTCATCTAACAGGAGGATGTTCCTGAGTTATCTTCATCTAACAGGAGGATGTTCCTGAGTTATCTTCATCTAACTGGAGGATGTTCCTGAGTTATCTTCATCTAAGTGGAGGATGTTCCTGAGTTATCTTCATCTAACTGGAGGATGTTCCTGAGTTATCTTCATCTAACAGGAGGATGTTCCTGAGTTATCTTCATCTAACTGGAGGATGTTCCTGAGTTATCTTCATCTAACAGGAGGATGTTCCTGAGTTATCTTCATCTAACAGGAGGATGTTCCTGAGTTATCTTCATCTAACAGGAGGATGTTCCTGAGTTATCTTCATCTAACAGGAGGATGTTCCTGAGTTATCTTCATCTAACTGGAGGATGTTCCTGAGTTATCTTCATCTAACTGGAGGATGTTCCTGAGTTATCTTCATCTAACCGGAGGATGTTCCTGAGTTATCTTCATCTAACTGGAGGATGTTCCTGAGTTATCTTCATCTAACAGGAGGATGTTCCTGAGTTATCTTCATCTAACTGGAGGATGTTCCTGAGTTATCTTCATCTAACAGGAGGATGTTCCTGAGTTATCTCTATCTAACTGGAGGATGTTCCTGAGTTATCTTCATCTAACAGGAGGATGTTCCTGAGTTATCTTCATCTAACAGGAGGATGTTCCTGAGTTATCTTCATCTAACAGGAGGATGTTCCTGAGTTATCTTCATCTAACAGGAGGATGTTCCTGAGTTATCTTCATCTAACAGGAGGATGTTCCTGAGTTATCTTCATCTAACAGGAGGATGTTCCTGAGTTATCTTCATCTAACTGGAGGATGTTCCTGAGTTATCTTCATCTAACTGGAGGATGTTCCTGAGTTATCTTCATCTAACTGGAGGATGTTCCTGAGTTATCTTCATCTAACTGGAGGATGTTCCTGAGTTATCTTCATCTAACAGGAGGATGTTCCTGAGTTATCTTCATCTAACTGGAGGATGTTCCTGAGTTATCTCTATCTAACTGGAGGATGTTCCTGAGTTATCTTCATCTAACAGGAGGATGTTCCTGAGTTATCTCTATCTAACTGGAGGATGTTCCTGAGTTATCTTCATCTAACAGGAGGATGTTCCTGAGTTATCTTCATCTAACAGGAGGATGTTCCTGAGTTATCTTCATCTAACAGGAGGATGTTCCTGAGTTATCTTCATCTAACTGGAGGATGTTCCTGAGTTATCTCTATCTAACTGGAGGATGTTCCTGAGTTATCTTCATCTAACAGGAGGATGTTCCTGAGTTATCTCTATCTAACTGGAGGATGTTCCTGAGTTATCTTCATCTAACAGGAGGATGTTCCTGAGTTATCTTCATCTAACAGGAGGATGTTCCTGAGTTATCTTCATCTAACAGGAGGATGTTCCTGAGTTATCTTCATCTAACAGGAGGATGTTCCTGAGTTATCTTCATCTAACAGGAGGATGTTCCTGAGTTATCTTCATCTAACTGGAGGATGTTCCTGAGTTATCTTCATCTAACAGGATGATGTTCCTGAGTTATCTTCATCTAACAGGAGGATGTTCCTGAGTTATCTTCATCTAACAGGAGGATGTTCCTGAGTTATCTTCATCTAACAGGAGGATGTTCCTGAGTTATCTTCATCTAACTGGAGGATGTTCCTGAGTTATCTTCATCTAACTGGAGGATGTTCCTGAGTTATCTTCATCTAACTGGAGGATGTTCCTGAGTTATCTTCATCTAACTGGAGGATGTTCCTGAGTTATCTTCATCTAACTGGAGGATGTTCCTGAGTTATCTTCATCTAACTGGAGGATGTTCCTGAGTTATCTTCATCTAACAGGAGGATGTTCCTGAGTTATCTTCATCTAACAGGAGGATGTTCCTGAGTTATCTTCATCTAACTGGAGGATGTTCCTGAGTTATCTTCATCTAACAGGATGATGTTCCTGAGTTATCTTCATCTAACAGGAGGATGTTCCTGAGTTATCTTCATCTAACAGGAGGATGTTCCTGAGTTATCTTCATCTAACTGGAGGATGTTCCTGAGTTATCTTCATCTAACAGGAGGATGTTCCTGAGTTATCTTCATCTAACTGGAGGATGTTCCTGAGTTATCTTCATCTAAGTGGAGGATGTTCCTGAGTTATCTTCATCTAACTGGAGGATGTTCCTGAGTTATCTTCATCTAACAGGAGGATGTTCCTGAGTTATCTTCATCTAACTGGAGGATGTTCCTGAGTTATCTTCATCTAACAGGAGGATGTTCCTGAGTTATCTTCATCTAACAGGAGGATGTTCCTGAGTTATCTTCATCTAACAGGAGGATGTTCCTGAGTTATCTTCATCTAACAGGAGGATGTTCCTGAGTTATCTTCATCTAACTGGAGGATGTTCCTGAGTTATCTTCATCTAACTGGAGGATGTTCCTGAGTTATCTTCATCTAACTGGAGGATGTTCCTGAGTTATCTTCATCTAACTGGAGGATGTTCCTGAGTTATCTTCATCTAACAGGAGGATGTTCCTGAGTTATCTTCATCTAACTGGAGGATGTTCCTGAGTTATCTTCATCTAACAGGAGGATGTTCCTGAGTTATCTCTATCTAACTGGAGGATGTTCCTGAGTTATCTTCATCTAACAGGAGGATGTTCCTGAGTTATCTTCATCTAACAGGAGGATGTTCCTGAGTTATCTTCATCTAACAGGAGGATGTTCCTGAGTTATCTTCATCTAACAGGAGGATGTTCCTGAGTTATCTTCATCTAACAGGAGGATGTTCCTGAGTTATCTTCATCTAACAGGAGGATGTTCCTGAGTTATCTTCATCTAACTGGAGGATGTTCCTGAGTTATCTTCATCTAACAGGATGATGTTCCTGAGTTATCTTCATCTAACAGGAGGATGTTCCTGAGTTATCTTCATCTAACAGGAGGATGTTCCTGAGTTATCTTCATCTAACTGGAGGATGTTCCTGAGTTATCTTCATCTAACTGGAGGATGTTCCTGAGTTATCTTCATCTAACTGGAGGATGTTCCTGAGTTATCTTCATCTAACTGGAGGATGTTCCTGAGTTATCTTCATCTAACTGGAGGATGTTCCTGAGTTATCTTCATCTAACTGGAGGATGTTCCTGAGTTATCTTCATCTAACTGGAGGATGTTCCTGAGTTATCTTCATCTAACTGGAGGATGTTCCTGAGTTATCTTCATCTAACAGGAGGATGTTCCTGAGTTATCTTCATCTAACTGGAGGATGTTCCTGAGTTATCTTCATCTAACAGGAGGATGTTCCTGAGTTATCTTCATCTAACAGGAGGATGTTCCTGAGTTATCTCTATCTAACTGGAGGATGTTCCTGAGTTATCTTCATCTAACAGGAGGATGTTCCTGAGTTATCTCTATCTAACTGGAGGATGTTCCTGAGTTATCTTCATCTAACAGGAGGATGTTCCTGAGTTATCTTCATCTAACTGGAGGATGTTCCTGAGTTATCTTCATCTAACAGGAGGATGTTCCTGAGTTATCTTCATCTAACTGGAGGATGTTCCTGAGTTATCTTCATCTAACAGGAGGATGTTCCTGAGTTATCTTCATCTAACAGGAGGATGTTCCTGAGTTATCTTCATCTAACTGGAGGATGTTCCTGAGTTATCTTCATCTAACAGGAGGATGTTCCTGAGTTATCTTCATCTAACAGGAGGATGTTCCTGAGTTATCTTCATCTAACTGGAGGATGTTCCTGAGTTATCTTCATCTAACTGGAGGATGTTCCTGAGTTATCTTCATCTAACTGGAGGATGTTCCTGAGTTATCTTCATCTAACAGGAGGATGTTCCTGAGTTATCTTCATCTAACTGGAGGATGTTCCTGAGTTATCTTCATCTAACTGGAGGATGTTCCTGAGTTATCTTCATCTAACTGGAGGATGTTCCTGAGTTATCTTCATCTAACTGGAGGATGTTCCTGAGTTATCTTCATCTAACAGGAGGATGTTCCTGAGTTATCTTCATCTAACAGGAGGATGTTCCTGAGTTATCTTCATCTAACAGGAGGATGTTCCTGAGTTATCTTCATCTAACAGGAGGATGTTCCTGAGTTATCTCTATCTAACTGGAGGATGTTCCTGAGTTATCTTCATCTAACAGGAGGATGTTCCTGAGTTATCTCTATCTAACTGGAGGATGTTCCTGAGTTATCTTCATCTAACAGGAGGATGTTCCTGAGTTATCTTCATCTAACAGGAGGATGTTCCTGAGTTATCTTCATCTAACAGGAGGATGTTCCTGAGTTGTCTTCATCTAACAGGAGGATGTTCCTGAGTTATCTTCATCTAACTGGAGGATGTTCCTGAGTTATCTTCATCTAACAGGAGGATGTTCCTGAGTTATCTCTATCTAACTGGAGGATGTTCCTGAGTTATCTTCATCTAACAGGAGGATGTTCCTGAGTTATCTTCATCTAACAGGAGGATGTTCCTGAGTTATCTCTATCTAACTGGAGGATGTTCCTGAGTTATCTCTATCTAACTGGAGGATGTTCCTGAGTTATCTTCATCTAACAGGAGGATGTTCCTGAGTTGTCTTCATCTAACAGGAGGATGTTCCTGAGTTATCTTCATCTAACTGGAGGATGTTCCTGAGTTATCTTCATCTAACAGGAGGATGTTCCTGAGTTATCTCTATCTAACTGGAGGATGTTCCTGAGTTATCTCTATCTAACTGGAGGATGTTCCTGAGTTATCTCTATCTAACTGGAGGATGTTCCTGAGTTATCTTCATCTAACAGGAGGATGTTCCTGAGTTGTCTTCATCTAACAGGAGGATGTTCCTGAGTTATCTTCATCTAACAGGAGGATGTTCCTGAGTTATCTTCATCTAACTGGAGGATGTTCCTGAGTTATCTTCATCTAACAGGAGGATGTTCCTGAGTTATCTTCATCTAACAGGAGGATGTTCCTGAGTTATCTTCATCTAACAGGAGGATGTTCCTGAGTTATCTTCATCTAACAGGAGGATGTTCCTGAGTTATCTTCATCTAACAGGAGGATGTTCCTGAGTTATCTTCATCTAACAGGAGGATGTTCCTGAGTTATCTTCATCTAACAGGAGGATGTTCCTGAGTTATCTTCATCTAACAGGAGGATGTTCCTGAGTTATCTTCATCTAACTGGAGGATGTCGTTTCCACAGGATGACGTATGTATCACAAGGCACCCCCACTTCTCCACATAGGATATCGGATCTGGATTTATGCATCCCCAGAGCATAATGCTGCCACCACCAGGTTTCACGGTGGACATGAACACATGATGTGTTCAGGGTAATGTGCAGCGCTAATGCTTCCTCAGTGTTTAGCATGCAGGGCAGAAACTACCACGCTTACAACAAGCTTCAAACACAACTTCTTATGACTTTCTTCTTCCCACTCTCCCAAAATGACTCCATCTGTAGAGTGCGCGACTTCTCACCAAAGCTATGGATTTCTGCAGCTCCTCCAGAGTTACCGTTTTTCCAATTATTTTTCTCCTTGTCTGGCCTCTCAGGTTAGGTGGCCATGTTTTGGCAGTTTAGCCATTTTCAGATTATAGAGGGAGGAGTGCTGTAGACGATGTTTTTTTATAACCTAAGCCTGCTTTAAAATTCTCCACAACTTTCTCCTTGACCCACCTGCTGTGCTCCTTGATCTTTATGATGCCCATTGTTCATTCATGTTTTCAAACAAGCTTCAAAGGTCATCACAGAACAGCTCAATTTAAACTGAGCTTAAATTACACACAGCTGGACTCTGGTGACGTCTAAAAGCAACTGGTTTACCTGGATTTTATTTAGGGTAGGGTTGTCTAAAGTGTGGCCCGGAGGCCATTTAAGGGCCTCAACTGATGAATGACACAAATTTGGTCAGACAAATAAATCTTTTAATGGAAAATGTTATGTAAAAGTAATAATCTTTTACACAATGCAACTTTTTAAAAGTTCATTCATCAAACTAGGTAACATCAATAAAGTTCGAGTAACGATCATTCTTTTTGTGAATCATAGAAAATGTTATTTTCTGCAAAGCATAAAACAATCAAGCCCAAAGACTGAGCAATTTCTACGTCTTTCTTTTAAGGCAAACCTCCAAGAGCCTTCCTATGTTTTGGATCTACAATGATTAACAGATCCATAAAAAAATACTTGTAAGTTTAATTAAATACTGCAAAACACTGCAGGTTTAGTTAATTGTTTAGCAGGGAAAAAACCCCACAATTCTTTCTTTTAAAAAGAAAAACAAATACGATGATTTACTCATGTTTTTGTGATGCTTTTCTGTTCCAAATCATGCATAAAATAAACTCAATGAGGCACAACCGGACATGCAGGAAATCAAATGGCCTCTCTGTCGTCACACAGGAGGAGAGAGCTTACACTCATCGTAGAAGCCGTAGATGCGGTTGATGGAGGCACACTCATGGTTGCCCCTGAGCAGGAAGAAGTTCTCGGGGTATTTGATCTTGTATGCCAGCAGCAGGCAGATGGTCTCCAGAGACTGCTTCCCTCTGTCCACGTAGTCTCCTAGGAACAAGTAGTTGGCCTCCGGAGGGAAGCCGCCATATTCAAAGAGCCTCAGCAGGTCTGTGTACTGTCCATGGATGTCACCTGAGGTAAACAGAACACAGGAAAAGCATGCTCACGTGATCCTTCAAAAAATGTGCTTAATAGTCAAGGAGGGAGGTGGTGGGACTGACCGCAGATTTTGAGCGGAGCCTCCAGCTCCAGAAGGATTGGCTGACTAAGGAAAATTTCCCGTGACTTGATGCAGAGGCCGCGCACCTCCGCCTCCGTCATCTGGACAATCTTGCCTGGACGGCATCCTCGCACTGGTGGAGGGGAAAGGAGAGATGGGAGAGAGGTTAAAACAAAACTCACAAAAAAAAGCCATTTCTCTGCTCTAGCAAGAGGACTTCTCTGCTGCGTTGTCACATGACCTCTGCCAGTTTCAGTTTGTCAGTGAACTTGAAGCTAAATATGGGGGACAGGGTTTAGTAAAGAGGAAGACAGAAATAGCCCGGAGGGTACTGTTGATGGTGTTGGGAAGGGATGCTT
Organism: Girardinichthys multiradiatus; assembly: GCF_021462225.1. Lineage (NCBI taxonomy): Eukaryota > Metazoa > Chordata > Actinopteri > Cyprinodontiformes > Goodeidae > Girardinichthys > Girardinichthys multiradiatus. Next base: position 39,405,592 of record NC_061807.1, read on the forward strand.
GGAGACACTTCCTGTTATGCAACAGTTTTTTTTTTTTTGGAGAGAAAAGGGTTCGTTTAGTCGTTGCAGCAGTCATGTCACGTAACCAAATCAATACTCAGATACCATCATTAATGTCTAACTTTAGCCTTCCCCTAATTCATTATACAAAATCTTGTTCTTTTTATAATTCTTTGAATGTTAATTACCTTATTTTGGTTTCACTTCTTTGTTGGTACGGCTTTCTGACTGTTGTTGGGGTTGCAGCTAATTGCCTGTAATTATTTTGCTCGGTGTATTTAGCTACTATAATGAGATACAGTCTGTGATGCCAGTAAGTTCATAACATCAATTATGCAACATGAGGAATATCCAACTCTACCCGTTTTTGTAGAGCTACTCTGACCTGACGCTATAAGGAAACCAGGCCCAACCACTATACTGTTTGTCTGAGCTGCCAGGACATGACAGAACAAACAAACCTAATAATTGGACTATGTAGGCTTTGGTTATTGCTTCAGAGCTTTTAGGATCCGATTGAATTTATTATTCACTAAAAAGTCTGAGAAGTAGTGCAACTTAAACCAGCTTCACTGAGAGAAGACATAAAACACACAGCTGATATGTAATCTTATGCATTTACAAACTAATTCACATTACACCAGATAAAACATAGCTAAATCTGTTTCCACTGCTTTATTCCATGTCTGCTTTCAACAAAAAGATGTGAATTGCAATCAATATGTTCAACTGCCCTTTAGCAAATAACATGAACATTATATGCAACAAAAGTGATTCCCTAAAAGAGCCTGAAGGCCTAAAAACTGCAGAAACTTGCATAAAAGCTTGAAATGCAGTCAAATTGCTTTAGGTGACGCTATTATTTCCAAGTTTGTGAATAACTTGGCTTATATTATGAAAATGGAATAACAATTATTAGGAATCAGACTGAATGACCGCTAGCGTACATAGGAACCATTCTTTCTGCCACATGTGACTGTAAGCTGTTTGATTAGCACACAACTAGCGGCACACATTGGGGGGTCCGTGGGTAGGGGGTGGTATATTCTGTACATCATTATGACTAGACATGCACTAACCGATCGGTAAGTTTTGACAAGTCGAACAGAAATTTTTTATTTTTTTTATATACACATTAAATTGATCAAATCTAGGATAGATCATGATTTTGGTCCTTACCATTTTTTGTTTGATTGAGGAAAAAGGTGAAAAAACATCAGAACACCAGTAATTGGTATCAGCCAGAAGTCCAATTGGTGGATCTTTAGTTAAAATACTGAACTACAGTTCCGATTATGCACAGATGGTGCTATTGGACCTATTTTAGATTGCTGATCTATATTTGTCATCACATTTTTGTGTTTTATCTTTAGACTAATCTGTTAAATGATCCCAGAAAAACGTGATTCTGTTGAATTCCATTGAATTTGTCTTTGGGATGAAAAAATTATTTTTTGAATTGAATTTACTTTTAAATAAAAGGAGCCCCTCCCCCCAGGAATGTTGATCTATTATTTAACCAGAAAAAAACCCGTGTTTAAACCCGGAACAGCTCCTACCAGAATCCCTCCGGTAGCTCCATGTTTTCCCACTGCCCCATTTAATCCTGCTACGTTTACACAAAGAGGACGTCCAGCACGTCCATGTTTCTTCCTCGGTGGTGAACCGCAGAAGTGGGCCAGAGCTGACTCAGGCTGCTGCTCTCAGATGACACCACAGCATTATGATAGAAACTATAACATCAAACACTGTTTCATAGCCAGATAGAGTCAGGAGGAATGCCCCAGCTCTGTGAAAACTGTTTGCTTTAATGAGGAAAAACGCAAAAGATGGAGCGTGTCAAGATTCCTGCGGGTGAATCCCTGCAGTGTGCAGCACACCACTCCCACTTCTGCCTGGAGACCATAACACCCACCTCAGCTTGACTCTGCGACTGCATGCAAACAGTCTGCATTCACACTTTGGCTGAAAGGGGACACCAGGACTATATTAAGAGTGTCCAAAAAGAGGGAGAGCTCAGGTCAACAATCAAGACAACTTGAGTAGAGAATCGATGTTGAAACAGAGGCAGGACGACATCGTTCAGACAACAATACACAGCCGAGGAATGTCTGTGTGTTGGGCTGTGTGTGTGTTGACTGCTGAGTGACTTCACACCCCTGCCTATTCCAGCTCTGAGATGACGTGTCCACACATCTGTCCTCTCAGCTGGTGGGGAGGTAGGCCTTAATATATGGGGCGGACTGAGACGTAAAAGTAGACCTAACGGCAGGCAGAGCTGCTCGTCTGAAAGGATCCCCTTTCAGCAGGGGGTGAATCTGAGCCCTGCTCAGGGAACACGGTCACAACGCCCCAGCTTCTTCATCTCCTCCCACACTGATTGACGGTGACCTTGACTTCGGATCGTACCACTCCAAGCTCATGGGGATGGAAGTGTCCCGGCATCCCTCTGTCCGTCGCCACAGCAGTGCAGCTTGCAGTCGAAAGAGGGGTGGTGGTACCTACATCTGATCACCATGGAAACGTAGAAAGACCAGTTTTGTGTCTTCAAGGTGTTGTCTGAGTGGAGCGGCTGCTGCATCTCAGAGTGCACCACATAGTGACAACCCCCCCCCCCCCCCCCCTGCAATAACAGCCACTGACAGTTAAAAACTAACTTACCGGGTTCAATGCAAACACTCCTAGACCTCCAGGTTAACCACTTTACATTTGTAGCCAACATGCTTTGCAAAGGAATTCATACGCCTTGATTTTTTGGCCCATTGTATCAACAATAACCCCCCCCCCCCCCCCCCCCCCCCCCCCTACCTTTTTGTGACAGAACAAAAACTACATACACGTCCTGCGGGAGGAATGTCACCTTTATATTTAGTTAGTTCTAGAGCCAAAAGGGATCCTCGAATGTGTCAATTAACTTCCTGGAGGCAAATCTTCATCCTCCAGGCTTCGTTGACTTCTGTTGATCTATCGGGCCGGTTGGTTATTTGTGTTGCGTAACGCTTTCACTTCCGCTAATGATAACCTACACTGATATGAACTGTTGGATCACACAACGCAGCCGTTTTCTCCTCATGTTTGATGAATGCTGTGTGTTAATGTGCAGAAGGTTATATTAACTTCACAAGATCAATTCCTGAATATTAAGAATAATTAAATACCAGTTATACAATTACACAAACTCTTTTTAGGTTTTAATTTAAACTTGGTTTTCAGTTCAGTCTCATTCAATTTTGACTAAATATTAGGCTTTGTGTTCGTAAATGCAGACATGTACTCTAAACATATAATTCTTATATTTAAGTGTTAAATGCTGTCTACATATTTTGTAGTATGCAAAAAAATTGAATAATTAGGTTCATAATTGTTAAAAATAATTAATCAATACAAATTAGGCAAGTTTAATCTGAAAGAAAAAGCCCTTAATGGTACGGTTGTGGAACAAGTCTTCTAAACCATGCAACACCAGTAATGCACTACATTGCTGTTTGCAGTTGTAACACGACGAGGGCTGTGAACACTTTACCGCAGATCTCTGGCCTAGTGTTGGTGCTGGAGGACAAATGTTTCCCCAGATATGTGCAAAGGTATTTAACTCTGCAATGCTTTAGCTTTTGCTTCAAATCAGCAAGACTGCCTATAATGTTTCAATATGGTCTTGATCATGAGTTCTGACCCACCTTGCCAAGTTAAACATGAAGTATAGGCAAATGTACTCCAGTTTACAGGGAAAACAAACAATAGACAAGCATCGATCATGGATCAGCCGCCCCAGAGTCTACAACATTATTGATGCTCTACTGGAGCACCAAGACAGAAAACACGACAGATTGCAGCAAACATCCAAACCATGGCTGAGAATCGACGTCTGGACAACTACTCCTGACAACTCATTTAAGGAATTATATCTAAGCTTTGGTGGGAAAACCAGGGTGGATATGATCTTTTCCCAATTCAACTGCAATGCTAGACATATTTACCAACACTAATGCACAGAAATGCCAAAAGGAATCAGGTAAAAACCCAAAACAATGTAAAAACACCGTAGGCTGTAAGAAAACATGCAGACACACATAGACTGATAACCACCAGACTGCTACCAATTATTTCTGCCTGAAGATATTAATGTTGTGAACTGCTGCTAGATTATGTATACAGCTGCATAGCATATCAAATTGCAAAAATCACAATACGAGTGCAGGCAATACTGCAACTGCAAAGGGCAGTTTGGATGAACATTTGGTAAGCTGTGATATTTCTGGTGACATTTCTGGTATTTGTCCACACTGCAATCCCATTAAGCTACCTGCTGTCTGCTCAAGGAAAAAGGGGATGCTGTGTTGTCATCTTGGTACCTTTGCTGGCAAAAACATCAGATCTCGTACATGACAGACTGTGGAGATGCTTTTTTCCAGCACCGAGTCGAAAGCTGGTTAGAGGTGGGGCAAAGGTAGTTATGATCAGAAAGAAAACCTGTTAGATGCTGCAGATGCTTTGAGATTGGAATGGACGTTCACCTTTTGGAAGAACGACAGGATCTCTAAGTAAACTAAAATGATGTCAAATGAAAGCTGTTCCTCACACACCCCCACCCCTGAGCACAACCTGCATTCCAGACAGCTTCACAGCGCTCTCAAACCTAAGCAGCTCGACCTGGACAGAGGCTTTGCTGCTCTTATCCAAACGTAAGAGCTGGAAATATTAGGAAAAAACTCAGTCTAAAAACAACATGTCAGTATTACTAAAAACCCCTTCTGGCTTTGATTACACTGCTTTATCTTAAAATTATCAATAAGTCCATGTTTGTTTTGTTGCTCACCAACTTGTGACAAAACCTAATCCTCCTAGGTACAAACAAACCCAGTGTTCCCTGATTTAAAGTCCAGCTGCCTAGTAACGAGTACATTAATTCACTAAATATCTGGGAGGATAGGAGGGTGAAGCCCAGGTCGAACCACAGCAAAGCAACGTGACAAAACCCAACACAATGTAACCAACCCAGTGTGAGAACATAGGACCTGTCTGATTGGTTCCACGAATAGATTGAAATGTTCTTTGCCACACAGGGACAGGAGTCTGATATCCAGGAAAGCAAACAAGCATTTTAACCTAATAACAATAGCAAGAGATGGTGGCATGTTTCTAACTTAAATACTCGGCAGGATAAAGTCAAGAACTGCCATGAGGCTTCTTAGATCATGATGTGCTCATTTAAAAGAGGGTTTTCACCACCTCAATACTGAAAAATAAGTAAATAAAAGACATATTGTGAAATGAACACTTTGCCATATATGGGCATGGGTGAGCAAGGAAAGGAGGAAGTCGTCAGTCAGGACAAAGAAGGAGTGCTCTATGGCATGGGGAGAAAACCAGAACAGCAAGCAGAGGGCAGGCCTCACTGTAAAAATCACTGGTAGCCAGGAAAAGGGTAGGAAAAACACATGATCAATCTCTCAACTACTGGGTTTGTTTCTCACTTTCCTCTTGGTGTTAAATTAAAACATTTTGATGCTATGAAAGGTTCTGGAGTGAAATGAGTCAAGCCAATGTATGGACTGGAAAATGATCATGAAGAGCTTCCATTCATTTCATTCAGTTTCCTGTTTCAAACAGAAAATCCTTGGTAATACTATGAGAAGTCAGCTGATATGTTTAGTGATGTGATTGCATCTTTCAAAGTGACCGCTCTTTAATCTTTCTATTTGATGTAAATGACCGGGTTATAGGTCATCGCCATATATTCTGCAATGTGTTTTTTATCCTAACCTTTTGGAACAATCTTCTATTTCCTGTATTAGTCTGTAGATGAATGCCTCTAATGCAGCACTCGTTTACTTTATGCATACGTTATATCTATAAATGAGACAACACTCTGAGACAACATTTAGTATTCAGTGTCCAGCCTGAGTAACAGTGTGCGCTTTCTGTCCCCTCTAAATAACTCGACACACGAACATTAATGGCTAAACCGCTGGCAACAAAAGTGAGTACACCCCTAAGTGAAAATGTTTGAATTGTGCTCAATTAGCCATTTTTCCTTCCTGGTGTCATGTGTCCCATTGGTGTCGCAAGGTCTCAGGTGTGTCAAGTTGCATAACTGTGATTATTTGTTGGTTTCTGGCCTTGATGCTGGAATTTGTAAACTAATATAGGCTATTAAAAGAGGGATCATGTAACTCCTGTCACCTAGGCCTAGGTCCGTGAGCACCAGGAAACTTCCTGGTGGCTTGGCAGCTGGCCTGGGCCTCCCAGCTTTCACCGAGGGGCAGGACCAAAGGCTTGGTTCAGGTCGCGCTTGATTTATTTAAGTAATCCGTGCAGGTGAGACAAACATTAGCGGTGAAGAGAGAAAATTATAATTTTACTGATTTTTAAACTACCGTACCTTTCTATCACAAGGTTATAAAACAAAACAAAAGAAGAGATGGGATATGAAGCACCATAATAAAGCATAACTATATTTACTAATCTCTAATTGAAGATTCAACATACTTGGACTCATCAAACCGGACCTGCATAAATGTACCACAAAGCACTGAGAACAGAGTCACAGATTCCTAACAGCAACTTGTTATATTGCCATAAATGGCATTGGTCACTGTGCTCATGTCAACTCTCCTACAGTGGATGGACTCTTAAAAACCACAGCCTTCCTTGCTCCTTTAGCTCGTTAGCCAGCTTCCAGCATGCAACAGTTGTTTTACACAGACAGCAAAAGATGTAGCTGTTTCAAGTCAAGAATATCTTCACTCTTATTTCCTCATAGGGACATTTCAGAATCTAATCAGTTGTTTCGATGTCAAAGAATAAAATATGCCCAAATAGATTTTCTACTGATAAGAAATGCCGACTTCAGCAGAAATGGGAAGTTTATGTTTGTTCTTGTTCCTGATAAACCAGATTTACAGGAACTTCTTGATGGATCAGTCCTGCCCCTTGGAATTTTCAGGAGGCATGACTGCACACGTTTTAGTCCATTCTGCATCTCGCAGCACCAATAAAAGTGTCCCGTCGGACCTTTTTTTAGCTGCCTGCCTCCGTTTTCTCCAGCTGGGAGCGAAGCCAGCAGCTCCTCCTCTGCTCCTCCATCTAACCCTCTCCCACACAGGGATAGATGGAAAATAGTGACCCCTCAGTGAACGAGAAACTCAAAGCAACTCTGGAGCGGGGGAGTGAGGGCGACTCTTGAGGCAGAAGTCCGACTGCAGTGACATTTCTGTGCAGGCTTTGCATTTTCATGGGGATGTTTTGTTCGCCTTTAAGGGCCAACTGTGAATGCTTGTCATTGTGGCGCCAAAGAAAGACTAAAACTGAGAGGAGAGACCGGGGGGAAAATAGACAGGAGGCTTGACAAAACAAAGTGGGAAGACTGGAAAATGAGAGAGAAAAGGGGAAAAAAAGCATCAAAATGAAACTGGAGTAGACACTGGAGTGAAAGGAGTGAATATAAGGGAGGGTTTTACTGGGCAGCTGAAAAGCCTGGGTGAGTTCTATCTGCCATGTTTGGTGCCAGGGGGCGAACGCACCCCGCCGCACAGGCTCCACCATTGTTCTTTCAACAACAGATTGCCACGGCAGCAGCCTGAAGGAGCCCTACGCAAAACAAAAACAAGCAGGGACACACAGTTTGTAGAGATACATTTGTAAAATATTACAAATGTTAGATGAACCGATCAGGCTTTTCCTGGTCAAGGCAGATTTTATTAACTCACTAAAATTGTGGAAATAAAAGAAAAGTGTTGTGGGTTTTTGATAGAGGTGATGGTTTTGACGACAGCAGAAAAACAGAGTTACATCATCAACTCCATTTATGGATCAAAAAATGTGTCTCTAACCTTATGCATAAAAGTACCTGCTGTTTGTCAGCATGTTTATAGACTTACAACGGTGGGAGGTCTTAGTTTTGAGGCATTTAATACAAAGAAGAAAAAAAGACATTTTTAGTATACATCCCACCCATCACAGATCATCAAAGGTTATCATGCCAAATAAAGCCACCTGTGCTGCTAAAGCAGACAGAAGGGCTGTTGTTGCTAAAGCCTGGAGCAATGTGGGCTTAAGCATGGGCAGGCTGGAAATGCTATAGAGCATGTACCAGCTGCTTTGCTGGACCACAGCACATATACACAACCCTAGGAAAAACTAATTAGCAGGAGGAATGGGAGGGTGGGGAGAACACAAACAAAGTAAAAAAGTACGAGGCAGGTTTGGTAGACTGAGCTCCACCATGCAGGGAGCAGCGGACACCCTGCAGCGTCAATGTGCTGTAACTAACGTTCCCCGTACAATATAACGTACCGCTGAGCACCATACGACAACAGCACACGAAAACGACTGATTGATTTCCCATCATGTCGTGCAGTGCTTGTGAAAACAAATGTGAAAAATTAAAGTCACTAGTGCCAAAACCTAAGTGCAACATTTTTTTGTCACTCATTTTAGGAAGTGAAACACATTATATAGATTCATCACACACAAAGTGAAATATTTCCAGACTTATTTCTTGTAATGTTGGTGATTATGGCTCAAAGGTAATGGAAAATAAAATTCAGCGTCTCCGAGAATTTTCTACATTGTGAAAAAGTTAAATACTGGAAACTCTTGGCATCACATCCAAATGAGCTACTTAAATCTGAACTCTAAACAATCTGCTGACTGGACATCTATCCAAGTGTTTCTGAAAACAAAAAAAGAAATTAAGATTTCTCCACAAAACTGTTCAACCCCCAATATCATGTATTGCCCCATCTTTTGAGATGAGTATATCAGAACACACCGACTGAACAGTGGTCACGTAAAATTCATGAAAGCTTTTCCCTCGTGAATTTCTTTCAGATCTAGTGACGTGAGGAATCATTTGAGCCACAAGCGGATAAGTTGTGTCACCACATTGTTTCAAAGTGGTGTGAAAGCTGACTTGAGCCGTCTAGCAGATCTACCATTAGTAGGTTTTGTTTGACAATAATGGTCTTATTCATTAGCAATGGCTGATGATAGCTGTTATGTTTGCAGTATGAATGGCAGAAAACGTAACAGAGGCGCTAGTTCTTATTGAGAAGATTTTCCAATTTACTTTATAAGTGTTAAAAACCCTCAAATCAGACTAGTGTAAATTAAATATTTATTTCACTGGTCTCAGTAGCCTTCATTGTCCAAATTACAACTAAAGATAGTATTTAGAGGTAAGAAATATATATATAATTCTGTAATGATATTTAGCTGGATGAAAATGAGGCCGAAAACATCCCTCTCAACATCCATTTTGACCAAGAAAAGGTACAGGAAAACACCAAACCCTGAGTGAATGGACAGACTACGTTCAGGATCCACCAAGTGGGAAGAATCACTTATAATTTATGTGCTCAGCATCATACCCTCAAGGATTAGTGCTTCCAATGGTCCATATATGTAGTCAGTAAGAGATCAGATTTTTTTGTCAGACAAATATAATGTATCTGTAAGATAACTAAATAACTCATTTAGCTAAATACCGTAAGTAATGAGATCTTATACATTTATTTTACATAAATACTTCAAGCTATACAACTGCTACTGCATGTCTGAGTACAGCACCCTGCCGTTGTGAATTACTGTCACTAAAGAACTGCATTCATTTCAACCGGAGACAGCTGTTGACGTTTAGGCGGACATAAAGTCCCCTGTAAGTTTGTCAGTGAGCACGAGTATTTAGACTAATCTGTAGCAGTGCATGCTGGGAGGGAGAAATCAAAATGCTGAAGCTCTGAAGGAAAGCCCTTTCAGTAGGAGAGAGGACCTTTAATTCATGAAGAGAACAAATCCTCCCAAGTGCAGCAGCATGCAACCATTCTGATCTGCAGGTAAATCCATGGAGTGGCCTTTGAAAGCAGTAGCAGATGTCACCTGGTTAGGTAAACTGAGATGAGCGACATCAGGACTTCAAAAGTGGCGGGAAGCTTATGAGACGTCTCTGTGTTGTTGAAAGGTCAGGTCTTAAAATAAAATCTGACGTGGGGTGAATACAAACCGATACGCAAGTGACAATTTAAGTATTTGACTCCATACATTGCTTTCTGTGTAAATTGGTTTCTTAGGGTGAATATCGCTGCTGTTGGATTGTCGAAAATAAACCATTAAGTTCTAAAAGTGGAACTTTTCAGGAAATAAAGACCTTACTTCTAAATTTAAACTCATAAAATTAGTCAAAGTTACACGATACTTTCATGGGGCATGTTTCAACGAAACCCCCAACAGATATGAAAGCTGATTTTCACAAGAAACCAACAATTAAAAAGGGAGATGCAGGGTGTTTGTCTGACAGCAACAATGAGCACTTTTCCATGCTACAGAACATTAGAAAACATTAGAAAATAAACCCAGCAGGCAAAAACATCTTCACAACAAGAGACAAAGTGTCACTAATAATTTAATCGGTATTCCGACTCTTAAATTAGATCATTAGATTTGAGAAGAACGTACATACAGTGGCATTTCATCTTCGCCAGCAACATATCACATAGAACATGCATGAACCGTACTGCAATTAAAAAGTCATAAACACTTCCTGTGTTACACACACTAGCAACAAAGTGTTGCTAGAAAAGCCTCCAGTAGGAGCACCAAAGAGCAACATATAACAGCCATGTCGAGCTGAGAGTAAGCGGTCTGTAGCACAAAGGCTGATGTGTTGTATCCTGGACAAATCGCCATGGTAACATATAAACAATTCATAACCTTTTCTTTCAAAATTTCTAAGCTTTAGGGAGAGACTTCTATTATAGTCCAAAAAAAAAAAAAACAATATTTAAAATGTAATGGAAAAGACTTAATACCTTATGTAAAATAATCCTACAATGCAATTATAAATAGATTGATGCATCATGATGTTAGCGGCTCTCTCACACAACACACTAGCTGCCACACACCAGAAACCTCGCAGTTACCATGACCTAAGGTTTCTGTGGCAAAGGCCGTCTAAGCATCAAATGTTAAAGCCATCATAGCTGCCTTTAGTCATCCCATCACTTTGTTTTGGACTTATGTGCCCTTTCCATTAGTACCAACTCTACTCTGCTTGGATCGGTTCTGCTCTACATGGTCATGGTTTTCCATTACAATTGAGAACAAGCTCAATGTGGGCGGGATCGCAAGTAGCAAGGTGGCTCCACATTCCGAAAAAGTAACGTGATGTGATTTGTAGTGACACAACCCCAACAACAGCCTTGAATGCTGCTCAGACTATGGCCGTTGTCAGATTTAAAGTGAAAGAGGAGAGCCAGAGAAGGCTGTTGGCAGCAAGAGGAACCACTCTGGATTAGTAGGAGAGAGAACGGGAAGCCATGGAATGGTACAAGCTAAACGACAGGTAAGGGTAAGCTACCTAATGCTAGCTTGCAATAATGGTCAATAAGCTCAGTGCACAGCGATTTAACAGTTGAAGATATTAGTTATTGAAATATGATGCGACTAGTGATGGTGCCCTCTACCCAATCAGTGACCAACAGTCTTCTGGCATCGCGTTTTCAGCACGACTCGGCTTGCAGTTCCAACCATGCAAACAGGTAGTAAAAATGGAAAAGCCTGAAAAGTCTTGCCAAACGAGTAGGGACTAGTGGAAAAAGGGCTAATAGTGACGGGGAACACTGTTCTCAGCGCTCTAAGGTGGAAGCCACCATCTTCAATAAATGTTGGAGATAGCAAGTTCTTCACAGATGAAGGTTCAATGAGCTTGGCTTTGCCTTTTCCAAGTTAGGGCCGACCTTTGACATAACTTGCTCTGGAATCCTGTGGTTGGGTACAATCAGCTATTTCTCTTTCACCTTTAGAGTGGACCTGTGTAACATGATTCCTCATATTTGTGTAGTCACAAAATATTTCAGCTTACTATTACACAGCCTGCATATGGTGTGGTTTTTGTCAAATTAATTAAACAATGCCAATAAACCCCCCGCCCGATAAAGACCCCCGAATATGTGACATTACTCTCCTTTCAGGTCAAACACAAAAACTGTTTCTGCAAAAGAAAACCTTTGGTTTCTCTTTGATTATTTTGAGAAATGCATTTTGTCTTAGCTAGTCCTGTCTGCTTTTCATTTTCCTGCTAACATGAAGAAAGAGACGTTGTTTTGCCATCAGGTGTAGGAAGAATTTGGTTAAAACATTCTCCCCCTTTTTGCCGACTGCTGCGTCACACCAAGTGCAGTGACTACCTTGCTTGGTGAATCAGAGGGCGCAACAGTCGGGCTGAGAGCAAAAAGGCACCTTAATCCCGCCTTGAAGGGTTTTGTGAAACGGGCTTTTAGTAGAGAGGAGGATCTACCTCACATAAACACAACAGTAGCAATACTGACCAACTCAGACATGATAAGAATTACAGAAGGTAGATGTATGCTAATGACAATATTGAACACAAAAAATGTTTTTGACTAATGGACATTACTTGCACATGGCTATGTGCTAAATAAATTCTTTCAAAACAGATTTCAAGATTTAACAGCTTTTACTTTCAACCAAAACAGGAGACATGTATTAAATTACTCAGGTGTCCAAGCATCTGTTACAGTCCTTTTACTACACTTATAAAGTCAGTTTCAAGGCAATCTGTATTTTTGTGTTGACAAAGCTTCCAATGATGCATAACATATCTGTTTTTATGTGAACGAGCACAGAAGCCAAGTAAGAAAACCTGGGATAACTTGGAAAAATCTGGACATTATGTCAGTAACCAACTCAGACTTGAGATTTAGGTTTTGCTAAGTTCAGTAAAACATAAACAGTGTTGCAGACTCCAGTTCTATATGAAATTACAAAACTAAAAAGCAGGGTTTAGCCTGATGTTTTTTAAGATGTTTGGAGGAGTTTTGGTTTAAAGCTACATTGAAACCTTTAACTGTACCTCAGAGTTCAGCTAGAATCTAACAGAGCACCTCCACGAGGTCCACTTTGATGGTGGTCAGAGGCTCAGCTGGCTGCAGTTACACTTCTTCTGATAATCCAATCTGACAGAGCAACAAGTTTAATTTTATTAGGTTTATCAAATCAAATGAAATCTGTCAACCCGTCACATCCTCGACAACAGAGTAAAAACATCGTCCTTTCTTCAGTCTACAGATTAAAAATAAATACACCCCAGGAGTCTCACTGGGTTCCAGGTTTACAGATCTTTTCAGATGTGTATAGAAAACTATGTACCCCTGCTTTATTGCCTAAATGTTGTTAATTGGCTCAGTCTATTTATATTTGCTTGACTGTTTTCTCCACCTTCCTAACTCTTACTAAAGTGATCCTTTCATGGCCCAAAACTAAATGACCAACTGAGCATTAATAATGAAGTGTCAGAAAACCTTGAATGTTGATCTGGCCTCTCCTCTCTAAAAATCCAGAAAATAAAAACGATTGAAAGGATATCACTTAAGCTCACATCTGGAAGTTCTTACAGTCATATTCCCACATTTTCATTCACTGAGGTTTCCTATTTGTTGCATCAGAAACCAGCCAAAAATGAAGAGCAACCTGGAGAGAACAGCATAAGCATGCACTGCTCTTATTCAAGCTCACATACAGCACAAACAAACACAAACAAGGCTGCAATCCTTCTTTATTTTTTTTAAAGATTTTTTTGAGACCTAGTGGCCTTTATTTTTCCCGTATTTTTTTGAAAGTAGGCAGACAGGAAATACGGGTGGAGAGAGGGGGAAGACATGCGGCAAATGCGCACTTAACCCCCAGCGCCATCAGCGCCATGCCCATTTGGAATCATTCTTTTATAAACTCGTGGTTTTTGCTAAATCTCCATGTAAATCCACATCCTAACTATTGATTTGCATAACCAAATCAACTGTGTGCATTCATCTAGCACATTATATCAGAGCGTATGCGCGAAACAATCAATCATCACCCTTTGTTCACCACCAGATCATGCGTTTACTGCACATAGATAGGCTGTCCCTGTTCTAGACTGATCCAAAAGGGAAGAAAAAGAGTGATCAGGTCACCCGAGTCAGGATCCCTTATTTAATGTAGAAAGTCAAGCTCGGCTGCCATGCAACACATAAAGATGTAGGAACAACAACAGGCTTTTCTTCGAAAGTACAGAGCTACCCTTCAACCAGAATTAACTGACTCAAACAAACAACATCCCTGAAAGAAACAAGCATATTAACATCAATGGTAGAGCAAAATACTTTAAAAATGGCAGTTTTAATGAAAAACGTTTCATTGCTGACATGTGTTAAACCGATTGTGTTACAGGCTGACAAGAGATGGGGTTTTCTCTGGCTGGTGCAGATATTTAAATCTGGGCACCGAATGGCCAATCTTTAATGTTGAACTGTCTTATTCAAGATCAGAATTTAGTGGCGGAGACACATCGTTGTTCACAGATCTACTCCACCTCAAACACACCCTCAGTAGGAGAGCGAATACCCAGTACAAATAACATTATTACTGCTGGTCCAAACTCATACCTCACAAAGGAACAGCTGTTTTCATCATCAGGGGAGTGTTCAAAATGACATCAGAGGGAACACAAAAGCTGTAAGCAGCTGCAAGAAAGGATATTGTATTTTTTAAAGGAGGCATGTCAGCTGTACATTAAGGCCGCTGGTTAACTCAAACGGGTAGCTGGACGTCACCAGACAACAGGGCGGAACAAATGATCCAATCACAGAGTGCGATTTCTCCTGAAATACGACATGATGGATTTGAAAATGTTGGTAGCGTTTCACAAATCCCAGCGGTGGTGGGTGACTTCCTACTCTTCGCACACGAAACTGCTTCAGTAATGCTAACGTAAGATGCTACAAATCATTTTAAACGTTACCTCTGCAGTCATGTTGTCATTGGTTAAAATAGTGAAATCCTGTTTAACTTCAGAGCTGAGTGACAACAGCATCGCCTCTGGTCCCGATACAAATAATTAATCAGATCGCAAAACGCTTCTTATGGTTGTGGATAGTTATGATAAATGAATTTATTGATGAACAAACAACCCAACATATCTGAAAGTCAATCAAAACTTGTTTTTGTATGTGTTATGCATTTTGAATGGCTCTTCTAGAAAAAAAAAATCATATTAGTAGGTACAAATCTTTATTATTATTATAAAAGATGGCCTATAATGTGATCAAAGAGAAAAGGATGTGTCGTTAATTTGAGCTAGGTTAGTAACCTGAATGATTTTTACCATATTGCAGAGAAAGACAAACTGTACAATCTAGTTCTGATGTGTTTTTAGGAGATACTTTAACTTTACAATGATCACAATCAGCTAAAAATGGCCACCGGTTGGTAAGAGCTTTACAAAAACGTGATCACATAAAGTCTGAACGATGCACCTTTAGTTAAATGTCTTGTTATTATGCTCATATTTGACAACAGACTGGGGCTTAAATTAAAGGTCTCCTAGTTTGGAAATGCTAAGAGGCCATGATCCCTGGAGGTTTATCTGAAAGTGGAAGATAATCAAGGCCTCAAATAATCACACACTTAGAAACACAACAATGTGACGTCTTAAGCTTCACCCCCCCTCCCACAAACACACACACACACACACACACACCAAAAACCGAAAACTGTTGTGTTTTTGGTTTTTTAGGGACAGTAGTGGGCAAATCTAAAACGTTACATCTTATCTGCCTACGTTCAGTTATGTTTAAGTTCCCAGGAAGATTTAAAAAAAAATACAGCTAAAATTGCCGTTTACTTTGGTCGAAGAATATCCAAGTTTGTTTTCGTCAGTGAAGCTGTTACTCCTTTCTGGTTGTACTCCAGACTGGATGACATGAGATTACTAATTATACATTATCTGAAACATGCCGAAACTATAACACTAATACTGCGAGGTGAACGCTGGCTCAAATGAATTGTTAGGTTGTTGAGTCTGACGTTCCTCTCCATACTGAACCAGTCCAAGCACGAACAGTCCAAAAACCACAGGCTAAACAAGAAACAGGCAACATTTACACACTGAAAGCATTACTGTGTTCTTAAAAAAAAAATTGTATTAATTTAGCTTAAAAAGAGGCATGAGAAAATGTAATAGTAGATGGTAAAGAGGTGTGCCAGTGTTCTTGGACAGAAAGACTAGTCTTGTACTCTCGAGCTTTTAGCTAGCCAACGAGTCAAGCGAGTTCGTTAATGTTCCCAAGTTAAAATTCATCCTAAACAACTACCGAGTTTAAGACAATATTCCAGAAACCAATGCGAAAAAACACTATGGGGAACTTACCCTCTAGAAGCCTGGAAATCAACGAGTCAACGTCCAACTCCCCCTCCGCCATTTCTTAACGCAGAGCTCTCCGCCCGCCGCAGTCTGGAGGAGAAGCAGCGGAGGCACCGCCTCAACGCACAGATCACTGCCCGCTAACTCCGCCCATTCATGTTCTGTCGTTGCGTTAAATGACCCTCGAAAAATGTAGTTCCCAGTGAAAGGAAAGAAAACAATGCATTTCAATCGAAACCTCTTGATCTCATGTGACAAAATATGATTAGCTGTTTAGGATGCATAAACAGAAATATTTTCTGTTTATGCATCGGAATTCTCATGAAAAGAAGTGACTTATATTTACCAAAACGCTGAACCATACATACAGCAAAAGCTTAGGTCAGATGTACTTTAAGGGCTATAGCCTAAATGGAAATCAAAGGTGGGATTCCTCAAAATACCTTGAAATAGCCCAGCAACTTCAAATGCATCATTACCAAATGTGTTTTGCATCAAAGTTCTACACGCCTTTCTGTTTTCTTAAATGTTACATTCAAACATTACTGCTCACAGGAGCTCACAGGAGCTAGAATCATACTTTCGTTGTGTTTTTATATTAAAATGACAATAAAAAGCATTCTATTCTATTCTCCCCATTCATTTTCCGTTTATTTCTGTTACCTTGCATGTTTTGAAGTTTTATATTTTGGTGTTTATTAGGTCACTTAAGCTTGAATTTTGAATACTTTAAGGAGTAAAAAATACACAATTCTCAAAAATGAGCAGAACCTACATTTCGTCCAATCTTTTTATCAATCACACAAAGGTATTTATACAATTTACATGGAGAAAGGTGTGACAAAGAACTAAACAGAGGTTGAAAACAAATTCCCCGACATAAAAAGACACATAAGAAACAATCAAACTAATAAAAAACACAAAAAGGAATAGAAAACATTGAAAAGATGAATAAATCAAACTATTTCACAAGACAAGGGACTAGGGAAGCATAACTGCATAGTTTAATGAAGGGATTAACGTAGTTATCATAATACAAAACTAAAAACATTACGTTCTATAAATCTAAAAACTTAAGTAGTAAACTTAGAAATACAGATCAAAACATTTGTGATAAAATCTTTTAAAAAGACATATATTAATACAGATAAACAGATAATGTGTGTTAAAATCTTGAATAACTGGAATATAAATAAGACAATCACACAAAAAATCATTAATATATAATTGTTTAAAAAAAAAAAAGAAAAAGTTAAACTGAATAGTTCCGGCTTTAGTTTGCTCCAAAAAACACGTAAGCTCTCAGCTTCTCTCAAGTCTTCAGGGACATACCAGGAAAACCTCACCATGGTTATTGGTGAGAAAGTGAGAAACTTTAGGTACCAACAGAAGACTCTTTCCAGAGCACCTGAGGGGTCTGGGGGGCCAAGCTGATTGAAATAAATCTGTTAGATCTGTCATTGGATTAGGATCATTAATAGATTTAAACACCAGTAAGAATAAATTCTGAAGTTCCTGAAATGGAACTATATATTGTTTTACAAGAAGACCAGAGAGCAGTGCATTACAGTAATTAATTCTGCAAGTTATTAAGGTACACACTAACATGTCTAGCAATGTTTTTCAGATGATAAAATGCAATTTTTGTACCATTTTGAATGTGATTTGTAAAACCTAGGTTTGAGTCAAATATTACATTGAGGTTTGTAATCTGATCTGAACAGTGTATTGCATTTTTTGTGAATTCAGACTTGGTTGTTAGGCATATCTTGGCATGGTGATCAGTGAGTGATTAAGCAGTAAGAGAATACTCGGCAACCGGAGTTTAAAATTTCAGTTTTTCAAGGGATTTGTTTAGGGGATCTCTCCACTGGTTATCAGAGGGTGAACAAGGTGAACAGTTATAATCTTGAAATGGTTTATCAACATGCCAAAATAGAATGTCAGATTTTATGATATTATTGGTTTATTTAGGGGGTGAGATGATGGACTCTTTGGAGAGCTCCTTCCATCAAAAGACAGCTGCATCTTCGGTGCACAAAGGAGCGTTATCACAGGTTCTTCTTCCCAGCAGCTTTTAGACTTTCACTGCCCCCAACAAACTGAGTAAGTGTTTATATCCCTGCTGTTTTTGCACAGTTTTCTATTTCTTGTAAATAGTCTGTTGTTGATTTTCAATGCACAATTATAGATTAACATTTTTTATATTTTTTTTAAATAACCCTACTCAGTTGCACATTTTATTTAATCTGTTAATGCTATTTTTAATTACTGTAAAGTATTTGTTTTCTAATGTTGTAAATTTTTCGCTTACTGTAGACTCATTCTTTTTTTTTTTTTTTTTTTTACCTTTGTGTGTGTCTGCAAGCTTCCATTTGCCTTTCACTTTGCTGCTGATACACCCGAACCTCCCCACTGTGGGACAATAAACAATATATCTATTCTGTTCTATTTTATGCATGTAAGATATTTATAGGGATGGTTATTGCCTCACCCCGTGAACAAACTGTTTTGTATATTTGCAATTTTGAAATAATTGTTAAAAATAATTTTAAAAAAATCCTAAAATCGTTTTTCTTGGCTGAAAGCGCCCTCTGCTGGCCAGAGTGGTAAACATGTTTGTGTTTATATGGATGGCAGAATTCCACTATTCACTGCTCAAAAGAGACAAGAAATAGCAGCTAATACTTTGTACTGACTGCTGGAGCACAACTATAAAGACGTGGGACATGTTTTTATCAGCGAAACAGAAATGTATGCGGATCACGAAGCTTTGACTCAAAGGCGGATAACTCTTGGTTGATGTTCTACTTTCAGTGAGGATGAAAACCCTGAGTGAACCCTTCTAGCGGAGATGGAAATGGACGCAGCTTTTTTTTCTCCCTCTCTTGTTAGTTATTGCCTCTCCCACTCAAAATGTATTTTTCTGTTCCTTTAAAGTGCGTCATCTGGGTATTTCCGCACTGTTATGAGTGGGCGGTGGTGAGTTGCACAGAGAAGGAAAGTCAGAGTTGGAGCTCCATGTCAAGCCACATATGAGACGGTGCCGGAAACTCATGCATGTACTTTCCAAAATAATACCCATGGTAATATATATATATATATATATAGTACTGTGCTAAAGTTTATGGCAGGTGTGAAAAAAATGCTGTAAACAAAAAAATTATTTCCGTACTATAAGTGATGATTGTTTGCTTTTATCAGTTTACAAAATGCTAAGTGAGTGAACCCAAACATACTGCCAAAGTCATTAGGAACTATCTTCAGCGTAGAGAAGAATAAGACTTACTGGAAGTGATGGTATGACCCCCACAGAGCCCTGATCTCAACATCATGGAGTGTGTCTGGGATTACATGAAGAGACAGAAGGATGTGAGAAAGTCTACATCCACAGAAGATCTGTGGTTAGTTCTCCAAGATGTTTGGAACAAAATACCAGCCGAGTTCCTTCAAAAACTGTGTGCAAGTGAACCTAGAAGAATTGATGGTGTTTTGAAGGCAAAGGGTGGTCACACCAAATATTGATTTGATTTAAATTTGTCTTTTGGTCATTCACTGCATTTTGTTGATTGATGAAATGATTAACAATTCCATTTTTGGAAGCCTTCTTTGCTTACAGCATTTTTTTCACACCTGCCAAAAACGTTTGCACAGTACTGTATATATATATTCCCACACTACGCAGTTACATCATACCTTGTCCTCGTCTATATTTTTGCGAGACCATTTATATCCACTAACCCTCCTCTACACAAGTACAAACTGTCTCAGTCCTGGCTCTCTTATTTTGTTTCCAAGACATTTAATCTGAGCTAGTCTGATGTTCATTTCTGATCCTCTCCATTTTGGTCACACTCACTGAAAACCTTCATCTTCAGGTTCATCCTGTCTTGTTGTCTTGTGCCATCATCTCCAAACCATACATCATACCAGGTCTCAGTGCCATTTTGTAGCAATGACTTTAACGTTCTGTACCTCTACTCTTTGTAATTTGTTGTTCCCACAATTTTCATCTCATCTTCAGCCATTCCCTTTCTTGCTTATACTGATTTTTCATCCCTCCATACTCCAGACTGCACTTTCACCTCTCCAGGCTCTCTTGAAACCGTTTTGTATTCTCACTACAGATTACAGCGTCATCTGCAAACATTATAGCTCACAGGGACTTCCACCCTGACCTCATCACCCCATCACCATTGCAAACAGGAACAAATGATCTATTTCTCATCTAGTCCCACATTCATCTTCAACTCATTTGTCACTCCTACCCAGAGCCAGACCAAAATTGTTTGTGGTCCAAACCACAATTAAATTTGGGACCCATGCACTTTAGTTTCATGCTTCACATGTACAATTTAAAATCACATATTGTGTTTTGCTTTTATCCAAACTAGTCAGTTCACATTATTTATTAGACACAGAGTCATGTTCATACAGCAAAGTTAGAAGTTAGGTGCTTAGTTTCTCATGTCAACCACACACCTCACCACTGTTCTTGTACTACAAAGCCAACATTTTATGTCTGGAACATCATGTATAGCCCTGCGATGGACTGGCGACCTGTCCAAGGTGTACCCCGCCTCTCGCCCGTAGACAGCTGGAGATAGGCACCAGCTTCGCCACGACCCACAATGGAAGAAGCAGTGACTGACTGACTCACACTAAGTAACAGCAATACCTGCACTTTAGTTTGATTCAAATCACAGTTTTGAAGTTTAGATGTCAGTCAGTCATTTTCTACCACTTATTCCATAGTGGGTCACGGGGGAGCTGGTGCCTATCTCCAGCAGTCTATGGGCGAGAGGCGGGGTACACCCTGGACAGGTCGCCAGTCCATCACAGGGCAACACACAAACAACCACGCACACACTCATTCATACACCTAAGGGCAATTTAGAGTGACCAATTAACCTAACAGGCATAGTACCAAGCCAGAGTACCCAGTGAGAACCCACACATGCACAGGGAGAACATGCAAACTCCATGCAGAAAGACCCCTGGCCGGGAATTGAACCCAGGACCTTCTTACTGCAAGGCAACAGTGCTACCAACTGCACCACCGTGCAGCCCCTAGAGTTTAGATGTGATACAAATTCATTTCTAAAACGACTGATCTTTTCAGCATGTGATAATGTAACATTGCACATTTCTTTTGAGTTAAATACGTTCAGACTTCACATTCAGAGAATAGTTTGTCAACCATCATTTGCTTTACGAAGTAAATTATTTGTAAGTGCCTAAAATAATATTATCAGAGCCCAAACTTCTTAATTTTATTAAATTCAAAAAGAGAGAGGATAAAATCAGGGAAATCATAATCATTTTCACACTGTGCTACCTTTTGAGCTTGGGGAAATTTTATAAAACAAATAACTGAAATCTGAATTTTATCTTAAATGGTATTTATTTATTTGACCAGGTGCGATTATAGGTTCAAACAGTGGTTAAAATACAAATTCTGTTATACATTTGGTCGATACAAAAGGATGGTCAATGGTTGGGGTGAACTTGAATGGAATTTGACCCTTAAATAAAATTCTTCAAAAGGCCTTATTTAAAGAAATGGCTACTTGTTTTTTTAAGACGTCTCAGAAGTGTTACACAAAGCAGCTGGAACTATTTCAGCCGCCATGTTGATTCTGACAGCGGGACATTGCGCAAAGATCAAACAGTCTGCACTCTTTTTTTTTTTTTTGGTTTAGTTTTTTGGGCTTGAGATACATGCTGTATTTTTGGCCTCGTTTTACCGGAAAGCGAGCGAGCGCCGCACTCAGTGTCCCCCTGGCGCTTTACACATGTAGGTGGGGCGAAAGGAGGCGACAGAACGGCTCTGTCAAGAAGTTTTTCGACTTCACATTGTCGTTTTTGCACCGTCTTATTTATGTTTTGGCTAAGAAATACTACATAAAGTACAGAGAACGGGTGGTGTGAGGAAAGGCGGTGTGATACAAAGGAGTGTGAGGCGGAAACGGACGCAGCCATGGACGGTAAGTTGGGCTGCTTTTATTTGCTCAGCTACTCGGCAGGAGGTGAAACTGTACAGGGAGTTGTTTTGCGAAGAGGGAAAGCCCCGCTACCACTGGGTTTGTTTGCTGCTGAAGAATAAGCTAAGCTAAACTAAACCCTTACCTAAAGTTTATGTTTTGTAACTAAACGCATAAAGGATATGAAATATACATTTGAAACGGTATTATTTAAATGATTTAGGCGGTGTGCGGTTTATTCACCTGGCTTCAGTCCTGTCACTCTGCCAAGAGGCCTGCTGGGTCGGTCCTAAAGGATTGTCCGCAACACTCCATTCAAAAACCTTACAGTTGAACGTTTTCCCATATTTCTGATGAAATACAAGTTATGAATCATATTCTTATAAAATTGTCTGATATTTGTCGCCCCTCGCCTTCCACTCGGCGTACATTTGACCTACCATGTTTGATCATTTTCATTTAAAAAAAAAAAACCCTCTTTATTTGGTCCAGTTTCTTCCAGCCGCCCACCTGGTTACTAGGAAAGGGAAATTATTAAAATTGCGCGCAGCAGCGGTGGAAAGAAAAGCTGCCATTAAACAGCAGCATTTTTTGACGGGGTTTACACCTCTTTCTCTAAAAAGATCACCTTACATTTTGATAGTTCTATCTTTCATAATGTCATTGACTAAATGCGTGGCCGTGTGTTTTGAATTTTAATGTTTAGAGACAAGAAACCAAGTGACGTTTCTAAATGTACAGTCATGTCTGTAAGTAGTAAATTACAGTGAAAGTGACACTCTGGCTGCCCCGAAAAGCTTCAGCTGTGTTATGATATTAGTGCATTCAGTAACTTATGATTGTGTGACAGTATAGTATACATTTTCTTTCACTTTCATATAAGCTGAAACAAAAAATGATGTCAGTCAAATTGGAAAAAGCATCGTTATAGCCCAATCGTTTTTAATGATTGCAAATGATTTAACAAATTGAGTATAGCACCAATATGTTATTGAATTTGGTTTGTTTTAAAGCAAAAAAAAAAAAAAAAGAAAAGCCATAAGCTTTTTACAATATATTTATATATTCTCTACATTATGTTGATTTCATGTAAGCGTTAGAAGACAGACGTGTTTCAGCTTGGAAAGCATCCCACTCATGCTTCTGAACTGAATGACTGCTTTTAGCTGCAAGGTGGAGCTTTAGCCACCTGATCTGTTCACATCTTCCTTTTTTTTTTTTTTTTTTTCTCTCACTGAAACTGGAGTTAAGCCTGCCTTTCTCTCCCAGGGAAAACTTCTAGTAACAAATCTGGTAATTTGACACCGGTACTGCACCCTGCCCACAGCACACTGTATGTTTTCCTCACTTCTGCGTCCCTAGACCTTGGTGGGCAGTTTATGAGCGCTAATTATATTTAGCTGGGAAGCCCGCGTATCACGACGTCCTTCTGACCTCTGTGGTCGCAGTGCCGTCTGGTAGATTTCCATTCTGACCACGCCACAAATGACAAACTCATACTAAAACCACAAATATGCACTG
Source organism: Girardinichthys multiradiatus (assembly GCF_021462225.1). Lineage (NCBI taxonomy): Eukaryota > Metazoa > Chordata > Actinopteri > Cyprinodontiformes > Goodeidae > Girardinichthys > Girardinichthys multiradiatus. The sequence goes on from NC_061807.1 coordinate 39,429,295, forward strand.
AATCTTGTTTCTTTTACGCTAGTCATTTGCATGGCTGTTGTGTGTCATTTAATATAGATGATTAACAGTTACTCGTGGTGGTGTTTACCCTGCAAAGATGTTAAACTCTCTTTCTGTCACCCCAGGTGTGTACAGATGGGGGATGACCTCTCTTAACCCAGGTAAGAAACAATTTTTACTTGCATCCAGTTGTACATGCTGGTGCATTGATTATTGAGGGCACAGTGAAGGAGGTAAAACAGTGTTTTCCGTTCTCAACAGCCAGTCCTTTCATTTAAGAAGAAAAAAAAAAAGTGCAGCAACCCAGTGTCTAAGTCTCTGTGTTCTCTTCGTCTCTCCCATCAGTCCAAACGACAAACCCTTACATAGAGATCATCGAGCAGCCGAAGCAGAGGGGGATGAGGTTTCGGTATAAATGTGAGGGTCGCTCAGCTGGCAGCATTCCTGGGGAGAAAAGCAATGACACCACTAAGACTTACCCAGCCATCAAGGTTGGTCAAATGCATGTTTTCTTGCTTGGTTCTATTTAATAATATGCATGTATTTACCGGTCAGGCAGCATCTGGTTTCTCCACAGTTACTGTTCATTCCATTATTGTTCACTTTATTAAAAACCAGAGGAAATGTACAGTTCCTTGCAATGTATATACACCTGGAACCTTTTAACCTTTTGTTCCACATTACATCCACAGACTTCAATATATTTCATTGAAGACTTTATGAGATAGACAAACACAGAGTTTAGTGAAATTATGAATGGAAGTACTGACTCAGTCTGACTAAGTCTTCAGGGTATGTTTCTACCAGCTGCAGACTCCACAAAAAAGACAATTTCCTCGTATTCTTTTTGCAAGATGGCTAAAGCTCAGTCAGATTTAATTGAGAACGTGGGAAGCATACATTGTCACGTGTTGCCATAGATTATGTTGGACTTAGTCTGGATTTGACGGGACCATTTTTTCCCTTCACAATTGGCTGGTATTTAGCTCCATCCATCGTCCCCTAAACCCTGACCAGTTTCTCTGCGCTTGGTGAAGAAAAGGATCCCCGCAGCATGATGCTGCCACCACCACATTTCACCACAGCAGCGCTAGCTTGCTGCCATGCTTGGTGTTTTGCATGTAGGCCAAAACGTTCAGTTTTTGGTCTCATCTGACCAGAGCACCTTCTTCCACATGTTTGCTGTCTCTCTTTTTGAAGATTTGTGGAGTGGAAGACTAATAGTGTCAACAAATTCTCCTCTGTAATTTTATTCCTAACCTGTCCAGAGCGTGCTCTGGTCTTCATGGTGTTATTTGTTCATCAATGTTCTTTGACAAACATCTGAAGCCATGATCACCAGTTCTATCCTGAAAAATGAGCACACGGTTTGGCCCACTTAAACGTTTGACTTCCAGAGCGAATGAGAAGAGGGATGTGGTGCAAAACCAACATCGTGGAACTGACTTAGTGTACAGCATCTCAGAGGCCTTGATGATCAAGGTTTTTTTGGCAAGGAAAAAGAAGAACAATATGGCAAACGTCTAGTAGTTTTACTAGGACAGCCTGATTTGGTTTGATTTGACAGGTTTGAATCACATTCTCATGTGCTGCCTTGTGAAAACACTGCAGCGTGTGTATAAGAGCTGCTAATGACGCATGTTAACAGTGAAGTCGGGGCAATAAAACAGAGGTCTGCGGTAGGATGTAATTGTTGTTGGCCCTTTTTCAAGCTTGTAAAATGCATTTCAAGGGTTTCATTTTGGATACTGAAAAATTCTGTATTTAGACTAAAAGGGTGAGGTTTGAACACTTGATTTTACTGCAGTTGTTTCATCACACATATCATGTTCTGATCAGAGGGACAGAATCAAACTAATGAATTTAAATGACCTTGCAGAAGAATTCATACATTCGGATGTTTTTTGTTTTAGATTCAATCTTCATGTGTTGTACATGGCAAACTAGTCTCAAGTCTTGCAGCGTCTAACCTGTTTTCTTCCAGGATTGGTGATTTTAGCTCCGAACATCAACTCTCCTTTCTGAAAAAACAAGGAAGCCCACAGCATGATTCTGCCTTCACCCTGTTTTACTGTGGGGTGGTTTGTTCAGGCTGATGTGTGTGTTATTTCTCTCTCCCACATGGAGAACCTCAGAAGGCAACTGATTGCATTTAACTTTTTTTAAGGGCATCAGAATAGAGGGGCTGAATACAGATTTTTTTTTTTTAATATTTTGAAGGAAAAAAAACTTTGAAAACCTTGCATCCTTTTCCTGCCAATTCTGTGGTCCACACAGATACATCGATGTTTGTGGTGCGCAGACACATTCAAACAAGCCCAATCATAAGGCTTGAAATGAATGAGACTGTTTCCTACCTGAGGACAGAGTACAGCTAGCTTAGCGTTCGTTGCATTTATAGTAAACAGCTGCTGAACACCAGCAGACCTCAGCTACGTCTGGCAGAGAAGAGATTTCATTTTTTATTTTTTTTTTAAAGGAGACCTGATCTGGGCTTTATTTCCATCCTGCCACCTCCAACCCAAGCATTACAAAAGCAAAGATGTTTATTTAATTACTTTCAGCAAGTGCGGATTTTTTTCACCTGGCATTGTTCTTAAATACATTCAGGATTTTATGCAAATTTAGTATCAAATTTATAGTGCTTTTAAAGTGGGAAGGGATTGCTGATGCACCACATTTCTTTCTTTCTTTTATTCTTTGCTTTCTGACAACCATGTTACAAATTTATGTTACTGGGAGCGTGTTACTTGGAAGTAAAATCAGCTTTAAATACAGTTTCTGTGAGCACTGTGATTCATGGGGGAAGCTAATGGATGTCAGTCAGTTGGCCGAGACCCGGTTGCCTCAGCATGGTGCAGATAATATGAGATAAGATAACCTTATCTCATAAACCATGAAAGCAGTTCACATGGAGGTTGCTACTTTAGAGCATATTTTTAAAGTGGTAATATTTGGACAATGATTTTGTTCGGGTTCGGTCACCCTGAACAGAACCGGGAACTAGTTCTTGGTGGATTTCAACAACATTAGAGAAACGGGCCCGGCACTGCTCACGATTTAACAGTCAAAATTCTTTAGGATGTGGATGTTTATTGTCATTTCATGGAGGCCCGGCTTCTTCACGGTTCTGAATATTAGCGCTACATAATATTAGAAAATAATACAACACATTATTGGTAGATGTTGCCATTGTAATATCGGATGAGACGAAGCCACATTTTCTTCACTCCTCTCTTTGTGCTTGCAGTGAGAATCCATCCAGCAGCCTAAACATTGGCTTGTAGTCCTTCCAATATTAATATTGGATGCTGTGTGTGTTTTTGTAAACACAGTGGAAATGGTAGCCGTTTCCTTTTTTTGATGGGGAGAAACTAGTACAGAGCGTAGAAAAATAAAACATTTTAGAAGGTATTGATACGGCAAAACTCTATATTGCTCATATTCATAAAATAAAACCAATATTGTCTGTTTCCATATATGTATATGATGTATTACTGACTGGAAATGGTTTATGTTTGGAAATAAATGAAATTTGCCTGCGTTCCTGCAAAATGTGCTTCAAATAAACTCAACATTTCATTTCCTGGTATCATGGTCAGTAAAGGTACATTGCAGCAATTCTCTATCAGCATTAATAATGCATGGATAAAAGGAAAAACTGTTCTGGTCATGATTGAGAGTCATTTACAAACCTTTTTATTTTTTTTTAATCAGTCAGTGTTCTTGTTTGCCCGACAGGTTTACAACTACAGCGGCCCCCTACGGGTCCGTATCTCACTGGTGACAAAGAACCCACCATACAAGCCTCACCCCCACGAACTGGTTGGGAAAGACTGCAAACATGGTTACTATGAGGCCGACCTGCAGGAGAGACGGATTCACAGGTCAGTTTGTTTTTGTGACGGAGCGTCGGATGCATCATTCTGGTCATCATAGGGAATGAATCATCAAGCTTCTTCATATTTTTGGTTCTTGCAGTGATGCTTGCAATAAAACCTCTAAAGAGAGAGAAGCAAATGATGCGTGGTGCAGGTTTGGGACACCTTTCAAAGTAAATACCAAGACAGGAAAAACCCGCTTTTATTTACCTGCAGATAAAGAATGAGTCACTTATCAGAATAATCTCTCTGACTAAGATGACCTGTATTGCAGACCTTGCACTTCATAGACAGTTGATCCAAATCTTCCTTTATCCATATCTATATGAAACCTCTGCAAGAATCTTGCTTCATGTTTCATGCTGCCTCAGTAAAACTAGGCACCAAATCACTCTTCTGTGTGGAGATGAGTAAAACATTAACTGGACACATTATGAACTGTTGAGCCTCCTCTTCAGGGTCTGATTAACACGGTCTTTTACAGGGCAGGTTCTGGCCAAAGCAGAAGGATGACGCATCGTTGGTAGCGGTGATTATCTGAATTTAATTTGATGCCAAGGCCTCATATTGTATAATCAAGCCAGTCTTTCTGGTGGAAGGGAGTTGTGTTTGTCTAGTCTGAAACAGGAGTGAAGAAATCCTAATAAACAGCAATGTGACGCAGTGTGAGTAAATCTGCAGGGTACATTAGTCACTTGTTCGTACAAGAGAGTTACAGTGGGTTCAAAGTAGGTTGCCACAATACTAAAATTTCAAACTTTGCACTCAATGCCATTCTCAATACTCAGCAGCCTTTTTTTTTTAAGGCATAGTGCTCTTTCTTTTTAAGAACAAAATTATGCAATGTGATTAATTACAATATGAAAATATTTTAACTTCCTTAATTAGGGCAAAACCAATTAATTTCATTCCCTATATAGAAAAATATATAATTTAAAAGTGCCACAGTAGACAAGAAAACACTTATAATAGTATAAGTGTTAATATCCTTTATAGAAGTGTGTACCTTTGATTCAATCATGTCATTATTTTCTTTTATTATAATTGATCCACTGTGTGATTCCATTTGCTGGTCAATTTGATGTTGATACAATTACATTTTACTACTGAGTGACAAATAAAGTACCATTGTACTAAAATCAGTTGTGTTTCAAAACAAACATGGATCTGGTGCATATAAAACATATATTATACAGTGTAAACAAGGATCTGGTCCTTGCAAATGTACAATTTCTGTCTCTCTGGTAATTTTGAATGATATTTTGTTTATTGATCAGCTACAGCAGCAGTGTAGGTAGCTGCAGGTTTCTACTTCTTTTGCTCTAATTGTCAGCTTCAGGCTGGCTCCACCATAACCTGTGTTATCATTAATCACATCAGCCTTCAATGCCTTTGCAACTAAGCAGAGGAGTAATGGAGGGGGCACGCTGGTTTGTTTTGTTGCTTCATTGTTTAGTAGCTGACCGAGCCGCCAGTACCGCACATCTTGATGTGTCTGTGAAGCTAATATTGAAACATATAGCGTTAGCTTATGTCGCTCTGGAGGTTTACTGCTTCACTGTTGCATGTACAGGAGCTTTACTGACCCTTTTTAAGTTGCTCTCAAACATCAGTGTTGTAGTATTAGCTTGTAGTGTTAGCGCACCTAGCATGTGGCAACCTTTGTTTTTTTTCCTGTCTGCCCCATAAGAAAAGTTCACACAAACCAAAAAATATGAATTTCTAGAAATATTGATGTGTGAAAAATGAAATCCTGAAGTTGCACCACATAAGTCCGATATACAGTTAGTTCCAGGAGTGTTCCTACCACTGGCAGATTGTAAAATAATTTATTCAACCAAAAGGTTTGTTTCTAATAGAAACTGAGACAATAATCTCCCAAAAGAAAAGACAATCTAAAAGGAGAAGTATTTTTAGTTACTATTTAACATAAAAATGACATGCCTAAAATTATTTATACTTTTTTAGTAACTAATGGAAAAGCCTTATCAGCATTACAGCAGTCATAATTGCTGGCTAGCTTTGTGTTTGCTGGTATTTTTGACCATTGATATTTGATCTTTGTCCAAATAAGACCTTATGTAGGTCTGAATCTGGAGCTGTACAATATATTGAATCGCAAATAACATCACATTTTTCAATGTCTGCAATATCACAGTTGGGGACGGGAACTCCTGAGAGTTTAGAGAACCGGTTCTTTTGGTTCTTTAGGCTCCTGAACGGCTCTCGAGATTTTTGTCTCCTGAATTGATTTATTACCCACAATAACATAAATATACATGCAGAATTAATTATTAATTTAATATTCAGAGACCAGACACCAGAAGGCATAGTCTCATTTTCAGTGCGAATCCAGTGTTTTGGAAACCGAGAACCCACCAGATCAGAACATTAATTGTAAGAGCAGTAACACTATGAACAAAGATATTGTCCCATTATGTGCGGTGTGATGAGAAAAAAAAAAAAGAGAGAGAGGCGGGGAAAAATCAGGAGCTGGCTCTTAGAGCTGTTTCGTTCGCGACCGCCAAATCACTAATTGCAGCCGCCTAGGGTTGCTTAAATACAATTCTTGTTAGGCTATAATGCATTCACATTCTGCCTGCCAATATTACATTTGGCTAGGTGGTTGGACTTTTCAGGGTTTTTTAATCCCCACACCGGATCAACATGCTAAATGTCAAGGAAATGATGGGATCATTGTGATGACTGAAAAGAAATGAAGAAAGGAGAGAAGAAAATGTAGGTTAATCGCAATAGTCATTGCAAAATTTTACTGAAATATTATGACTTCCTGTTTTCCTAACATCGTGCTCTTCTAATATGGACAGCCCTCTGCCTTTTGGTACCCTTTGCTCTAAATCATAACAAAAGTTCATAAAACATTTTATTAAGAAAGACATAAACTGTGTTAATGGGATGATAAAGTTCTTAGGAAAATGTTCAAAGGCAGTCGGATTTCTTTGCTTATATATCATTTTTGGTTTTTCTGTGAATCTGGTTTGGATTTGAGATAATATTGATAATAAAGGTTTCTCCACAGTTTAAGCTTGGGAAATATGGAAATATAAAAAAAAGCAGTATCAAACCTCTAAAAGGTCTTAGTGTCTTTCAGCTTAGTCTTCCCTCTCTGACTCTGCAGATGTAGTTACTAACCCTCAGCTGCGTTTTTATTTTAATTCAGATCTTTTTATGACCCTGTTCCATAAAGAAAAATATAATGAGGACATGCTTGCCAAAATGTAACACTGTAAAACAATAAAGCCAAGTAAATGTGAGTTATTTGATGTCAGGTATCCTCTAGATGTTTAATCCCCATCAGTCCAAACGTGAAACTGCAGCCTTCCATTTACTAAAGCTGCTGTATGTCCTCTTTAGTTTTCAGAACCTGGGCATTCAGTGTGTGAAGAAGAAGGATGTAAATGAGGCCATCACTTGCAGGCTGCAGACCAGCAACAACCCTTTCAGCAGTAAGTGCTCCCCCCTCCAAGCATTGCACCTTCTCTTGACAAGATGCAATGCTCAGTCAGACTGCTGTGCTGTGTGATTAAACTCCCCCACCCTTTCCTTTCTCTGTTTTGATTGCAGTTCCTGAGCCCAAAGTGTGGGAGGAAGAGTTTGACCTGAATTCTGTGCGGCTTTGCTTCCAGGCCTCCATCACCTTGCCCACAGGGGAGCTGTTTTCTCTGGAGCCCGTGGTCTCGCAGCCCATCTTTGACAATAGTGAGTTGGAAATGCAGCACTGAGCTGTTTATGTGCTGATATTGGCAGATTAAAGCAAAAAGAAAACAAGAACATCTGTAGTGATTTACGCTGGGTGGGAAAAGGAGCTGTTGTTCATTTTTTAACATGTTTGTGATTAATTCTCATATTCTGTATTATACTATAAAACATTTGCTCTAGGTGCTCAACATCAACACTTTAATTTATATAAAGAGGTCTTGGTCACCTAGTTGTGTCAGTGTCGATGTCCTTGCTGAGCCAGAAATTTCATCTCTGTAGGATCTTGTTGATTAGCTTCATAACCTACCCTTATTTGTTTTATTGCAATTCAAATTGTTTCACTGGCCTAACTTATATGGTTAAAGAGGCATAAAAACCCTAGGCCAAACTATTAACTGCTATTTCTGTGCCTTGCATTAGCAATGGTAAACGCCAGAATGCAACATAAACTCAAATCCTGCTATTGAAGACAGTCTGTGATTGGCCGACAGGTTAAACGGTTTTGGTTGGTTATTTACTAGAGATTCACGGATAAAATTGCTGTGGTATCTACCTGTTTTCAGCTAGATCAGTTAGTAGGAAACTCAAAATTCACACCATGCCTAAACAGAAATGGCTCGGTGTAACAACTCCCTTCCGTGTGGATGCCCTTAGTGACTGAAGATGACGCTTCGTTAGTGGCGGTAAGTTGTTTAAAAATGTTGGCGATCACAATAGATGTAAGAAGGCATTTCAAAGGAAACTATATTTTTTGGAGAGGCATGTTGAAACATATCTGTAGTTCATTTAGCTTGCAAGAGAGAGAGCAAGACTTGTAGCAGATAACGGGAAGGCTTAATAAAGCACAACATAGTTGTTCTGCCTTATCCTTTTCAGCTTTCAGCATTAGCCTTAAAACATGCTGGATTTGGAAATAAATTTTAAATGGACTGAACTTCCAGTCATACAGACCGCTCAAAGCGCTTTACACTAGAGCCACATTCACCCAATCGCACTCACACACCGATACGCAGATCGGTAGGCAACTTGAGGTTAAGTGCCTTGCCCAGGGGTACATCGACATATGGCAGGAGGAAGCTGGAATCGAACCCACAACCTTCTGATTGCAAGACGACTACTCTTCCTACTGAGCCACAGTTGAAGAATACAACCGCGGATTGCTTTTTTAATGCGCTAGCTGCGCTAAACATGCTGATTGCTAGCATAAGATGTTAAGCCAAGTTAAAATGTAAAGTTGGTAATTGTTTTGTTTGTTTTAAATAAATAGTAAAACCCTGTTTTACTATTTATTCCTCTGTCCTAATCTAAATAATTTGTAAAAAATACTTTCAAGGCTTGAAACAGATGGATAGATGTTTTTACATCATAGCCCATAGAGAGAACTGGGAATCCTCTTAAATGAGCATCGGCAGGTTAAAGCTTTTCAAAATCTTGTTTCAATATCTTTGATTACTTTTCTTTCAGTGAAGAACATTCCTTTTGTTCTGATATAACTTACACATCCGTTCAAGAGAAACTGTTAAGCCTTCCATCTGACAAGTGAATTTAGGACAAACCTTGGAAATGTTCTTTCAGAGAGACACGTTACCTATATCATATTCAGTATAAACAGTTGCAACAAGATACTGGATTGTGAGCTTCTTGTGCATGGTGTTAATGAAGGCGTTATGTGCAAAACTGGCCATAGTGGCACTGGAGAGGAGAGTAGGACATGATTAGTCTAAACCAACATTCTTTTGTTACTGATGAGTTGCTTGCAGCAAAGGTTTTCTGATAGCGATCTCTCTAATCTGAGAATACTGAGAATACAACACGGTAAAATAGCACAAAAGAGTTAAATGAAACGGGCCATTGTTACAGATAAACTTGACTGATCATGTTTCCTTCTACAGCCTCAGACACTCTTTGTTCCTCATAACTTTACTTATCACCTTGAAGGGGTTTACAAGTATTGATCTAGAGATTAGCCACATCCTTTTTCAACCCTGTATACAGTGAACTCTAATCATTCTCTGCTGCAGAACTTCATAGTGGTCACTTAAAAAGTTATTCTTGTGTTCCTTCTTTTGCTTATAATAGTTGTTTATTTTTATTATCTTTCAGGAGCCCCGAACACAGCTGAGCTAAAAATCTGCAGAGTGAACCGCAACTCTGGGAGCTGCAAAGGAGGAGATGAAATCTTTCTGCTCTGTGATAAAGTGCAAAAAGGTGCCTTTGCTGTCCATCATTTGAATGCACTACACTGCCAGAGTTTATAACTTGCACTTTCATATTGAACGGTGGATAAAAAGAGCCCAGAAGTGACTAAGCAGATATGTGGCTTGTTTGGACAAACAGTAAAGGAAATTAATATGAAATACATATAGTGCTTTTTTTCACTTAAGTAGTACTTTTTTCACAACATGGCTAAAAAATCTCAAATAGCAACATATCTTGCCCTAATCTAGAAATTCAGTAAAGGATGAGACACAATGTCATAAACATCTATCCGTCTGGAAAGAATTACAAAAGCCTTTTTGAGGCTTTGCATCCAAAAATCCACGTCAGCCATTGATTGATTGCCGTTACACTTAATTTTACCATTTGCTAATCAGCAAATGGTAAAATTTGAAAATTATCTGAGGGCATATGGTTAGCAAAGTCTTCCTTTGCAAGAAGATGTACTGGCTGGATGAAAATGTCTATCAGATCTCATCAAAACAACACAGAAATTGTGTATTTTTCTCAGCAGTCTGATGCTAAGTTGTGGGGGGAAGAATAACCTGACCACCAGATGACGGTGCTTGTAACACAATGTTCCTTTAAATGACAAACCATACCCTAATCAAGTATTTTAGCTTCTTTCAACTAGGAGTGCACCAATCGAACGGCCCCAATTTCCTTAATTTTGGGTGAGCGGTGATTAGCCGATAGTTACGTGTGAAACCAATCTTATCCAGCGATCTAATCTACCTCCCCAAAGATCTGAAAATCGACATCGGCCAAAATTGGAACCAGCAGGTGAGGCTTTTTAAAGATCGGTGATCGGCCAGAAAACTGCAATCAGTGCACCCCTACTTTGAACTAATTGTTTTCTCTTGTCTTGAGTAAAAATTACTCGCTTATAAGCAAAGTGAACATCCTCGAACATCGATGTCTACCTCGGTGTTACGGGGGGTATATTTAACATTTTTGTCCAAGTCACAAGTTAAATTTAAAAGATATCCACAAAAAATGGGGGCATGAATTTTCTTTGTTTAATTTGTGAAGTTGCTCTGTGTTCTCGGTTTTAAATAAAATGATCAGCGATAAAGAGTGAGCTTGTCTCCACGTAGCAGCATGATGTTCTGCTCAGCTACAGCTTGGTTGGAAAAAGGCTTGCAGGCCTGTTACTGTACACATTATATATGTAATACACATTCTCCTGGGTCAGATAAAACTGTACCATGGACAGCACGGATGTGGTCCACACGTCCTGAGCTTCACGTGTCAGATCTAGAAGATGAAGAGTCAGATTGTTTTTCTGATTTGCCGTGACAGAAACCATACATTCGCGTGACCGAATATCAGACTTATCTTAAGTACCCGAAGTGAGCTGTTAGTGCGATCTGTTGCAAAGGATGAATTGTGGTCCTGTTAACAGTCGTGTGATAAGTTATTTATCGCCAAAAATAACTAAACGCAGCATCAAGCTTCCGTTTGAAGAAAAACTTCTGGTTTCAGATGACGTCATGTTGCATCTGCAGGCTTTTGTTTTTCAGTTGCCGTAGGTTACGAGTGTACAACAAAGCAAAGCTGTAACGCTGTCTCTCAGAGAAGGAAATCCTTTTTGTCAAATCACCTACATCTGTTAAATTATGTATGGGAATAGTTAGACGGTGCCTTGCAAAAGTTTTCATACCCTTTTGAACTTTCCCGTGTTGTCACATTTCAACTACAGAGTAGAACATATTTTATTGTGATTTGATGTGATACATCTAGTAGTAGTAGCGTAGTTGTGAAGTGGGAAAAAACAAAATATTTTACAAATGGAAAATCTGAAAAGCTTTGCATCTACCACCAGTTCATCTCTTCTGGGAAGGCTTTCCGCCAGCGTTAGAAGTCTGTTTATGGGAATTATTTACCAATCTTCCAGGAAGGAAATTGTGTGGTTAGACACAGATGTTGGATGAGATGACTTGGTTCACAGTCTCTATTCTGTTGCTGTTGTTCCTGTTGGCTTCCACATGTTTATGATACCACTTACAGTCAGATAAAGGCTGTGAATACATTTGCACGCCACACATTTTAGTCAAAAGACAATATTTTCAAACCGTGTGTCCTTTTCCTTCCAGCTCACAATTATCCACCATTTTCTGGTGGTCAGTCACACAACAACTAAACAAAAGCTGTGAGGTTTGGAGTTGTAACATAACAAAATGTCAACATTTCAAAAGTTATTGACACTTTTGTAAAGCACTGTAAAGGTATAAATACACTAGCTTTGCAAGCGAATTTCAGATGCCTCCTATACTCTGGTGAGCTTTGTTTTTAAACCTCGCTGGTTTCCTTTTCCTCCTGCAGAGGACATCGAGGTACGCTTCTTCCAGGACTCATGGGAGGGGAAGGGCACTTTTTCTCAGGCTGACGTCCACAGGCAGGTGGCCATTGTGTTCCGCACACCTCCCTATCGCGACACTAACCTCAACGAGCCCATTAAGGTCAAGATGCAGCTTAGACGGCCCTCTGACCGCGAAGTCAGCGAGCCAATGGACTTCCAGTACCTACCTGCCGACCCAGGTAGGAGACCTGAAATGTAATTTATTCATTGAATGAATTACATAAAATGTAATAAAAACTCAAAACTGCCATTGCAACAATCCCCTGGCAGATGAATACAGGCTGAGTGAGAAGAGAAAGCGTACAGGAGACATGTTCCAGAACTTGAATCTGGGATCTATGTTATCAACTGGTATGTTGACTGGATGGCCTTCTTTTTTATTTCTAATAAGGTTTTACTTCGAAGCTCCACTAAAAGCACGTTTCTTTAAATTGCAGTGTCCGTTCCACAAGACAGACGGCAAAGAAACGTGCCGCGGAGAACAGTCACCCCTAAACAGGCTTTAATGAGCACACAAACAGGTAAGTTAGTCTCATCCGATTGTTTTGAACCAGATTTTTTATTTTTTATCCATTTGATCAGGAATGGGACATATAATAGTCCCTCTAACTAAAACCTAGTTCACAGGCCCAGTCCCTTGTTAGGCTTTTCACAACTTAACCTTGTACTATTACATACAAAGCAACGTAGTTGTACATAATTATGAAATGAAAAAAATCACGATTTAAATTGTTTTCCAAATAAGTTCATGGAAAGTGTGGCATACGTTTGTATTCTGCCTCTTGCACTCTGATACCCCTCAGCATGCATACAGCTATTCTGTGAAAACCGCCAAGAATGGCTAGGGAACCCTGGTGAGCAAACATGAATGTTAAGGAGAACACCAGGACATTGATTTTTATTTATTTATTTTTTATTTTAAGCCATCAGTTCTGTTCACAGGATGGAGACAGATCAAACATGTGAAGGAAAGTACTCTGGTCAGGTGAGACCAAAACTGAACTTTTTGCCTCACATAGAATACTATGTGGTGGAAAACTAACGCTGCACATAAACCCTGAACACACCATTTCCATTGTGAAACAGGGGGGTGGTGTCATGTTATTTTTCAGTAACGTGTTAGGAACAAAACAATGCCACATCATTTGATGAAAATGACAATTATCAACTCGAGGTAAAAAGGAAAAGTTGTAACTGCAAAACTGATGCAGCAGGCTAGTTCAATGGTAGTTGGTAGTTTGTATACCCCCCACATGCCTAACAACGTCGGGGCATGCTTCTTGCCAGATGGTGTCCTGGTGTATCTCCTTCCAGATCCTGACTAGGGCGTCACTGAGCTCCTGGACCGTCTGAGGTGCAACCTGGTGGCGTGAGATTGACCTAAACATGACGTCCCAGATGTTCTATTGGATTTAGGTCCAGGAACTGCCTGCATACTGTTGCCACATGAGGCAGGGCATTATCATGCACCAGGAGGAACCCAGGACCCACTGCACCAGTGAAAGGGTCTAACAATGGGTCTAAGGATTTCATTCCGATGCCTAATGGCAGTCAGGGTGCAAACGTTTATCCTGTACAGGTTTGTTCGTCCCTGGATATGCCTCCCCAGACCAACACTGACCCACCACCAAACCAGTCATGCGGAACAATGTTTCAGGCAGCATAACTTTCACCACAGCTTCTCCAGACCCTTTCGTGTCTGTCACATGAGCTCCAAGTGCACCTGCTCTCATCTAGAAAAGAACAGGGACTACTAGAGGACATCTAGCACCACATTCTGTTGGAGTTGGACTTCCTGTGCAACCTCTGTAGGGTCCAGGTATCGCCTCATGGTACCAGTAGTGACACTGATCCTGGTCAAACGCAAAACTACTGAAAAGCAGTCACAAAAAATATCTGTGTACTCCACACTATTTTTCCGCCAGTTGTTGGAACAATACCTAACATTGAACTGATAAGTATTATTAGTCATTCTTGTATGTAAAATACTTTAGCAGTTAAAGTTGTTCTGCCAGGGGACTATAATTAATTGTGTTTTTCTTCCAGCAACTGATGTGGCCCCTGCTGCCAGTGGGTTGAAAGCCCAGCCCGCCTACTCATACGGTCAGCCGGGCCAGCTTTTCTTGGTCCAGCCTAAGGTTGAGACATCCTCATCCATTGCGACAGCAACTACAAGCCAAACATGGAAGATCATGGAGAGTTTGAAGCTGGGCCCCATGCCCAAAACCAACCTAGTGTCCACCTTTCCATTAGACTCATCAGTCCCTTCCTCCAACGCCACCACCTCCACAGCCAACCAGGACTACTCCACTGTTAACATGTCAGAGCTGCAGGAGTTCTTCCCCAACATTTCTTCGGCCATGGCCCAGGAATCTTCAGCTTCTCAGGGAAGCACAGCCACCTCACAGACTGGCAGCTCTTTCCCTCTGCAGGAATCCCAGTTCAGAGTAGAAGCCCCGCTCGTGGATGACGACATCCCAGAGTTCCCCAGCTTTTCCGATCCCCAGGTACAAGGCACCTTGGATAGCCTAAACATGGATGAATTTGAGGACCTTCTGAACCCCCACCTCATGACTGATGGTGCATCCATGCTAACATCTTCCCAACAAGGAGTCGTCTCCAGCTCTGCTGCCCAGAACAGTGCAGCATCCCAAAACACATCCGACCCCATCAACCACCCAGGAAGCACCTACATGAATTACCCAAACAGCATCGCTAACCTGCTCCGGAACGAGGACATGATCGTCCTCGGATCCAGCAACAACCAACAGCCCACGGTGCTCGATGACTTTGATGTGCTGATGTCTGCTGATGAAGAGCGCCTTATTTCCATTTTTAACAGCGGGAGCCAACCTGGGTTTGTGTCAGGACACCCAACATAAAGTTTTTTTTTTTGTTTTTTTTTCACAAAGACAATTTATATATTCCTTCTTAAAGACGAACTATTTAATGCAGACAAGATAAAGGAGGCTGGACTGGAACCCGGCAGAGGAGGCTAATGGTAGCAAAAGTTCTCGTTGTGGACAAACCTACAGAAATACTATTACCAAATGAGTAACCACAGAACTGAATGTACTTAGATTTCATCCAGCTCATTAAAAACTATTTCACGATTGTGGACAATGATTCACCACTAAATATTTGTAAAGACTGGGCATGGGCAGGTATCAGGTTGTCATGGTTTTCTAACCTCGATTGAAAAATACCATGGTATCATGGTATTAACACCATTTATAACAAAATGTGTTATTTGTTCAAATAGTTTTTATTTTGATTTACTTGCTTTCCAATTTTCCTCCAGCCAGCTGACTGGAAGTGCGCAGCAATGGGTGGGGAGGAGCAGCAATGCCTTACTCAGATTTTGAACCTGGAGGAAACTCGGATCACTCCAGCGATTTCACCCAACATCTCATTAAAGGAATTTGAAACCGTAGACACGGTTTGACGGAAACTTTTTTTGCGGTTTAAAAATGGTCACTTTTTAAAACCTCGATCGCAGTGACTGGCCCATGCCTGGTAAAGACGTTTTTGATAAATAAGTCATTAAGGTTGTTCTGAATAGAACATGTTTAGCTTGGTTTTGTACTGTTTGATCAATTGTGCATAGCTGTTGTGTTTAATCTGCCTTTTTACTATAAAGTAAAGGGGCTGGTATGTCTTAGAATGTAATCTCACCTAGATGGAAGCCTATGCAAATCCATTGATGCTTTTAACCAACACGCCTTTGGATGACTTATGATTTTAATTAGGGATGCACCGATATTAATATTGCTGTTATGGCCGATAACCGATATTCTGTATATTTCCCTACCCTTTCAACAGCGTAACAAAAATGACCCTACCACTGACTTGGCAGCAAGATGGAAACATCTAATGGTTGCTAATACCGGCCCGGTTTTACTTATGGGACCCATGTGTTAAAAAAAATATTAGCAGATAATGATGTTATTGCAGACATTTTGTGCAACCCTAATTGTAACTTTCTCTGAAGGTCGGAAGTCGCGGTTTAAATGTGTCAAGAAACCAAATGAAGGTCTAATTGCAAATAATATTCATGCCTACTAAACAGAGGACTTAGTCTGGTGATGATGTCCTCTGTTAATGAGTCCGTTTTTGGGTTTTTTACATTTACTTTATACAAGCTGCAGTGAAACTCAGTTTCAGAGCTATGTAACAGCTTCATTAAGTCTCTAGTAACTTTTTATTCAAGTGTAATTCTGACTTTTTGTTTTACGTATGGTATTAGCAGATATATCTGATGATGGATGCTGTTTATTGTAATGACTAACCCTGTCCAGATTCCAAACGGTTTCTTTGCCAATAAAAATCACAAGCATGTAAAGGAAAAAAGGTCTTGAAATGTGTTTTTATTTGGAAATAACATAATACCCAATACCAAACAAACTAAAGCTCAACAGAAAAGATTCTTTGTGATCCGATCGTTGTCACGCTGTGCAAATCATCTCCTGAAATCATGTGCATAAAACATTCCAGCCAGTCACTTTAATGGAAACCCGTCTCCTGAATGTAATCCGTCCAAAGAACGACTCCAAGAACTTAGAAAATATACCATCAAAAGACAGTGTACAAATGAGAGATTTGTTTGTTAGAAAAAGAAATGGAAGAATTTGAAATCAAAACTCAATCCCTGTTATTATTACTGCACAAACCCACCACCAGGTTCTCCAAAGGCCTCATCTTGAAACAGTCCAGCAAAAACTTCCCTCATCTTCTTCCTTATGTTACTTCCAGATTGGTGACTTTGTTGATGATGTGCGAGCGCCTGGGCACACGCTCCAAGTCAAACTTGCTCTCATAGATGGTGGGGCAGAGCTTCCAGCGATTGTTTCGATAGATTCCCAAGTAGGTGTAGACATCTGGCTTGTAAGAGAGGGGGCATTTGACGCCTGTGGCCCGGATGAAGGAGTCCAGCTGAACTACCTCACCTTCATCTGCGAAGTTCTGGTTATGGGCACAGATCACCTGCTTGCCTTCTGCTTTGGGATCATAGGGACTCACTTTGACCAGGGAGATCTTGCCGTCTAACGCCGCTCTGGCCACGCACTCCCAAGCATGGTCCACCTTAAAGCCAGAGTCCAAGTGCATGAGCCACTTTCCAGAGAGCACTCCGTGGTTTAGGGCCAGCTCCTTCACAGTCTGGAAGGTGACAGGCCGGGAGCTGGCCAACAGTTTGTCCCAGCTCTCCTGGAGGGCCATCACATCTCCAGTAGAGGGACAGTGGTTAGGGCCCAGCACGGCGATCCACCCCACCCGACTGACACCCTCTTCCTCGTCTCCAAACCTGTACACATGTGAGGGTCTGTTGCTCTCCAACCAGGCGTCAAACTCCGATCTGGGAGTCCGTCTGGAATCAAAAACGATCCAAGGGTCCATGTCCGCTGCCATGGCCTCGGCGGCGTAGGTCTCCGCCTTGCCACCCACCGGGGCTTCCTCCTCCATGATGTGTGTGGCCGAGAGTGCTGAACGGATCCTGGGGAGATCTGTGTCGACAGGAAGCAGTTGCTGAGTGCTACAGTTTTAGTCGCTGTTTAATGACACCAGCACTGTTAACTAGCATTCTGCACTCCATGACAACAGCGTCCAAACCCACGTTTTCTGCCCGATATAATCCTATCCCCACCCCGTCTGATAACTCCTGCGGGTCATGTTTAAACAAACAGCAAGAAAGCAACGGTTACTTCCGCCTTCCTGCTGCAGCTAGCCACTTTCCAACAAATACTAACTCTACTTTGAACAAGTGTGAAGGAACAGGACTTACTAACAGCTAATCTCTGAACGCACCAGCTGTTAGAAAACAAACACCCAGTCTTGAGAGAAAAGAACCATAAATGTGTTCAGTCTACCTGTTGTAGCTCACGTTGTTAGCGAGGGTGGCTCTTCCGCGCAGGCGATTCTGTTGAAGTTAACTTCTGATTTGAAGCTTTAATAAGGTTAATATAGTGCTCGTAAGCAATCTGGGGGCTTTGATCGCATCTAGAGCAAGATCTAAAAGACTTAAGACTAGACAAACCTGGACTGAATTATTTTACAGTGCCTACAGATCCATTTTTTGTCATTTGGACCAACTTACTGTGCCTTATTCACACCGTTGTTCTTGCTTATTTTGTTGTGATTTTGCACTGTTGTCACTTTGAACAAACCCTCCTTATCTTAAAACATGGTTGTGGTGGTATCATGCTGTGGGAATACTGTCTTTTTTTCAGTGGGCACGGGCAAGCTGATCGGCCCAGACCTAAATACAACTGAGAATCTGTGAGAAGACTGGAAACCAGCTCACACACTGGCGTTCTAGCCGGTCTAAATGAACTTAAGCTATGATATAATGAAGAATGAGCCTGAATTTCAGTCTCTGGATGTACGGAGACAAAATATTCCACACATTGAGATTGTAGAGCTGCACATAAATGAAAGTGGTCCAGTTGGATAAATATTGCAGTTTTCATTTTTACTTTCACAAATAGAAAAAAATACCTTTTTAAGATCATAAAATATGTTTGAATGATTTTCTATTTAGTTTACCACTGTCTTTTTTCCAGGATACTTTCACATACAAAGCCAACACAAAGAGCTTTACAGTAAAGGTGCTTGGAAAATAAAACAGGAGGCAGCAAAAACCAAAAAAAGAACAATATTGAGATGAACATGGCAAAGCATGGGGCAAATTTAAAATAGGTTTGAAAAAGTGTTGTGGTTTTGATTATTAGGTTCAGTCTGATGTAGTCACAAAATGAATAAAGTTGTTTGTTTTTTTCCAAATCAAAAACTGTATATTATTGAATTGAACTTAACTTTTGTTGTGATTTTCAATCTAATCCAAGCTGGTCTAAATGCATTAAAATTCATCTTTTTTTTTTTTTTTTTTTTTTACGGGCAAACTGAAGTTGTAACAAATCACATTTTGTGTTTAACATCATTTGTATCAACTGTAGAAATATTCAGACTTGACCTGGAGCCAGAGCTGGTGAGAGGGAGCCCTGAGTTCATTAAAACAGTGGCATAGCCCTTTAAGCAGGTGTGATTCAGATGCCAACTTCAGCTTGCTGACGCAGCCCCGTTGTAACCAAAATATGAGTCCCTGTTTGAGTGATCACATAACATTACATTACATTTTCCTTTCAAATGGGTTGCCTTATCAAGTGCTTTATCGCAAACCAAGAAACAACACTGTGGGTTTCTTAATTAACGGTTTGCACAATCAAAAAACAACAACTAAAACACATTGTACGCTTTAACTACGTTTCCTTTAAAACCATATGTTAATATTTATAACTAACATTGTGTAAAGTGACAATATGAAGTGGGTATTGATTTTTCTGAGAAAAATGCGGAACAGAGTGTGTATGTTTGAGGATGACGGCGCTGAGACCCCGCGGAACCAAACTAACACGACTGACTACAACGTGCTAACAAGTTAGCCGGGATAGGAGGAGGAGGGCTGTATATGGTTTAGGGTTATAATTCTGAGTGTTTTTGTATTTTATTTTACTTTAGCCAAAAGGTTAATTTAATTATGCCCAGTAAAAAGAAGAAATACAACGCCAGATTCCCTCCGGTGAGTTAAAAGCTTTTATTTCTACCGCCGTCAATACTAGCTAACTTTAGCTAACTGTTGTATGAGAAGCTATCTGTTGTAGCCTAAATTTGAGTGGTTTTGGGTGTCTTTTGTTAACTAAAGAGCAGAAAAGCTAAAGAGCTAACGGAAAGTGTTTGATTAAACATTCAAACTGCATTACGGATAAGTTGTAGGTTCCTCTGAACTAGCCAACTAACTTATTTTCCATGTTTTTGTCCCAAGTTAGCTATCAGGAGTCGTTGTTTTTAGCATGTACAGCTAACCCAGGCTGAATTTTAGAAATATTATTTGTGCGTCTTCTGTGACTGCACAGGAGCTGCCTACGGATGTGCTACAACCTGCACATTCTACATCAAATCCATAATAAATCAACTGCACGGTTCATTTTATTATGTGGACAGTTTGGGTGGTGATGCAGAAAGAGTTGGAAGATTGGAAGTTGAACTTTGCTGACACGCTCACATGGGAATAACATCGGATCTGTTGTTCTTTCAGGCGAGGATTAAGAAGATCATGCAGACAGATGAAGAAATAGGCAAAGTGGCTGCAGCAGTTCCTGTTATTATCTGTATCCTTCTGGCTTAAGGTGTTGTTATGTGACAAATTGTTATTTAGCCTCCAAACGTTCTTTTCAATAAAAAACCCCATTAATCAGCAGTGATTAACTATCAGACAGACTGCATTTAGTGTAAAGCTTGGATCCCAGCAAACTGCTTCTTTGTGTTCATGCACCAGGTGCTCTAAGTTATTATTTTGCTAAAGCACATAGACCTGCAGCAGTATGACTTCCTTAAGAGAAACCTCAGCAAGAGCTCTCGAGCTTTTTCTGGAGTCGTTGCTTACAAAGGCCTGTCAGGTCACCCAGTCGAGGAATGCAAAGACGATGACGACATCGCACCTGTGAGTTTCTGTATTTGTGGGTGTTTTATTACATTTATTCTATGTCTCAGTAGAACTATTTTGTCCATGAGCATCTAGTTGCCTAAAACGTCGTCTGATGAACGTCCAATGCAAGTTTAAAAGCATGCAGTAGTTCTACGTTGTTTCTCTGACAACTCTACAGATTAATCTTACAAAACACGTGTAAAATCCCGAGAGGCTCAAATGTGTATATAAAACAGAACTGCTGTAATTAGTTTGATGTTTTGCTCAGCTCATTGTGCAGGTAAACCAGATGGAAACACTTTAAAGCTGGTTGCATCTGTTCTGCAGAAAGCAATGCATCGAGCTGGAGCAACAGTTTGACTTCTTAAAAGACCTGGTGGCGACAGTCCCGGACATACAAGGCGAGGGGGAGGAGAACCACACCGAGGCGGGAGGAGAAAAAGTCCCACGCAGGTAGTTCGGACACATGAGAACAGACATCAGCATGACTCATGGCAAAAAGGGTTGACGCTATCAGTGTCAACAGAACAAACTGTGTTCGAGACTTTAGAAGGAGGATTTTTCTCCCATTTAGCAGTTTCTGATAAAAACTATTGATTTATCTAAATAAAAACAGTGAAATCAAATAAATAAAAGGACTTCTGCTTGCTTAATGAACAAAAATTGGCAAATTCAACTTAAAATTGTTATGAGATAAAAGGCTTATGTAGTCATGTCTGTTATTTTCCACATTTGTGGTCATGTTTAAGTTCTGAAATATATTGGAATGAAATTAGATAAATGCAGCCACACATGATCAATAAACATGTCATATTGTCCAGTGACTTGCTAAAGTATCCATGTAGTCCTCCCTCACCTTTTATCACATTTTGTTCCTTTACAAGGTTTCACATTTAAAAGACACACCAAACATGTGGAAGAAGGAGTTCTGGTCAGATGAGATCAAAACTGAACTTTTTGGGCAACATGCAATACACCATGTGTGGTGGAAAACTAAGACTGCACATCACCCTGAATACACCTTCCCCACAGTGATACATGGTGGTGGCAGCATCATGCTATTCCTCCGCAGGGGCAGAGAAGCTGGTCAGAGCTTATAGGAAAATGGATGGACTTGAAAACGGGACAATCCTGGAAGAAAACCTGTCAGAAGCTGCAAAAAAGACTTGAGGTTTAACTTCCAGGTGGAAAAGTACCCTAAACATAAAGCCAGAGCTACATCAAATCATGTTCAAAGTCCAGATCTTAATCCAATAAAAACTGTGGCAAGAATTTGAAAACTGATATTCACAGATGGTATTATTTGAGCTATTTTGGGGGAACAAAAAGCAATGGAGACGGTTCCGGTCTCTGGATGTGCAAGGCTAGTAGAGACATGCCCCAAAAGATCTGTCGCTGTAATTGCAGCTTTTGGAAGATACTTTATGCCAGCTAATGATTTAGTTTTGTTTTGTTGCTGCTGGATCTTGTAGTCCTTGGTTCAACCGTAAATCTAAAGAGAAACATCTGACAGCTGAAGCTTGGCTCTTGCAGTGTTAACATGATGACATGACAATGATCTTGGTAGCAGCAAATCTGCAACAGAATCGAGATGTTTCAACATTTGAGTACAAAGCCAGAGCTCCGGACACAGTGTCATTCTTCATTTACTGTTTATCTAAAGGAGAGCCAGAGCCGAAGCGTGTGTGTGGGGTCAGGGGAGGCCATGGCCACCACCGGCTCAGACCTTGACACACATTTTTAGAAAAGCCCTTTAGAGAAAAGCTCATGTTCCTGAAGTAAATAAATCACATGAATACAAGTATATCAGTGTAATCTGAAAACTCTGTTCATTTGGGCACAAAATCAAATAATCCGATCATGACGTGCGTCTACGTGCAACACGCTTATTTCAGAATAGGAGCACTTGGACATGCGCAGTGTTGTCAGATTTCCCTAAAACTACCACAGCAGAAGAAGTTGTACTTCTGTCTTTGATGTAAAGAAAAACAGCACAAACGGAAGTTTGTTGGTTCAGAACGCTCAGAATGGACCCACGCCAGGTCCTGAGAGACGTTGAGTCAGTATTGCTTTCCATAATGAAGCTACAAGCTCAGCAACACATGATGCTGCTGTTCCTGCCTTACAGGAAGAGAGCAGGAGGAAATTAACATTCCTCCAGGTTTTGCCAGTAAAGGCAGAAATGCGTCATGTTGACCTAGGACACGTGTGCAGTCACAACGAGACGGTCGGAACCAGTTTTACATGGATTGTGGATCGGCATATTCCACCCCTCATTCGGAATCCAATTTCTTTCCCATTGAACCAAATCCGATCAGAATATTCCAATAGGAGCATTTACATGACACAGTTTTATTCTGATAGGCTCTTTATTCATGCCCTTAACAAGCCTTATTTCATTTGATTGACATGATATCACACGCAGTTTATTATACGGCAGATTAAGTCATTTTGTTCATGAACTCTTGCTCCTGCTTTGGTCATATCATTGTTAATGTAACTGTGAACGTCTTATGACTTCATCCTGTAACGTTGGTTTTGTAGGCCCTGGAAATCTCATCTGCTGCAGGTATTTTTTGTAAACACCTTAAAAAACCTGTAGCTTGCAGGTACAGTATTTTTGCTTTCCAAATTAGCCTAAGAGACGTTCCTGCTGGGCTATTTTCTCAATTCACAAACTATAAAACATCTGTTTAGAAGCAGTTTTTGGAAAAAGTAACTACTTTCACATCTCATAACAAAATGTATTTATATTTCTACATTTTGTTAGGGGTCGAAAGCCAGGATCTGGTCGAAAGAACGGGGGAGCTGGCTCCAAAGGCAAGGATAAGAAGTTGTCAGGAACAGAGTCGGAGCAAGAGGTGAGGAATGATTTGGACAGTGAGCCCTTAAGATGTATTCCTGGAGGCTTTGTATTTGTGTGTTTGGGTCAAAAGACAAAAAAAAAAGCTCACTTGTGTGTTTGTCGGCGAAAACAGGAAGACACAGAAGACAGCGAGACAGACGGAGACGAGGATGACGGCTCTCAGTCAAGCACAAACCAACAGGCGGCATCCATGTTCCACAGGTGAGGAGACAAAGAGCCCAGTGCAGCTGGAAATGGTCCCTTAGGTCCCTGACCTGTATAATAGAGAAAGAAAACAGAATATCTAAAACTTTTTTATTAAAGTCATTTGAAAAAAATGTTTTTGAACCTTGGCTTTTCTGCCTGTAATCAGTCATGTTATTGTGGGTCCATAATCTAATGCTTTATTTATTATTATTCCTGAGTTTTTCTTCCTTTAATGATGATTGTATTTGTTTATTAAGGACAAAGAATGTCAGGTTTCTACGGCTACTAAAAGCCCTCTATTAGTACTACAAGTTTGTACGTAGGGTTGGAATATTTTCAGGAGTTTGTAAAGTGACTTTATTATCCCAAACCAGTAGATGGTGCTGTTTTTCCCCTGGCATCAACAGAACAACCATTTCTGTTTGTTTCTGAGAATCCTCTTTACAGCAGGAAGAGACAAAAAAGGGACAGTTTTTCTCTAATTATGCTCTACAGCACCTTGCAAAAGTAATTTTTAGTTGTTGTAGCCATAAGTTTTAAAACTTTTCGTTAGGTTGTTTTGTGACGGGCCAATACAAGAACCCCTGAAAACTGTGGGGTGCCTTTTGTATATAACTTTTTCAGTAATCCCCCCTAATAAAATTCAGTGCAATATAAATGAAACAGTTTGGAAAGGCCTCGGGGGGTTGAGAACATTAGTAAACAAATGGGCTTCATGAAAACCAAGGAACACAGCAGACAGGTCAGGGATAAAGGTATGGAGTAACTTGAAGCAGAGTTAGGATATAAAACAGCATATCAGCTTGGAACAATGTGTTAGATCAAAGCAAAGTAATGTTTTACATTGGCCTAGTTAAAGTCCAGATTGAAATTGACTGGTTGATAATCTCTGATTATTGAAGACCAGAATCTAACACCCGGGTCGCCTCTGTGCTTGTGATCCCCCCCCCCCCAGCTCAAACCCCCCTTCCCAGTCTGTGCACATGAGCAACATGGTGTCAGCAGCCAGCCTGCCCCCAGCTCAGGCCCCGGGCACCATGGCCTTCGCTCCTCATCCTTCCATGGTGAGCATCGCGCCGCCTCCCCCAGCGCCCGCGCCACACAAAGACGAAGACGACGACGACGAAGACTATGACTCTTAGCTGCCCCGACATCCTCTCTTTATTTCTCAAACACACACACATACATACAAACACAATCACACACACATGAATCTTTCAGCATTATTTTCAGATTCTTAAGTTGCCCCTTTGGTGGCTGCTCCACCAGTGAAGAGAAAGACTCTTCATCACAGCCCGTTGATAGAAAAGCTGTAAGAGATAAAACTTGTTGTAAATTAGGTGTTTTAATTTTTTTAAACAGCTTTTATTTTAATGTAGAGATGGGGGATGTTTTTTAGCAAGGTCTTTGTTGTTTTATTATTTTTTTTCGTGACTTGTAAAGATGGCGTGCTATGAGCCTCAGCAGGCAGGATAGGTGTGGTTTCACCTCACAGCTTTTGGTTAGGTTTTTTTTTTATTTGTTTTGGAGATATTCTAAAAACAAACATAGTTCCTCCAACCTTCAGCTTGGCTGGATAGATCCAACAAGTGGTAGTTAAACCTTATTCCAGCCCAGACTAAGATTGTTGACTAGTTGAGATGAGTTCAGGGCAGCAGTTTATAGGGGATTTTTGTGGAAAGCGGTAGAACGTGTTGAAAGGAAAAGTCACCACTGAAGTGTTAGGTCTCCATGTCATCCTTCAGTCGATTGATGCTGCAGTTAAGATGTTAGTTGCATCTTTTTAATCGGTCCTGATATCAGTCGTCAAAGACAGCAGGTGGTATTTATTTATTTGTTTGTTTTTTTTTGACCATGTGTTTGCAACCCGTGGTTTGTTTTCGTTTGTTTCAAATTTAACCGCTACTTTTAATTCAGGTTTTTATCAAGGAAACTGTAAAGCTCCACAACCGCAGCCCTGATGTCAGCCACATCAGCAGGTTGATGATGCACATTTTAGTTTTGATTTTGATGCTGCCACTTGTTAGCTTATATATTTCACACGACCATAAATTTCGCCCGATTTGCCTGTTCATACAGTTTCTTTTGGTCCATGTTTTTGTTTTTAAAGTTTGTTTTCTTTGTCCTCTCTCTTTTTGATTCCTGGCCACACCCTCATTCGTTGCTCCTTTCTTTAACATTTGTTTTCTTTTCAGATTCTTTTTAAATGAACGCAGAGACGGGACTCCCATTTCCGTACCGAGCTTGTTATGAAATGGTTGCAAACAGTTTACCCTGTATTGTAAACTTTTAATGTTCTTTTTATTTTGTATGGGTGAAATAAAGTTCACTTTCAATTAAAAAAGACATATCTTGTTTGTTTCTTCTTTCACAGATGATGCCAAACTTTTTGTTGGTGTGTTTGAAATTGTCGTCATGGTTACCTCCAATGAAAATCGCATGGAAGACGAGTGCTGCTTAGAATATTGCAGTTGGCAGAACAGTTTCTGGCACAAAACAAAAGTCCATAAATGTGCCATGATGTCTCTTCCTGAGTCGTGTGCTACAGAATCACCTTGCTAACAATGCATAGCCTGCTCAACATTTGCAGCAGGGTGTCAATGCACTGTGAATACTTTTGGACAGTGGGCTTATTAGCTTTTTTCCCTTTTTATCAGGTGACATCCACAAACATCAGTTTATTTTACTGTGATTTTGTGTAAAAGACAAACACAAAGTACTGCATTACTTGAAAGTGGAAGAAAAAAATGCCCAGGGATCACAATTTTCTACCAATACAAATCTGAAAAGTGTGGCATGACGATTCATCTTCCAAGAGTCAATACTTTGTAGAACCACTGCTCTGCAACTCTATCAGGGTATGTCTCTACCAGCTTTGTACATATAAAGATCAGATGTTTTGCTCCTTCCCTGTAAGATAGTTCCAGCACAGTCAGACTGGATGGAGAGCTTCTGTGAAGATCGATTTCCTAAGTCTTACCAGTGATTATTGGCTAGTTTTAGGCATGGACTTCATCTAGGCCATCCTAACACATTCTTTAAAGTTAACCAGTTAAGTTAACCTCTAACATGTTCCAGGATTGTCCTGTATTTAGCTTCATCCATCTTCCCACTCTGACTGGCTTCCCTGTCACTGCTGAAGAAAAGCATCTCCACAGCATGATGCTGCCACCACCACATGTCACCGTTGAGTGTCCATTAAGAGGAATGTACACTCACTGGCCATTTTATTAGGCACACCCTTTTGCCTTCAGAACTGCCTTAATCCATCGTCGCATAGATTCAACAAGGTACTGAAAACATTCCTCAGAGAGTTTGGTCCATATTGACATGATCGCATCACACAGATGCGGCATATTTGTCGGCTGCTCATCCATGATGCGAATCTCCCGTTCCATCACATCCCAAAGGTGCTCTATTGGATTGAGATCTGGTGACTGTGGAGGCCATTTGAGTCCAGTGAACTCATTGTCATGTTCAAGAAACCAGTCAGGTGATTCGTGCTTTATGACATGGTGCGTTATCCTGCTGGAAGTAACCAACAGAAGATGGGTACACTGTGGTCATAAAGGGATGGACATGGTCAGCAACAATACTCAGGTAGGCTGTGGCGTTGACACGATGCTCAATTGGTACTAAGGGGCCCAAAGTGTGCCAAGAAAATATCCCCCACACCATTACACCACCACCACCAGCCTGAACCGTTGATACAAGGCAGGATGGATCCATGCTTTGATGTTGTTGACCAAATTCTGACCCTAACATCTGAATGTTGCAGCAGAAATCGAGACTCAACAGACCAGGCAACGTTTTTCTAATCTTCTACTGTCCAATTTTGGTGAGCCTGTGCAAATTGTAACCTCAGTTTCTTGTTCTTAGCTGACAGGAGTGGCACCTGGTCTGGTCTTCTGCTGCTGTAGCCCATCCGCCTCAAGGTTCGACGTGTTGTGCGTTCAGAGATGCTCTTCTGCATGCCTTGGTTGTAACGAGTGGCCATTCTCCTCTGACCTTTGGCATCAACAAGGCATTTGCGACCACAGAACTGCCGCTCACTGGATATTTTCTCTTTTACGGACCATTCTCTCTAAACCCTAAAGATGGCAGTGCGTGAAAATTCCAGTAGATCAGCAGTTTCTGAAATACTCAGACCAGCCCGTCTGGCTCCAACAACCATGCCACGTTCAAAGTCACTTAAATCACCTTTCTTCCCCATTCTGATGCTCGGTTTGAACTGCAGCAGATCGTCTTGACCATGTCTACAAGCCTAAATGCATTGAGTTGCTGCCATGTGATTGGCTGATTAGAAATTTACGTTAACTGGCAGTTGGACAGGTGTACCTAATAAAGTGGCCGGTGAGTGTACATGGTCTGTCTTACAGCAGATCTGAAGAAGCCTCTGACTGAAGACACTTTGTTGTTGTACGACAGTCTGTTGAAGAAGATGCTCAGGGTTCTCCTCCACCACCTCCACTTCTTCTCCCATGATGGAAATAGTGTGTGACCTATTCTTGTTTCTCTTAAAATCTACAATCATCTCCTTTGTTTTAGTCACGTTCAAGATGAGATGATGGTTTCCACACCATGCCACAAAGCGGTCCACCAGCTCCCTTTACTCATCTTCTTGTCCATCTCTGATCCACCAACGACTGCAGAATCATCCGAGTATTTCTGCAGGTGACAGGAGTTTGTCTTGTTCTGGAAGTCTGAGGTGTAGAGTGAAAATGAATGGTGAGAGTACAGTCCCCTGTGGTGCTCCTGTGCTGCTGACTACCTGGTTAGACTCATAACCCTTCAGTCTCACAAACTGTGGTCTGTTTGTCAGGTAGTCTTTGATCCAGGAGATTGTTGAGGCCTCCACCTGAGTCTTCTGGAGTTTCCGACAAAGCAAATCAGGTTGAATTGTGTTAAATGTTCTGGAGAAATCAAAGAACACGATTTGTCCAAGAACACCAAAGAGGATCAAGATGTGCTTTAAGAGAAACATCTTCCAACAAGCAGACCATAGTTTGGTGTTGATCTGTGTATTTTCCAGTATGATGGATGATATTAACACCATTTACAACCTGTAATGAGTTTTCACAAAGTGAGTGAAATAAACAGAAACCAACAAACTGATTAAATATCCAATGGTTGTAAGGATTGTGAAGTGTAACACAAAATGTCACCTTATAAAAACATTTGGAACTTATGTCATGGTTTTTAATTTTATTTCATGATTATATAGTAACATGCACAAAAAGAATTTTAGGCAAATATTAAGACAACACCTTTTTCCTGTTGATTAAAGAAAAGATCAGCAGATCACCATGTTTAGACCTGGTTGTTCACCAACTGGGAGTAGAAAATTTAAATCCTGTGGCATCTTTTTGGCAGTCACAAACTGCTTCCTCCTTCATTTCGCAGTTTCGCAACCATGAATCGCATATTTTTTTTTTTTTTTTTTTGCCTTGTCTCCATTTTGTGCCTCCTTCTGATGTGCCTTTTCTCAGAATTTTGCTTAGAAAAGTTCTCTTGGATGCCGCTCATGTTCACATGCTGCCCCTGACTCATGCAACCTGAAAGACAACAGCTAGCATTTATCTGCAGCCTCCCTTTTGGTATTTGTATCAGATCAGTGCAAGACAGCACAGGTTGGAGGAGAGCTGCTGCGGTGATTGTCACCTTTGGAACGTCAGGCCCACTCAGGCCATTTCCCCTTCCTACTGCCATATTTATTTTGTTAACCCAGGCTTTTTACCACCCAACCAAAGAGGCAACTTGGATCTGGTGCCACAAAAACAACTGCATCCTTCCTGCACAAAAGTTGACTCAGCGGACTGGGAGGAGGGTGGAGCGTCTGTGTGTGTGTGTTTGTGTATGTGTATGTATGTATGTGTGTGTGTGTGTTGGATCGGAGGAGGGTGGGATCGGGCTTTGGGTGGTTGACATTAGGATTGGTGTTCAAACAAAGAGGAGCAAGGGGGAGGGAGGGGAGGGCGAGTCAACAGAAGGAAGCACACTGTTTCCACACAGCAGCCAACAGGGGCCAAAGGTGGCCCCTCTGATTCCCATCCGCTCCCATCAAGCTACTGTCTTTAAGGCTGTCTGTAGTTTTCAAAAACTAGGGTAATTGTTGAAAAAAAGGAATTCCCTGACGTTTTGCTTGAATGAAATGTACATTGTGCTTCAGCTCTTCATTAAAGGCAGTAATGTGACACTCTCTAATTAGAGGTGCATTGTTTTCTTTTGGACCTCTTTTGCACATTATGTCCTCGCTTCATCAGGCCTGGTTATATGGTTCGATTGTTTGCAGGTTTATGTAAAATGCTATGAACAAACTTTTAGGAAAAGTTTACTTCAAAATTGATAAAGCCATGCGAGGAAGTAATGGAACCGAGACAACTACGCGTATGCCCACATGTTGCACATTTTAATTCTAATGTAGGCTAGTTTGTTATATGTATGTGCTTGTTTAAAGTTTCTGGATGAACAGTGCCTTAAACAGTGTCAGCTTTGTTATAATTTGTCATGTTTTAACCTCAAATTTTAAGTATTTTATTGGGATTTTATGTGATCCTAACAAAGGGCATAACTGTGGAGTGAGAATGTTGACGTAAGGAAAAGTGTGAATGGTGTTCAAAATTTGTCCGATATAATGAGAAACGTGTGACATACTTACTCAGTTTCCACTGAGTTTCCAGGAATAAAGGCCTGATGTCCCAGCAGGATCTTGAAAAACTCATCCGTGCATTTATCTTTAGTCGAATGGATTACTGCAACAGTATCTTCACAGGTCTGCCTAAAAAGACAGACAGCTGAAGCTGATCCAGAACACTGCTGCCCATGTCCTCACTAGAACTAAGAAAGTAGAGCACATCACTCCCAGCTCTGAAATCATTACACTGGCTCCCTGTATCTCAGAGAATAGATTTTAAAATACTTCTGTTAGTTTAAAAGTCACTAAATAGCTTAGCTCCTAAATATATTAAAGATATATTGCTGTTTTATGAACCTTCCAAACCACCAGATCTTCTGGTTGAAGTCTACTCTGCATCCCCAGAATTGGAACCAGCAGCATTCAGTTCCTATGCTCCACTAATCTGAAACAAACTTTCAGAAAACTGCAAAAATGCTGAATCCCTGAGTTAAAACCTAATTTGTTTAGAATTGCTTTTGATTGGCTGGGCTTTTGGGAGGATGGGCTTGGCACCTTCCAATATTTGCTTACACTGCACAAGCAATATACCAGATAATTATATCCATGCACTATGGTTATGTACACTCGTTCAGAGGTTCTGGTGCCTGATATGTGAAGACTTATCAAAGTGTCTGAGATGTAATATTTCACCTTCCCCTTCAGTTTGCTTGTTGAGCAACTTAGATGATGTCATCATAGAGACAAATTCAGTTCACATGGTTTTCACTGCCTTATGCATCGCTAATAAAACTATCTTCATGAACTGGAAAAATAAAAACCTTCTTAATATTAATCAGTATAGAAATTTTCTGTTGGATTATATAAGCCTTGAGACAGCCTCTGCCTCTACGTCAGATCAATCTCTCTGGGCTCCTTTAATCGGCTACATCACCTAGTGGGGGTGGGGCGCCCTTGGCTTCATCCTGTGGGACGTTGTGGCGGATTCGGGGGGGTGTCTGGGTTGGGGCATTTGGGGTGTCCCTGGGCTGGGATCGCTTGGGGGACTGGCGCTGGGGGCTGTGGTCCCGGCTGGGGTGGGGCTTTGGTGGTTCTTGGGGGGGGACATCTGGTAGCTGCATGCGATGCTTTTTGGGGGCCTGCGCCGATGGTCACTGGCCTGGTGCCCGTGCTGCTCCTGGGTGGGTCTGGGGTGGGCTTGGGGGCTCAGGGTCCCTGGGGCATATCGCCCCCCCGGGCTGGGGTCCTGGCTGGGCCTTGGGGGTCTTGGGTCCTGGCGGGTATGTCGCCGGGGTTTTGGGCTGGTGCATGCGGTGGGCATAAGGGCCTCCGAAACTGGTGGGTAGGTCCCATCTCATTGCAGGTGCTCCTTCCTTCAAGGAGCACATTCTGCTGGCAGGGAGTAGGGTCTGCGGGAGGGGGTGGGGCCAGCTCATTTGTCAAGGTGATGGTTATCTGAACCTTCTTCCCCTCACTATAGATCTGTGTCACTATTGGATCAATCTTATTGACTGCAGATGATAATAAGTCATGAAAGACCCCTTTGGACGAGAATGAGCAATTGATTCAAAAATGTTTTCCTTCATGGTGTCTCCTAGGCTATGTCGGCCTGGGTGGAGAGCCATTTGGCCAACATCTAAAACCGCTTCTGGATAAACAAGTCTGTCAGTATGAAATATCCCAGTGGGCGATGGCTCCTTTACGTTTCTGAAGAAGTTGCATATGAAATGACCAAAACAATCTGGGTTTCTCAGCTAGACGTTCTTCTATTAGAAATAGAAGGGTAGATGCCACATGGGCATCCAGATTATAGCACATAGCTCTTCTGTTTTACAATAGATTAATTTATCAATAAAAGACAAAAGTACATATCTAAAACAATAGTACAACGTTTTTCTTTTTATAGGAAGGCACATTCATTAAAGAAATTCAATAAATAAATAAAATGAACGTTCAATGCTATTTTTCACCTCTTATTCTTATCAAGTAGGGTCAAATACTTATACAATATTTAATTGTATAACATTAATAATACCAGCTATTATTATTATTATTATATGAATATATAGTCAGGTCGACATCTGAAGATCCCACGCCCAGTGCATTCATTACTTTTAACCGCTTTTAAGTTTTGGCATAATAAAGCTATTTCTTGTTATATAATTATATTTTCATATGCAAATTGAGACATATTTAGTTGTATTTAAAACCTACTCCGTTTCAAATTGGTTTAACTCTCCTGTTTTCATTTTCAGACATTCATTTTAGTCTCAGTCATTATTTGAACGAGTTTTGCTCTTATTTTATTCGGAAAACTCACGGGCACGATTTCACCGAGAACTTGCCACTCACAATATGGCGGACTCGCTCAGCCATCTACCTCGCAAAGAAGCCAGTGTGGCGTCCTCTCCTCTACGTCTTGCCCATCTTGTTAAACTTTTATTTTGAAACCAGAAGTGTTGTATTCATTTCGTCGCCATTGGCCGCGTCTTGTCAGCTGACTGTGTTTCCTGTTGGGAGAGGAAAAGTTTTGAAACCCCACCCTCCGCAGCGGCTGTAAGCAACGACGTTGCAGTGGTCCGAGGAGCTGACCGCTGAAGGCTGACCGAGGAGGAGGAACGGAGTAGAAGTTCTCACGGAGCAGTTCCGCTGTCTGGATACCGTCTTCATGAAGCGGAGCACCGACGTTCCCCGGGCCCGACGCTGAACACCCAACAGGAACTAAAAGTTAACGGGAATTGTTTGTTTTTCTTCGTTCTTTCTTCTCTGGAAAATAAAGCCAAGCAGGTTTGGAGAACTCTTCCTGTTCCCAGTGTCGGCGGTTCGTTGTTTATGTGTGAGCTCCTTCATAACACAGTCAGCATGGATGTTGTGGGAATGCGGGATTTCCTGTGTGGTCACCGCAGTGTTGCATTCAGGCGCATTTTCTGGATCCTCGGGCTTAAATAATGAACAGTGTTCAGCGCTTGAAACTTGTCGTAAAACACTGGTTGGCCGGACTGAATGCTCCTTTTCCTGCCATTCTTCTCCTCCTCTCAGCGCTTCCTGCTTGTGGTGGCCACTGCTCTTAATTGCTAAAAATACATAAAAAAAAACTGGACATGGACAGCCAAGTGTGCGCGAAATGTTGATTTGGAGTCTTATATGCGAGCTACGAGCAGTTTTATTCCTGAACTTTTACTTTAAACTTTGACTCTTCACACTTGGAACTCAACAGGTGGTGGTTCTGAATGAGGGGAAAAAATAGGACCAGTTCAGGCATAATGAGCTGATTCCAGAACCTCTTAAACACAGGCTGATGAGATGACAATATACTCAAACCACGTGCAGGGAAACCACACACCACATCAATCTTATGGAGTTACTCACTGCCTTCTTTCTGAGATTTGATAAAAGTTAGGAAATGCAAAAACCGTCTGAGGGCTCCTAAATGGAATGATCTGAGTTTAATGCCAGAACAAATGCAAGACACTTGGCTTTCATTTGTCCTTAAATCCTCATCTATAGCCCACTTGTTGGTCTTTTGAACACATCTCATTGGTCCCTGATGAGACAAGAAAGACAAGAAAGGGAGCAAGGTGTCATAGAGTACTCCTTTGTACTTTATTTTCAGACCCCTGGAGTGTGCAGTCGGATCCAGTCAGGTTATCTAGAGGAGGCTCCATGGAACCGCTGAAGAACATATTCAGTCGTAGCTCGCTGTCGAACTGGAAAAATTTGGATCAGTCCCAAAAGGGGAACTTCACCAACCCTGTATGGACGGCCTTGTTTGACTATGAGGCCTCCTGTAAAGATGAGCTCACCTTGCGTAAAGGTGACCTGGTGGAGGTCCTCTCTCAGGACTCTGAGATATCTGGGGATGAGGGCTGGTGGGCAGGTAAGGTCAACAACAAGGTGGGCATCTTCCCATCCAACTACGGCTCCTTCAAGCCAAGTGGATATGCCCAGCTTCCAGGTAGCAGTGTGGTAGAGGAGCTAAACCGTGCTGTGGTTGGCAATGTTGATCCCGAGGAGGTGGATTTCCGGGAGCTGAGCTTGGAGGAGGTAATTGGGGTTGGGGGCTTTGGGAAAGTGTATCGTGGTACATGGAGGGGCGAGCTGGTTGCAGTAAAAGCGGCTCGGCAAGACCCAGATGAGGACATCAGCGTGACAGCGCAGAACGTGAGGCAGGAAGCCCACCTGTTTGCCATGCTCACCCACCAGAACATCATCGCCCTGAAGGGTGTTTGCCTGCAGGAGCCCAACCTCTGCCTCATCATGGAGTATGCCTCAGGTGGACCTCTTAGCCGGGCGCTGGCTGGCCGCCGCATTCCGCCTCATGTCCTGGTCAACTGGGCCGTGCAGATAGCCAGAGGGATGCTTTACCTGCACAATGAGGCCATCGTCCCCGTCATACACCGGGATCTCAAGTCCAACAACAGTAAGTCCTTCAAGTCTTCAGAGTCTTTCACCTGTAATACCTCCATATCTCCAGCTGGGTCAGACTGGTGGATTCAAGGTTATGGATGTATTGATAGGGTCAGGGTCAGTGTTTGCATCCAGACCTTGGCTTATAAAACATCTTTATGTGTTTATGAAGTTGTACTGGTTATAGCATGTGACTAACCTGTTCTAAGATTTTAACAGCCATCTAGTTTTAAAACAGCAAAAAATTCCTCTGCCCCTCCTCCACCTGTTTCTGTGCACTGCTGATCAAGTTGGCTGAAAAAGAAGTATTGGGTTGCAGGCATCGTTCTCGGGCGCCTTCTGGTTCCTAAATCCTTTGCTGTCATGCCTCACCCTAACCTTAAACACAAACTACCCACAGCCAATGTTGTTTATTTGCTCTGTCATGAACTGGAAGAGAACTTGAACTGGTTTTTCTCAGCGTATACACCAACCAGAGAGAACATAACCCTAAGGGAGTTTTAGACAGGGTCAGAGGGTCCAACTCCACTCCTCAGCGGTGGCCTGTGACTTTTTTTATAATCTTGGTCTAAGTTTATGATATGCAATTAGACAGAGAGATCAGTTGTTTGCTAACACTTCTTTATGAATACCCAGTCACATGACATACATACATAACAAAAGTAGGCCTCGGTGATAGAGACTGCAAGGCCTTCAAAAAAGCTGTTAATGGGGCAAAATACCTTTTCTTTTGAGCAAAGGTCAGGATTACAAGAGGAAATGTTCTGTATCAGCACCTTTGAGACTCATCCTAAGGACTTTGATACCTTTAGGGGGCAGCAGAAAAGCGGGTTGGCAGTGTATTGGCTCTTTGCACATAAAGAGTCTCGGCTGTCCTAGTACTTTTAACTTAAACACACAGCAGCTGTAATTCACAGCAGTCCCCTCTCTGGTATTATCATTCCCTACTGTTGCTGCAGCTGCTGAGTACCAGAATACACAAAGTTGGCAAACGACTGTGTTTGGTAAAAATAACTGACAATACTAAACCTTGGTTCTGTAGTTTTCTGAGAGTTTGGCTTTGACTGTGAGAAGGTTAACTCGCTTGACTCAAGGTTTGTTTATCGCACAAGAACATTATGCAGCACATCCCAAGAATACCTTTCCCCACGAGTCCTCACCGTTGTCATTCTTTCTTCCTCTGTATACATGGGTCTCGCTTGTCGGATTCTTGGCATGATTTTCATCACAGGCGTCTTCACCTTCGGCTATCTTTGGCTCGCTTGTCAGTTTTTTTCCCCTCCTGTTGAAAATGCATCTTCTGCAGTGCAAGAGAAGAAGGAGTTATGTTCATATGGTGTTTGTATATGGGGCAGGCCAGCGTGAACACAATCCCCCTCTCTGTGCACAGCTAGATTGTATCGCTCTCCTGCTACCTCTTGTTTTTTAATTCTTCTCTCGAGCTATGTCCCCGGCCTGCCTCAACATGTCTCCAAACAGCCGTTGCCCTGTTGTGTCACTGAGCAACATCCTGTTGTGTTGGAGGAAGGATAGAAGAGGGGTGGGGGGGGGGGCATGATTTAACAAAGACAATGAGTCTTTTTCTTGGGTGAAATAGGTTCACTGATTGGTTTGATAAACAGGTGCAGGAGCACAGAAGGGGATCTTAACAGACTTAGTTTGACCATTTGGTTTGTAGTTCAGTGTAAAAGACCTGCCTCTGAATGTGGTGTCAGTTCCTCAGACTATTGATGCAAGTTCTTCTTTCTCGAGGTGCCATTTTATGCCAGAAATCCGTCACACTTTTTTTTTCACATCTGCATTCCCAAGTGAGTTGCTGCCATTTTTCAATATGGCAGCAACGTTGAAAGATGGGATCTAATGCAGTGCTTTCATTGACAGGGGGCTTGATCAGGTCAATCGAAACTGCAGGTTAGGAAAAATGGTCGCTTTGGATAACTGGGCTCATGTGTCCCGTTGATGGATTGAGGTGCAAAGTCATTATCCTTGCAGGGCTCATGAACAACAGCCAAGAGTTGCTGTTGAAGCCAATGACCAGCAGAAGATTACGATTAAGCAGGAGCATGCAGGAGAGTTCATTGTGGGGGTGCTTGGGTCGACGGCAGAGGCCATAACTTGAATTCCAGTGAGCATGGACAAAGAGCAGGGAGTAGAGGATCCTGTCTGGATGTGTGCGGAGGGGTAGTGTATTTGGCACATTACTGTTGGCACACGGTAGTTTTCTTTATTTCTATGAGATTTTGGGGCTTTGCATGAACTTAAATCCCTTTGATTTAAAGTCCAGGGCTGTGCGCTGCCAATCAGATGGCATAAAAAGGCCACAAAATTCTCCCTTTCTGACAAGCAAGACAAAATCTGCTTTTTTGAAGCATATTCAGTTGCAAAAATAATACTTCTTACTGTGGCAACCTAAGGAGCTGTTTTAAAACTACAGTTGGTATTTCTGTGAAGCAACAGGCTGCAAACTCTACACTCTACTCTGTTATAGTCAGTAGAAAAATAATGCTGAGGTTTGGATGGAACTGGCAACCAGACCTGAGAGAAAACCAGAAATGTGGATTTGCTGGGAAGATCCTGACTGGTGGATCTCCATGTATGAGTTTAGCAGCAGTAGGATACATTTTTGATTTTCTTCTTCGATAAAAACAAATAGATCATGTTTTATAGTGTTGTTTAAAAACATTGTGTAAATAAGGTGAAATCGGGGTGTTTTTGCTTAAGGCCATGGCTCCATGAGAATATAATACCGGCCCAAAGAATATTATCTGTTGTCATGTCTGGTGTAGTGAAATGAAGTGGTGTTGCGTGTGGGTTCGTTATGAGCTTTGTACTGGACCCTATTAAACGAATACCTTCACATTATTAATCATCCCTTCTGGTTCTGGCTTTAAAAGCATCTGGGTCAGAAGAAATAAGCAGATTCTCGTCTTAAGACTCAGTTTGCTTCAGTTTAGTTTTATTTTATAAATACAAATTCAGAACTCAAGTTCTAAGTCAAGACAAATCGATCTAATTCAAACCAAATTACATGCAGTTCAACCCAAATGAATCCCTTGAATTTATTACAATTACATTCAGATTAAGCTACGGTCCAGTTTAATCCTAATTTAATACTGCACAGTCAGATTTAGTGGATCATACAGCGTACAGTGATAATTAGGCATCCAATGAAACCAGCAGCTTGTATCCAGTCTTCATCCTGAGCAAAGACAGGGCAACAGTGCGGAGGACCAGCTTCCTTTCAACCTGAGGAAACTTCCAGCAGAACCAGGGCTTGGTTTGGGGAAGAAGAGAAGAGAAAAACAAAGTGGCAGAACTATTGTGAGACAAAAGTCAGAATAAACACAAATAAGATGGCCGAAAGAGTAAAGATTGTCAACAGGTTCAATAGCAACCTAAGCTTATAGCAGCATGACTATTTTCTTAGTACATCATGTAAAGAATCACCACAGTCCCACATAGAAGCAACAAATGGACTGGTTGTTGGTTTTGTGTTACATGTATCCATTTAGTTTTAGACAGTCATTGGAAAAGGCTTTTATCCCAGATGACCCAAAGACAGGATGGATTATGTCTTAAAACTTTCTATTTGCATCTGTTTATGATAAAATAATCATCCTCGGCTTTAATTTTCCTTTGTTTTATCACCTTTTGTTTAGGAGACCTTAAAATCCCAGTCTGTTTATGCTAGAACTGGAGACCACTGATTCTCTAACTAGATACTATCCAGACTATCAATAAAAGATATGTTTTTCATCCTTTTATTTATTGACATTCCATCAGGTTCATCACGTTCACCTGTGGTCTTCACCCCATGTGTGTTTTGTCTGCACAAAGCCTCCATAGACCCGAAAGCAGCAATTTGCATTATCAAAGACATAAAACTTTGGAGAGGCTTTAGTTAGAACTGCCGGGGTAAAGCGCCAAGCTAAGCGCTCTCTGTGGGCTGCTGCTTAGAGGCTTCTTTCTCAGTAGGAAGCCACAGGTAGATCGTGGATCAACATGCCCTCTTTTGCCGTGAGTGGACAAACATCTGATGCATCCCTTTACCTGCATGTTTTCATTCAGGGCCCACAGTGCACTAAAAACATCCCTTGTGTGTGTTCTTGTGTGTGATGTTTGCTGCATGCATTTGGGGAACCGCTTTCCCTTTAACATTTCAGATCCCTGCTATAGCTGCTTGCATTATGTGGGTGATACACATATTTAAGCAGTTTTTTTCTGACAGCTGTAGAAATTGAGCAAATTGAATGGAAGCGTGTTAAACTCATTTAGTAACCGGCTCATTCCGCGATCAATGCTGAGAGGCAACCGCCGAGACAGGCTTCTATGGCCGGTCTGGCACCTTCTGGCATCCTCGCGGAATCCCCTGGCTCCTTCCGGCATGCTTCTGCCGGCTTCAGCCACAAATTGAGCTCGGCTCTGCTGTCCCAGCTCCGCCCCACAGATAAAACTCCGCCCCCTCATTTGAATATAAGAACATGAACTAAAAAGAGCTTAAAATGAAAAACTGGGTTAAAAAGTAAGTCACTGAAATACGTAAAGTAGCTTTACAAAATAAAAGTGTCACAAAATAAAACTGCATTATGAAATAAATAAAGAAATATTTAATTAAATTAAATAAATCTTGAAATGAATTAAAGAAAACAAGATAAAAAATTTTTTTTTAACATAATTATTTTGTTTTATTTCATGGAATATTTATTAATAATTTTATCAATAGCACTATTTATTTACTGTTGAATGAAACGGCTCTCCATAGGGGAGCGTTCTCTGATGGAAAAAGAAGAAAATATTTTTTTAGCTTCTGATCTGCTGGCCACTGGTCAGGTTCCATGTAAAATAAATGTAAAAGTAAGTTCCAAGTTCCGTCAGATCATAAAGCACGCATTTTGTTTATGATTTGGTAGATGTCATTAACCTTGTTAAGTCAAGTTTATCTTGATTTTCTTGCTTATTGGTCATCAGATAAAATAAGATAATTCATGATTTTAAATCCTTTTGGAACAATGAATTTTCTAATAAATATTCCAAATGTTTAACTGTTATATATTTAGCGGCATATTAAACTGTACTGATTAAAAGGTCAAAATATCAACCGAATACCCTCCTCCATGGTATTGTACG
This sequence comes from Girardinichthys multiradiatus, assembly GCF_021462225.1. Classification (NCBI taxonomy): domain Eukaryota; kingdom Metazoa; phylum Chordata; class Actinopteri; order Cyprinodontiformes; family Goodeidae; genus Girardinichthys; species Girardinichthys multiradiatus. The sequence goes on from NC_061807.1 coordinate 39,469,174, forward strand.
TCTGCCTGCTGAATCACACAACAACTTGCGATGCTCAACATGTATGAAGAACAAAATGCTCATACAGCGATGCATGTTGGGTGTTTCTTTGGTGGGAATTGACAAATGAAATTACACAGCCTGACTAAATACCCTGATTCACATTTAAGTCTAAATTTAAATTCCAGCTTTGCAATTAGGTTATTACCGACTTAAATACCACAGCAAGGATGGACTATCCTTTTTTTGGGTTGTTGATTATCAGAAAACTCAAGGTAAATAACGTCTCCAGTTCCAAAATAATGTATATGTTTTGAATTCATTCATTTATTTCAAAAGATCCCCATGGTAACAGATGGAAGATATTGATGGTGACTTAGGCCTTCCTATGGTTTCATTGTGGTGAAAGCGGTTTCATAAGTAAGGATATAATTCATACAAAATGCAGTTTTAAAATGAGGGTTTAATTTTATTTTAGAGAAAGAGGATTTCTAAACCAACCTGGCCCTTTGGCTCACTGGAAGGTTTCCACAGCCTGTGTAAAGTCCTGGCACAGCTTATAATTTGGATTTAACGCCTGACTTTGACTAGGCCACTCCAAAATCTTTTTTGCTTTGTTTTTTAGCTATACAGCGGTGGACTTGTTTGTGTACTTTCCAGATACTTTTTTAGGGACAATAAATGTCCCCACCAGCTTGCCAAAACCCAATTTATTTGAAAAAGGTGATCCCACAGACAAACAGTGACTGCAGAGACCTGTGTATTATTGATATTATGAAAATGTTGGTTCAGTTTTCATCCAAATTATGACAGGATGCAAATGCTTGTTCAATATCAGCGATGATTTTCTTTTAAAAAGCAGGAAAAATGTCTTTTTTTTTGTTTGTTTTTTATATAAGGGGGGTTGTTCAAACTTGTTTGGAAGCCTGGTAAAGTGTCACCGACTCAATGACCTTCTGTGCTTACATGACCCCACCAGGATGACCGTATGGGACAATAGGCTGATGGCAGTCAAAGACTAGAGATGACACTAATCTTGGACCGATATAGTGTATTTCTTAATGCAAAAAGTGCACAGTTAGGCTTTTTCCTGGTCAGGGTCACGGATTACTGGATGGATGTGGGATACATCATAGCCAGGGTCCGCAGTCAAGATGAAAGTGGATACTCGCATGCATTAACTTTTCTAAAAGGGTTATAGTCCAAGCTGTGTCATAATAAGTAAAGGCTCATAGATGGAAAATTTGCCTTAAAACTGTTGCACCAAGCAGTCCTTTGCAATTACAATGTTGCACACATTGCCATTGTAATGAAAGATTGGGATTTACCTTGTTGTACAGCTCTATAGCTGAACTCTTGCCCACTGCAGAAAAAAGGAACAAATACCCGCTTTTTTCTTTGTTGTTGTTTTCCTTCGTTATTTAATTGAAGCAAATGGTCATTATGACTTTTCAAGGCCACGAAATGTGGTTTTGATGAATATCTATTTTCCAATGCAGAAACGATTGGGAGGTTTTAAATGTTTCAAAGCTTTTTAGCATCTGTAATAATTCTATACCCATCAGTCCGATTGCATGCAGGAGAGATGTGGGAGAAAGCTATAGAGAGTGTCACTTCATGTAGTGGAAGTCCAAACTGGAATGCTCAAAAGATGCACTTCCTTAAGAAGCACAATTACTTTTAATAGGGAAATTGTATTCATGCTTATATACTCTAAATCCATCTGTGCTTGGCTGTTTTTGATACATCAGATACACCAGCCTTAACTCTGATCACTACCTTGCTTCTAGGTCAAGCCAGCGATGGACCCCTTTGGGAGTTTGTAAGGAAATGACCCTAATGAAGGTTAAATTTCAACACAGAGGCTCTGGGAGCTTGTTAATAAATAACTGCTCACACACAGACTTTCACCTGGCACAGCGAATCCTTTATAACCCCCGTCTTGACAGTGTCAAAGTGGCTAGCCAGAAACAGAACACTTCTTTGTGTGTGTTCAATGATGATTTATAATGATGATTATAATGAATCTCATGTGCCAGAAAATGCATGATAGAATCTGGTGCTGTTTTCATATCGAATCTGTATCTCTAGAGCTCTAAATGCTGAGCGTTAGTCTTAAAAATCTCATGTAGGTAACATGTTACTGTTGATGGGTGTTGGAAATCTGATCAACTTAGCATCAAAGACGTGTTTTATTATTACCAATGAAAAATAGTTACAGGGCCACTTAACAATAAAGTAAGGTCTGGAAATATGGCTACATTCTGTTTTTATATTTTCGTGCTGTTTGTGGTGTGTAAAAAATGCTTGATGTAAGTTGTTAGGTGTGCTTTCTTGTCCTCATCTGTTTTACAGACAGTTTGAGATTAGGACTGAAACAATTAATCGGGTTAGTCGTGATTAATTGATAATTGAAATAATCGTCTAACTAATTTACTAATCAAATAATCATTACTAGGGTGTACAAACTCTAAAATATACCATTTGCTGAAAGAACAACCTGCTCAGAGCAGCAATTAAGCCAAAACTGGACAAAAAGATATTGATTTTTGCCTTTAAGATATAAAACCTTCTTTGTCTGTAAATATTCACTATCCAGAACTCCTCATAACTTTAGCTTCACCTGGTTCAAATTCTGTAAAAAAATATCCTATTAAGCACATTAGGCTATCTGATTATTAACCAATTTATCGAAACAATAGTTAGCAGATTAGTCAATTAGCAAAACAATTATAAGTTGCAGCCCTATTTAAGATATGTACTGAAAAACTGTCAAATATTTAGCTTTGCAGCAACTCAAGGTTTCCTCATTTTATTTGGCCATCAGACCTGTTTAACATGAATTACATTTTATTCGCACAGTTGAATGCTAGTTCTGTGCTGGATGAAATTGTTTCTTTTTTCCCTGTTTAAATGTATGACAGTGCAAAATACAGCCGTAAATGGTTTTTTAACGTATCGATCCTTCTGTTTGTATTCAGAGAATTTTTCTTCCAAAGATCGGCACATTATATTTGCTAGTTAGTAATTACTTAGCTCAATAAGTGGAAAATTCTCTTGCTTACTGGTTACAACCCCGGTGAAAATCATAATACTGCCGCCTCTGTACTCAAACATTGAGCTGTTTTAATGGCATTCTGTACCTTTTCCTGTTAAACACTCACTGTGTCTCAGAAATGTTTTGAAGACGGTGTACCAATAAGACTTGTTTCTGATAAAGGAACAAGCTTGTTTTGTCCATAAATATAACATTCTGGTGGACTAATTGATGAGGACAAGAAAGTTTTCCTCCTCCTTTTGCACTTTTCTTATTTTTTCCTGTTTTCACTTCTGTTTTTATTTTTATTTTTTTCTGTCCCAACTAATTTTATTTTATTAAGCAACACTTTTGGATGTTTCTTCAAATTTCCTTACCGAACCTTATAGTTTCTTGTTAACTATAATTTCCAGCAACATTCCACCCATACTGCGGGAATAGCGACCTAAACCCAGTCTGCTTCTTCATTATAAACTTTTCTGCTCGTTCAGTCTGTCCCAGAGGCCTGGCTTCAGTCCAATCAGTGCGTCCAGAAGTGGTTTGAAGCTGAGAGGTTGGCTGGATTCAGTAGCCAGAGAAAACAAAGCTTGCTTGTCAGAACTGCCCACGCTAAACATCAGACAACATTGAGTGATGAATTTAGACCGTACTTAAACTGGCAAACTAAATAGAAGGGACCAAACAAGCAGCTTAACAAAGAGGGTCTTACAGGAAACAAGATTTTTCTTTCCCCAGTTTGAAAACACAAGACAGATATTGTACAAAAAGTCCAGATTTAGCTTAGGGATTTCAGAGAGAATATGAAATTACTTCATGCATCAGAATTCACAATTTTATGAGTAAACCCTTAGCAAAGATCAGATTGACCCTAAAGTTGCTTTTTTTAAATCACCCAGTTTGCCTGTCTGTCCCTGTTTTAAACTCCGTGAGGCAGCTTCACCCCCAGACCCTAGAGTACAATTTGGTGGAGCTAAGACAAAACTCCATTGGAGCGAGTGCTGGTTTCACTGTGAGCTTACATCGTCTGAGCTATGACAATCCCGTAGCTCTCCATTCCTTCCCTCTCACTTCGCTCACTCCCTGGCTGGTCAGGGGATGCCAGACTTTCTGTCAGCCTGTGGCCTCGTCCCTCACGGGACAAAGCGTCCGTTCTTCCTGGGGAAAGCCCCCACCCTGCCTGAATTCTACTCTCGCCTACGACTGCAGGACAGGGAGAAAGAACAAGGTAGAAAGAGATCACGAGCATTGAGAACCATCCTGGACAGTTAAGGACCAATTCAGATGTTGAGAAAGTTCATGGGCAGAATTTCTGCACAACATTCACTCACTGGCCACTTAATTAGGCACACATTGTTCACATAGTTCTCCAGCTTCATGCACACTAAGTGTCCCAGAACAGTTTTGGTGAGTGGGTGTGAATTGTAGTCTCAGTTTCCTAAGCTTAGCTGGCAGGAGTGGCACCTGGTGTGGTCTTCTGCTGCTGCAGCCCATCTGCTTCAAGGTTACAGCATACCTTGGTTGTAACGAGTGCTTATTTGAGATACAGTTCTTTTATCTCAAACCAGTCCACCCATTTTTCTCTGGTGTTTTTGTCCTCGCAGTTACTTCTCACTGGATATTTCTTCCTATTTTCTTTTGACCATTCTCTGTAAATGGCAATTAAATTCCCTGTCTTCCCCATTCTGAGGCTTGATTAGAACTTCTTCAGAAAGTCATCTTCACTACATCCAGAGGCCTAAATGCTTTGAGCTGCTGCTGCGTGGCTAGCCGACCCCCTGTAAGTTAACAAGCAGGAGGTGTACCTAGCAAAAGTGGCCGTTGAGTGAATCGTTTTTAGAATATACTCAGCCAAGACTCATTGGAAACAAGACAAGGTGAGGAACGACACAGCAGCATATAGACAAAAGTGCCCTGAGAGGTGGAGATACAGCTCCAGATGTAGCTCTCTCCACTGAGAGAAGATCATTAAATAAGGTGCTGAGTGACAATGCAGAGAGCTGACGTTTGTATCTGGAAGGTTACTGCCTGGGTTATCGCGTGTTCAGCTCCAGCTATGTTCTGCCTCATGTCCTTGAGCAGGGTGGTGATCCTCTGCAAGCTTTTTTTATGCTGCCATAAACAAGTGTCACCCAAAATATTATTACAATAGAGATCATAGACATGCATATTGTTTACAGTGATTTAGTCAGAACCAAATATTCATAGTATATTATGTAGTTCTATTCAGAACATGGTTTAAAAAAAATAAAGGCTCTCAAAGTAAAAGATTGATATAATAAAGATTCTTATTTCAAAATGATCTTCAATCATGAGACCAAACAAGATGTAAATGGTAAAAGATCAATACCAGGATGGATAAACCACAGGAAAATAGTGGCGGCATTAACAAGGAGTTGTATAGCAAGTCAGTGTGCTGCTGTTCGGGCCTTCTGTAGCTAATCTAAACTGATCCAACACTAGTTTTAGAATAAAACCTGTCTGGCAGCTGCTTCATGCTATGGTATGAACAAGGTATATAAATGGCAATTGGTGCTTTTGTAAGAGACTGAATGGATCAAGGGATATTGCACAATATAAACCAAAACAAAAACCCAACACCCAAAACGCTAAAGACCTCCGTTGACTCAGATGCACACAAATGTAAAGACAACTAGACAGGTAAAATATGTGGGTGCATGAGTTCAAAAGGTGTTAGGAAGTTGACCATCATTATCTAACAGTGAATGCATATAGATAAAGCAAAAAAAAAAAAAAAACGACTTTCTGGTTAGCTTGATTCAAAAGCAATATTCCAGCATGATTCTCAGCGCCACGCCAGAATTACACAAGAGTCCTCGAAGAGAAAAGAAGAAACTGTGACCTGGCTAAGTATGTCGCCTGACTTGAAACGGAATACCTTTGCTGAAAGCGGGTTTCACCATTCTTCCTTTCTCTTTACCAGAGCACAGCTAAACAAAAATATGCAGTTTAAAAATAGGAATGGTAATTTGAGCCGAGTTTTTATCTCAAAGATTAGGGTTTGCTCAAATTAGTAGTGTTGACTTTGTTACCTGAAATCTCTGAGGGTGCGCGTCATGAATTAGCGGAATAAAAACATATCTGTGATTCTGCATTATCAGTTGGGTACGCTCACATCTAATCAGCAAGACTCAGGAATTTTTTCAGAATTAACTACCACTCACTTGAGTCAGCATCACCAAACTTGTGTCTGGGCCGCTTTTTGTACGATTCGCGTCTGCAACTGATGCTCCCTTGTTTCTGTGCCACAAACAGAACCAAACAGAGGCCCGTTGCCATGGAGATCCTGTCACGGTGTTTTGTGGTGACATTGTGGGTTTCCCCTCTCAGTCAGGACGATGTTCTGTCCGGACAAGACTGATCTACTGATGATACTTGCTGTTTGCCCCCTTTGAAGACGTGCCGGGTTTCTGTTTCTGTGTACCACTGTGGTTAATGCACTTCTTCCAGAATGGAAGGAATGTAGGAGATAAAAGGATGCAGGTGGAAACTCTTATACAGGACACATTATTTGAAATTCTGATATCTTTTCTACAAAGTGCACATGCAAGAAGAACCACCTTACACCTTGTAACGCATTAAATTAGGAGTTTCTTCTGCCATGGTGCTTGGGAATGCACTTTAAAACTTCTCCGTGCAGATATGAGGATGTCAGCGGCATTTCACTTAATATGGGTCAATGGCTGATTTGGACACGGCGCGTTACCACATGCCGTCCAGTAAGCTGCTGACTAATGCAACAGCCGCCATCAGTGTGATGGCGGTGGTGGGGTTGAACAAGGACTGAACTGTGGATGCACTCTCTCTCCCTTGGCTCAGGAAGCGGAGGAAGAATGCGGCATGTGTGTGTGTGTGCTGAGATTGCTGAAATGCTTTCGTGTGTGTTTACTTCTCCTCTTGGTTGCACGCGGGTGTTGCAGAAGCTTGCATGAGAGTTCAGAGTACAGGTAGACCACATGCTTCCTGTAATTAGGGTTGTTTTAAGATGCATCAGGATTATTTTTAAAAATTCAAAATTCAAAAATACTTTATTAATCCCAAAGGGAAATTAAATGTTGTTATAGCTCATATTATGAAGGTTTCCTCAAAGAGCCGTTGTAGATGCTAATGGCTGTGGGCAGGAAGGATCTCCTGTAGCGCTCCGTCTTACAGCAGATCTGAAGAAGCCTCTGACTGAAGACACTCTGTTGTTGTAGGACAGTCTGATGAAGAGGATGCTCAGGGTTCTCCATAATGTTCTTCATTTTATGAAGAATCCGTCTTTCCACAATGATCTTCAGAGGTTCCAGAGGAGTCCCCAGAACAGAACCAGCCTTCTTTATCAGCTTGTTGAGCTTTTTTAAGTCCCTGGCTCTGATGCTGCTTCCCCAGCAGATGATGGCAGAAGAGATCAAACTCTCGACGACAGACTTATAGAAGATATTCAGCATCTTGCTGCAAACATCAAAGGACCTAAGCTTCCTCAAGAAGTAGAGTCTGCTCTGTCCCTTCTTGTAGATGGCTTCACAGTTGCATCTCCACTCTAGTCTGTTGTCCAGGTGAACACCGAGGTATTTATACTCCTCCACCACCTCCACTTCTTCTCCCATGATAGAAATAGTTTTGACTTATTCCTGTTTCTCTTAAAATCTACAATCATCTCCTTTGTTTTAGTCACGTTCAAGATGAGATGATTGTTTCCACACCATGCCACAAAGTAGTCCACCACCTTCCTGTACTCATCTTCTTGTCCATCTCTGATCCACCCCACGACTGCAGAATCATCCGAGTATTTCTGCAGATGACAGGAGTCTGTCTTGTACTGGAAGTCTGAGGTATACAGAGTGAAAAGGAATGGTGAGAGTACAGTCCCCTGTGGTGCTCCTGTGCTGCTGACTACCTGGTTAGACTCATAACCCTTCAGTCTCACAAACTGTGGTCTGTTTGTCAGGTAGTCTTTGATCCAGGAGATTGTTGAGGCCTCCACCTGAGTCTTCTGGAGTTTCTGACAAAGCAAATCAGGTTGGATTGTGTTAAATGCACTGGATAAATCAAAGAACATGATCCTCACAGAGCTGCTGGCTTTGTCCAGATGACAGTGGGTTTGTTGAAGCAGGTGTATGATGGCATCTTCAACTCCAACTCCACAGCGATAAGCAAACTGAAGGGGGTCCTGATGGTTTACTGTTTGCTTACTCAGGTGGGCCAACAGGAGTCTCTCTAGGACCTTCATGATGTGAGATGTCAGGGCAACAGGTCTATAGTCATTGAGGACTGATGGGTGAGTTTTCTTTGGTACCGGAACAAGACAGGAGGTCTTCCACAACACCGGAACCTTCTTCTGCTGAGCTGTCTAATCTTATCAGTGAACTTAGTTTCACTGTATTACCAGCATTTACATTACTGAATGTAATGACAGGTGTGTGTGTGTAAGAGGAGTCTCACTGCCAACTATAGGACTTTATTTGATTAAACTTGTATACACAGCTACAGTCACTAGCTGATTGGTGTTTTGATGCTTCAGCTCTCAGTCCTCAGCCATGCCCATCTGGGGCTTGGTCGACACTTCTTGTCATTCTTTTTGCCGGTGTGTCCTCTCCTCACACGTCTTACGTTCGTCCACTTCTGTGCAGCTGCCTAGAAGGTATTATAGCATGTTAATGGGTTAATGCTCATTATGGATTAGTGGCCCTGGCTCTTATTTTAGGCTTTGTCCATACTCACTAAAATAAGGAATGCTGTTCAGCGTTCCGCTCCAACCATTTCCTGTCCTTTTCATACCTGGAGCCTGACTTATCAAGTTGAGAACTGGTTGTCAGGAACATCTGGAGTGTGTGTGACTGTCACCTGCTCATGTTTCTTGGTTGTGTTAATGAATGCCAGACACTGTCATTGCGGTTTGTTTTATTTTGACCTGCTTGGCATGTTGAGTCTCAGTCATTGATTGGATGTAGTGAAGAATGATCCCTGAAGTTCACCTGAAGTAATGAAAGCATCCATGTACAACATGGCCCATATACAGTACATCGCAACAGTATTCACACCCTTTGGAATAATAAAAAATAAATAAATCAGGTTATAAGCAGTGTGATAGTCCAAGTCAGTAGTTTCCAGATTTGTTTCACTTCGGCCAAATTTGTCATGTTGAAAATACTTGTGGGCCACAACTAAAAAACATCAAACTAATTATGCAATATAATAGTTAAAAGAATTATGTAGTCAGCATTTTTTTGGGAAAGGGAGGTGTAAGAGTTTTGCACATTTGCCTTGTTAAAGTCTCCAATAAGCAAATATATTTGGTAGTGACGGTTTTCTATTCCGTTGTCTGTTTTCAGCGACAAAAAGGGGATTTGGGTCACTCTTTGAAAATGCTTGCTGCATTTAGCAAAGTTTAATAAATGTATTAAAAAGACTTGTGTGACCCTAAGGCTTCTTTTGAGTAAAAGTCACTGGACACATGTGGTCCTATTTACTAAATTAAAAAGAAAGATCAAAGCATGGTTGTTAAAAGGGAAATACTTTGTTTTGTACTATTATAAGAAGATTTTATTTGGTCAGTAAATAAATTCTCTACCTCCACCTACCGCCCGTTCCGCCAGGCCAAATTGCACCATTCTCAAATTGTGGTCAGGGGGCCACTTAGAATCAGTCGAGGGGGTGTAAGTTGCACCCGAGGAGTGCACGTATGGCAGAGAAAACAAAACTGTTACATCACCCTTGGTGCACCATCGCAATGGTAAAGCACGGTGGGGGCAGCATCATGGTGATGGAATGCTTTTCTTCAGTAAAGACAGAAAAGCTGGTCGGAGTTGATGGAAAGATAGAGGTAATTTTTGTTCCTGGCACTTCATAAGTATTTTGTACTTTGCTTTGGACAATCATAGTGGGTAGGTATTGAGTTCTCGAATATTGCCTCGATGAATCCAGTTATCTAATACACATGATATGTCTTATCTAAATCTACAATAAGAGTTCTTTCAGACCTCTGTTCAGAGGTGAGCTGTGGGAATGTTTGAAGCAGCAAAGTCAAAGACTGTTCATTCCTATGACACGCTTGAGTCTCCAACAGATATGTAGAATAACCAAAACCCTTGGTCATTCCCGACTGCTGCACTGTGCCTGTTAAGAAACGTCTTTGACTGTGTTGTTTTTAGGACATTTCTTCAATTTGAAGGTATGCAAGCTCATTGTATCCTAAGCTAGAATAAATGTAGAGGTCCAGAAACTCCACAAATATCCCAAAAAACAAACAATATAATACACTAAAGTTTGTCACATTAAAATGAGTGAAAAGTCAAGCCATATTTACGGTATGCTAAGGAGCGTTTATTTTTTCTTTTTCTTCGATCCGTCCCTGTGACCTCTCTTAACCTGGGTTTACGAAAATAGCATTGCTTATGTTGTGCTCATTGCGTAGAAAACACTGGGGAGGCTTTAAAAAAATATTATTTAGGTTTTAATGATTGGTGTTGTGACTCTTAATTGACCAAAATCCATGTCACTTCCTGGAAGTAGGGTCACAGGTTCCAAGCAAGTTGGAATCAGGGGATGACTGTGCTCCTATCCTCCCCAACCCAAACAGTAGCCCACAGAACCCATGACTCAAATGTAAAGGGGATGCAGATTTACATTAAACATTGTAAAGTTTGTACCATGTTTGTAAAGATGAAATAAAATATTAAAACTCATTGCCTTAATGCAACTTGCCTAGCTACAAGAAAGCATTGAAGCTGTTGTACACCTGAACTGAAAGATTCCATTAATCTTCTGTCTTTGCAGCCTGTATGTTTGTATTTAGCAGAACGGGGTGTATAAATTCTCCTTGAACCAGATCATGAAAGAACCAACTCTCTCCTTCCCCCTCAAAGCTCCCACAAACACAGTAGACAGCACAACTTCTTGTGATGCATTCCTTTATGACGTCAAAGTCCCTGCCTCCGGGTTAGGAGGTGAAGCTCAGGGTGGCTGCACAAGAAGACAATGGGAGTCAGAGAAATGCAGCGAAAGAGATGAAACTCATATTAATGTGGAAAAAGAGTCTGGACAAAAATCTATTTTTTTCCCCACAAAAGTCTAAGGGGGGGGGGATAAGGCACCAAGTGTAGAAAGTCAGAAAGTGGCTCCAAATAGCAGGAGTCCTACTTCCCTATAATGAGTGAGATTTTTCTGTGCTGCTTCTCCTCTGCGAGTTTGACAGCGAGTCGTGCCCTGAACGATGAGCGGTCTGTCAGCAAAGAGGAAGAAAGACACCGCTGCTGCTCGTTCTGAGACATGTGATCCAGAGTCACTGTGCAGCAGCAACCACCATCCTCAGAGTTAGACTCTGTTTCCACTGAAACTCGCCCTGGCTCATGTGCAGTATGACGGAAATTAGTAGAAATTAATGCACACAACATAAAGGCGGTCGACCAGTTAAAAACCCACAGAAGCAGGTGTCAACAAAAACAATGGCGGATGGCAGAGTACTAACTTGTGCTGCTGACTCTTTTGAATCTAACGACAGTACAACAACTTACAACTCGAGTTTCTAGGGGTGCCATGTGAACAGAGATCGTAATTAAAACGTCATGTTGATGTGTTTACAGAAACAGGAAACAAGTCCTGTTTTCAGTGGATCCTTGTCGTGTCATTTTGAAGCATTAAGGAAATAATTGTGGGGTAATTGGATTCTTTTCAGTGTTGATCTGCCAGGAAGAATCGATCAAGGGACAATTGGACATTTCCATTCTGTGGCCGATTGATTGGTGCATCTCTAACTGTGAAGGATTGTTGCTTTTTATTTGAAAATGTTTCCCACTGATAGCTTCAATAAGTTCAGTTTGTTCCAAAGTTTGAATCCAGTGATCATGGAAGCAGTTCATGTAGCAGGTCTAGTGAAGTAGCCTATTTTCTAATGGTTATAGAGTTCATATTATAATTTATATTTTTAGAAAGCTTTTTACTGTCCTTATTTTTGTTTGTAAGTGTTTCAATGGTCTCACCCCGCCATACCTCTCTAAGCTTCTTCATCTCCATTTACCTTCTTGGTCCCTCAAGTTGTCCCAACAGCATCTCCTGCAGGTACCAGGGTCCAGCAGGAAGCTCAGGGGGGACAGGGCCTTTTCTTTTTCTTTTTTTTCAGCACTAGAGGCCTTTATTTTTGATAGTTGGCAGACAGGAAGGAGGGGCAAAGAGAGGGGGAGACATTCGGCAAAGGTCGCGAACCCGGGACGGCCGCTTTGAGGACTATAGCCTCTATATGTGGTCGCGCGCTAACCCCTACACCACCAGCACTGCGCCCGGACAGGGCCTTTTCTAATGCTGCTCCTCAGCTGTGGAATCACCTACCCCTGCACATTAGAGAGGCTCCTTCACGGCCCTTCTTAAAACCCAGTTTTATTCTTTGGTTCTCAACCTCTGCGAGAATTAGTTTGACTCTGTTGGTTTAATTGCTTTTGTTGTGTTTAATCTTTTACCGTTCTTTTGTCATATTGTGTGTTTTCTTTTAATGGTGTTTGCAGTTATGTTTGTTTCAGCTGTGGTTTCTCTGAAGCGCTCATTTTCATTTTCAGAACGATAATTATGTCTATAAGGTCCTGACTGTTTGCAGTCATAGATTTATAAATACTTTTAAGGTCATTGTAATACATACCACAAAACATCACCATTGAATTTCAGGCCTATAACCCCCTTCAAGTCTGAGCCTCAGTTAAGCCCCTGTTGTGATGTAGACTGGAGCTAAAAAACATGAACAGCTTTTATTCAAGCAGGAGTGGAGTCAGCGTAATGAGCGTCCTCTCAAGGATGCACATGCCTTCATTAGCACTGTATTTTAATAGGGGCTCCTGAAATGCCATGTCTGTTACATTTACACCACCGCTGATGGTTTTGGTGGGCAAAGATGAATATATTTACAATAGTTACTCCAGGAAAGTGAAGTGTGACACTGGAATTGCAGAAATGTGTGTGTGTTTGGATTATAGTGGCCTGAAAACAAGAGGAAGAGGAAGTGAGAAGGAAACTGAGAATCTTTATACAGATGTAGAAGCTAAGTCAGGCTAGATATTATCTTGTGTTATGGGACAAAATCAGTCTACAGTAATCAATTTCATCAGAACGTAAGATCATGACAGAGTCCTCCACCACTCAACAAAATATTCAAGTCTAATTCATGCCGTTTTATTTCCTTCTTCCTTTTCCTCCATACCTGTCCCTGTGTTCTGCAGTTCTGTTGGCTCAGCCCATAGAGAACGAATGCATAGAGGGCCTGACGTTGAAGATCACCGATTTTGGCCTGGCGAGAGAGTGGCACAAGACCACAAAGATGAGCACGGCTGGCACCTACGCCTGGATGGCCCCGGAGGTCATCAAGTCCTCAACCTTCTCCAAGGGCAGTGATGTTTGGAGGTGAGTACAGTTACAGTTGAGGTCCAAGGTTTACGTCCACTCATTATGGAGAGAAGTTTCATATAATAACCTGGCTTTAAGGCTTTTAAACTATTCCTTTTTAAGGTTGGAATGATAATACAACATACAATTGAAGTACTATTTAAACTAATATTGGGTCAGATGTCTTTTGGCAAGTTGAATCTCAATCACATGCTTTATGTAGCCATCAAGAGGCTGCTGGCATAGGTCTGGCTGGACCTGCATTGATTGCCTTGCAGCCAACATGGTTCTGGAATAATCGTTCAGCTCCTTGGGAAAAGCCTTGAGGCATGCAACGTCTGGGTTCTGTGGGTTAAATCGCACCTTTTTGCACAATTTATGTTAATGTTGAAGTTTGTTAGTGAAGGTTAAGTAGAATTTATCAGTAATTGTCTTGCTAAGTGTAGCTCCATTTGTTAAATAAATATAGCAGAATTGCACCCCCAGTTGGCTTGATAGTCTAGTAGCAGCAGGAGATGATGCTGAGCATCTGACACAACTCACTGGCTCTTCAGTTTAAACCTGATCTTTTCTTTGGCTCTGTCAGACATCTATAAAACAACTCAAACTACGGTTTAACATGCTGTTTTACTGAGCTACTGATCTATGACAAATGTTGTGGGGCTTTCATCATTAGTCAGCAATATTATAAAAAACCATTCTAACTCTAACCTTAACATGTACAATAAAAATAGCTTTTGCTTCCTTCCCTTGTATTCATTTGTAGCGAAGACACATTCCTGCAAAAGCAGTTAGCAATTTTAAGCACAAATACCAGAGGTGCTGCACACTGAGAGCAGTGGGCAGATGCTGGTGGACCGGTTTAGGGAGCATTTATTCTGTTTATTAAACTTAAGATATGCCGGTCTGCTGTCTGTCAGAGACTGGCAGAGCAAATAGGAAAACATCATGCCTTTTGGAAGAGCAACAGGCCCACAGAATCACAAGTCAACCGCTGTGCCTAACAGTGGGCATGAGGTGTTTCTGCACATACTCCTTTGTCTCAATCTGTTGGTATCATTATTCGTTTTTGTTTTTTTCAGTTCAAACATGAAAGAGAATGGTTCATTTTCAAGAATTTGGATGCCCACATTATTTGGTGGTCTTAAACCTCAGAGGGTCTCAAATGGTACGCTTGGTTGGAAAAATCGCCCTGGAGAAAAAGTAAAATAAAGTCTTCTGTGGGTTTTAGCAGCTTGATTGTCTATTGGTTGCACTGGATTTTATTTAGGGATCTCAGAGTAAAGGGGGCTGGGTTACATATGCATGGCACACCTTTCAGATGTTTTAAGTCTGTGGTTGTAATTTGACAAAATCTTGAAAGGGTTTGAATACTTTTGCAAGACCTGCTGCAGTAGTTTGCAAGTTTTTTTTGTGTGTACAATAGTCCGTTTTCCATTTAACTGTAAAGCCTGAACTAGTTGGCTCGGTGGTTTGGGGGAAAAAAATAGAAATTGTAATTGGAGACTTGTTGATGAAGAGAAGGACTGCAGCAAGGCCACCGTGACCATGTGACGGCGTCTCTTCAAAGAGATGCTCTGTGCTTTGTTGTGGGACATGTGTACTGCACACTGTCCCATTGTCTCCGGTGTAGACAGAGAAGGAGGCTTCACACCAGACCTGACCACTGTCCTTTATCTGGGAATAGTTGTGGGTGTGTGTTGAACCACATCTTCACACGTTAACAGGAATCCCCTAATTATGGTTTTTGAGGTTTATCATATTGACTGAGATTTTTAAAAGTGGCGTTTCGACGGCTTTTAATTGGCGTTTTCAAACTGAAGTCTGGATGGACGCAGGCAGAAACTTTTTAATCTTGACAAAAAGAGGAAAGATTTGTTGTTTGCTAAAACGATGACACATTCTCTGATTTGCTTTTGTCGATATCAAAGCAGCTACTTTCATATGCTTTGCTTTAGTTCATCCTTTATTTAATCCTGTCAAAAGGGAACTTTTCATCCTCCCCGTTTCTACAGAACATTTCTGAAATGTCCTCTAAGAACGGCAAAAAAGGATCTTGATATGCTGGAGCTGCTACGGGATATTTCTATCATATAGAAAATCCCTAATTAAAAAAGTTTACAGTTTGTCCTACTTTAATTCACTCAGTGTTTCTTTTTGCCTCCTGTGTCCAGCACCAACAATGAGAGAACAGGGCGAGCTCATTTCCCAGCATTCACACTGCTAAGCAGACAGCTGTCCACTGGAAATGAAGGGCAATCTTTGTTCTGCTATTCCTTCTCATCTGTCCTCTACTGCTCGTCTCCAAATTTGTTGAGCAGAACAGACGGCCGCCTCTGGGCGAGCCGACGAGCAGGATTCCTGCCCAGTCACACTGTGTGGAAGTTGTAATTAAAGAACTAAATTAAAAACAAAAAGGCGGCGGCCTGTACTCCCCCCTCAGTGAGCCTCCAGAGTGCACTCAGTCGGGGCCAGGCGAGGGCTAATTGACGGTGTGGGTGATCCAAGTCCTACTCCACGCTTCATCTTCTGAAGATGAAGTCTGAAACCTTTGTGTGTGCTCCAGAATCCTGGCTGTTTGTCTATTTGTGTTCAGCATGCATGACTTCCCAGTGCTTTGTAAGGATGTGGTTCATCCAGCACAATATTCCATTGCATCAGTTTGTCATGACAGGGTTATTTTACAGTTGCACAAGAGCAAGCCCAGTGTCCATGGTGTTATCAGACTGTGTGCTCAGGACTAAAATAGACACTGTCATACATTGTATCTGAGTAGGCAGGTGTAACACATGGTTGGATGGATTCCTTACCTGTATTTAGGGGCTTAGAGCTCCATTTGGCCTACGTTAACTGCACGTTTGGTTCAACGTCTTTAGGGCTGTGTGGTATCAGGAAAATATTTAATTGGGATGGCTGTGAAAATTGCTTTTTTCTTCCTTTGCCATTACGCAACGTCTTCGCCACTCTGTGAGCTGTAGCAACTCAAATTATAACTTGGGTGTGTGTCCAACTGACCAAATACATTGTCGCTACACAGAGTGGCAATGCCCGACGCTTGACTTATTGGGTCCAAGCAGTCCCTTGATATATAGATACTGCACACACTGATGTTGTGATGAGGATTGTGGTTCAATATATTGTGCAGCTCAAAATGTTTTCTACTACAGTTCCTTGTAAAAGCACTAATGAACCTTTACACCTTTTGTACAACCCCATGTTTTTATGTTTTTATATAATAGAAAATCACCAACCAGTGCATAACTGTGAAGTTAAGAAAAGGGAAACAAATATTTTACTTTTTTTTAAATGCGGCGTGCATTTGTATTTAACCCCCGTGAGTCAATTCTTTCTAGATCAACCATTTGCTGCGATTAGAGCTGCAAGCCTTTTGAGGCATGCCTCTAGCAGCTTTGCAAATATAGAGACTCATATTTCTGCCCATGAAAAGCATCTCTAAACAGCATTTCTTAAGTCTTGCCGTCGTATCTCAAATAGATTTAGGTCTGGGCTTTGACTGGGCCATTGTAACACTTAAATATGCTTTGATCTAAAGTTGGTGTCAAACTCCAGTTCTCAAGGGCCGATGTCCTGTACCTTTTAGATGTGTCCTTGGTCCAACAAACCTGAATTACTCCTTGGTATGTCATCAAATTTCCGCTAAAGAGCGAATTAAGCTGGGACTAAGCTAAACACTGCAAGACATTGGCTCTGGAAGACTGGAGTTTGACACCTGGGATCTAAAACATTCCTTTGTTGCTCAGGCTTGATGTTTAGGTCCATTGTCCTACTAGAAGTTGGGGTCCAGCCCAGTCTCAAGTCTTTTGAGGCATTTAGCATATTTTCTTCCAGTATCACCCTGTATTTAGCTCCATCTATCTTCTTATTAGCCCAGATCAGCTTCCCTGGTCCCCTGAAGAAAAGCATCTCCACAGCATCATGATTACACCTTTATATTTTACCATGGGGCTAGTGTATTCAAAGTGGTGTGCCTTGTTAGTTTTCCGTCACACATTTGGTTTTGCATATACACCAAAAGGTTCAGATTTAGTCTCATCTGGCCTAAGCACCTGCATCCATATGCTTATTCAATTCAATTCAATGCTATTTTATTTATATAGCGCCAATTCACAACACATGTCGTCTCAAGGCACTTCACAAAGTCAATTCAATCAAATCATACAGATTTCAATTCAGGTACATACATTCCAATTAATCCTAACCATTGAACAGTGCAGTCAGATTCAGTTATTTATTCAAATTGGATAAAAAGTTTTTCTCTCTAAGGAAACCCAGCAGATTGCATCCAGTCAGTGACTTGCAGCATTCACTCCTCCTGGATGAGCATGTAGAGACAGTGGACAGTCACTGGCGTTGACTTTGCAGAAATCCCTCATACTGAGCATGCATGTAGCGACAGTGGAGAGGAAAAACTCCCTTTTAACAGGAAGAAACCTCCAGCAGAACCAGGCTCAGTGTGAGCAGCCATCTGCCACGACCTACTGGGGGTTAGAGAGAACAGAGCAGAGACACAAAGAGAACAAAGAAGCACTGATCCAGGAGTACTTTCTATGGGAAGGAAAAGTAAATGTTAATGGATGTAGCTCCTTTAGTCACCTAGAAAGAAAGAACAGAAAAACTCTGAGCCAGTTTTCAAGTTTAGAGTCTGAGAGAGAACACATACAGTTAGTCACAGTAAAAGTTCAGTCAGTAGCTATATCTAGGAGAAAAATAGGGTTAAACACTGAAGACAGGGCCAAGTGTATCATAGGTAGAAGGTGAGCATTAAGTTGTTGGCAGCAGAAGCTTGGACGATGACCCCTGCAGGAAGGTGTCACAGGTAGACACAGAGTCAGGCCAGGTGTAGCTTCTAGGAAGAGAAAAGAGAGAACAAGAAGTTAAAAGCTGAAATAACAGCAAATAATGCAAAGAGAGTAGTGTGAGAGTGTAGCACAGAGGGTGAAAGTGGTCATTATGTCCTCCAGCAGCCTAAGCCTATAGCATCATAACTACAGAGATAGTTCAGGACAACCTAAGCCACTCTAACTATAAGCTTTATCAAAAAGGAACATTTTAGCCTTAAAAGTAGACAGGGTGTTTGCCTCATGGACTAAAACTGGGTAAAGTAAGTTTATTTATATAGCGCTTTTCAGTAACAAGACATTCAAAGCGCTGTACATGAGGAAGAACAATTACAATACAATCACAAAGAAAATAAACACAGATACAGACTCAGAAAAACAAATCAAATGACACTAATAATCCTTGGGAGTAATAATAATTTATAATCCTTCCAAGTTTACTGGTAGAAATTGGTTCCAAGCCACTCTTAATAATGAAGCATCTTATGCTAAAAGAAGATGATAATATTCCTAATCCTTCTGATAAAACTAAAAATCTATGAAAAAGTAATAAAATCATTTACCAGTGACTCATCTTCCCTAGTTAGAATTCAGTGGAATGTTTTTACCTTTAAATGCTTCTTTAATAATGTGCATTATCAGTATTCACAAAAATTAAGTAAATTGTTGCTTTTTCTTTATAGTTGGCTATTCTTTTCTTACATTAATAATTTATTTAGTTATTTGTCTGTATTTTGTCCTGTTCTTTTTCTCTTCCTGTCAAAAGAATCTTTCCTAGAATTTCTTTTGGCTCTGAGTCGGTCAGGTTTGAGCGTGTGACTCGGTTGCTCCCTCATAAAGAACTCTGTTTGTGTGGAGAACAGTCAGCCTGTCGGTTTTTTCATCCTATTTCTCACCCGTTTCTCTTTTAAGAAACAAGCACCATAGTTGGAATCGGATTACATCTGCCAGCCTCCTCCTACTTGTGTACACCATAGACTACAACTTCACTTCCTGTTTGAACCGTAGTATCTGATGGGTCACAGACTTTCCTGTTGCACTGGAATTGTTGTAAAGCGGGATTTTCCAGAGACTCGTTTAACTTTTCTCTGAAGGCCTTATTTAGATGTGCTAGATCAGGAGTAATGGGACTATAGTTTGGTGGATATTTGGTTTGATTAAAATAAAATGTCCAGTTCATTGACAGAAACCAACTAATGTTTCAACTGGATTAGCCCACAGCAAACTAGGAAGAAAAAGAAGGATAATAAGGGGAGACATTTTGGAAAAATAATTAGCAAAACATTTAGATGAATTCTGAAAAAAAATAACCGAAGTTTCAGATTGATGTTTTTTTTAAATTAAAGATAAAAACATTTTCTGAGTTGTTTTTGTGTCCATTTTCACATACCAGCTCTACCAGCTTTGCTTTCAAGTCTTGCCACAGATATTCAATCGGATTAAGGTCTGGACTTTGACTGCACCGATCTACCACATGAGTATGCTTTAGCCAGTCTAAAGTATTTTGCAGCCCCTAACAGTTTTTCTTCTAATATTACCCTGTTGTTATCTCCTTCCTTCCTTCCTTCCTTCCTTCCTTCCTTCCTTCCTTCCTTCCATCCATCCATCCATCCATCCATCCATCAAGTTTTACCCTCTGTTGTTCCTACTAAAGAACAGCATCCACCAAAGCATAATGCTTCCTCCACCATGTTTCCCTGTAAAGAAAATGTGTTCAGGATGATTTGTTGCATTTAGTTTATTTTTTTATAGGCATTGCTTTTTGCATTTACCCAAAAAAAGTTCCACACAGATTTATTTATTCATCAGGTGTCTTTTGAAGGGAATTGGGGGTAGGGGATTTTTTTTAGGGGTATCAGAGTAAAGGGGAGTGAAAACTAATGACACTTTTTAGATTCTTATTTCCAAAGAAATTTAGAAAACCATTTATCAGCTTCCTTTCACTTCATAAACTACACTGCTTTGTGTTGGTCTATGACATGAAATCCTCAATAAAATACACCGAATGTTTGTGATTTTAACGTAATAAAATAATATGGTTCAAAGGGTATAAACTGTTTATCAGAAAGGGTTTTCCTTTGGCTCTCCACTTCAATTTGAATGAATAAATTCCTAAATTTCACACTTACTACCTTCTTCTGCATAACAATACATGACCTCATCAGGTGCAAAAATCAAGTTTGACTGTAATTCCTACGGCACAAAGCTATTGCTCTGCATTAGTTATTTAAATACTCTCAGCTTGCATACTTGTTTTTTATTTAACGGGGGGCTATTCACAAAGAGGGCAGCTGTGTTATTTAGCAAACAAAGGATTTTCATTCAGATCAAACTGACCGTAAGAAGCCAAAGGTTAGGACCCGAAAACCTGATCAGAACAACAAAGCTGAAAGGAGAGAATTAATACTGGATTTAGCAATAATCACAAAGAAACAAAAAAAAAAAAAAAAAATAAATATTTTCTGCGGGTTTCAGGGTATGTCCTTTTGTCCAGTTTTGTTCTGCGCACAATGTGGTTTATTTGTTTTTTCCCCATTTCTAGCTACGGGGTCCTGCTGTGGGAGCTGCTAACAGGGGAGGTCCCCTACAGAGGGATTGATGGTCTTGCCGTTGCCTATGGAGTCGCCGTCAACAAGCTCACCCTGCCCATCCCTTCCACCTGTCCCGAACCCTTCGCTCAGCTCATGTCAGGTGGGATTTTGAAATTGGATTAAGTTTTTTTTTTTCCCCCCTTTGGTCACAGTTCAGTGGCATGAGATCGATTCATCATTGCAACTATCACATGATTTTGTTTTTCATTTCCACAAAGCTGCTCTGAAACGGAGAAAAAAGATTCATCTATGCGGTTATTAAGGAGGGGAGGAAGTGTGTTGTTCTGGATCTAGCTTGTGCAATATGTTTGTATTCTTCTCTTATTCAGTTTAAGTCTAACACAAAAAAAAAATACTTGAATACTTTGCTAAAACAGACACATTTCTTCAGTTTGCTCCTGTATCTTTTTTTGCTCACTTGATAAAAAAAAAATGTCATTAAAAATTCTAAACCACCATCTAAGGTGGCCCTTTGATCGTTATTTAATTAATGCTTTGGTTTTTGATCTGTGCATTATGCCCAAAACTTTGCAGCAAATTAGGCAGAACTCTCCATAGCAGGTTAATTAGGCCGAACCCTTTCTGTAAGAGATCAGCTTGTCTGTGGAACCGGCTCAAATGCCTGAAACGTGTAAATAAAAGTTGTAGGCATGGCAGGAAAATCATTAAACATTTGCTAGTGCAGAAACATCCTTCTGAATGAGCCGTTTGTTCTAATTTAGGTCTTAAAATCAGATCTGGCAGCTTTTGAGTCGAAGTATTATGGTTAATAATCAAGCGACTTCCTCGTTTCTGGAAGAAAAGAAGTGAAACTGTACTGGTACCTACTGAATCTGTCATATTCTTTTCATTTTAAGGAAACTGCTGCACCAGTTCAGATTACAACTATATATATATATATATATATACATATATATATATATATATATATATATATATATATATATATACACGTCATCTATATGCTAGTTACAGTACATTGTCAAACCATGCTATCTGTCTGTGTGTGACAGAATGCTGGGACCAGGACCCTCATCGAAGACCCGACTTCTGCTCCATCCTGACGCAGCTCACCGCCCTGGAGCAGCAGGTGAAGGAAGAAATGCCACAGGACTCTTTTCACTCACTGCAGGATGACTGGAAGCTGGAGATCCAGGATATGTTTGATGAGCTGCGGGCCAAAGAGAAGGTACAAGACGTGCAGCCTTTAGTCAGCATGTTGCCATTCCCGCACTGTAAAGATAAACATTCTAGCTGCCTACTGATCTGGGACTCTTATGCCCAAATGCTTCACCTGTCAGGGAAAAAAACCCCAATTCTAATAAAATATTTTTCTTAAATATACTGACTAAAGCATCAACAGTCTCTGCTATGTTCTTATAGGCAATAGGTAGGTAATGTAGGTAATGTACAAAACAAAGAATAATGCCGCCATGCCCCTCCCCTACAAGTTGCTGCACACTGCACGCCAGCTGGCTGAAAGAGAGCTACTACAATTATAACAAGTAAGACAAATCTGGCCATTTGAAAATAATTCCAGTCATGAAAACAGTTATGGTGCGGAAACCAAAGGAGACCCCTCTCATCAATCTTTTTGGGGTAACCTGGTTTCAAAACTAGAACCCTCATGTCTGCTCTACCATTGTAGATAGCCCAACTAACTAACCAGCTAAAATTAGCTTGTTATATTTATGTTGCTATATAAATAGCTGAAAAGATGTAGTATTTTGCCCAATTCACACATAAACAAGTACTGCATTTCTCTTGTGTTTATTTAGTATTTTCGCTTTCTTGTTCAGGTGCATCTCAATAGCCTAGAGTATCATCAAACAGTAAATATATCTCATTAATTCAAAAATGACACTCATTTATTACATACAGAGTGATCCGTTTCAGGCGTTTATAACTATTAGTTTTAATGATTTTGGCTTGCAGCTAATAAAAATCTGATATTCTCTTTCTCAGAAAATTACTGGTTTACAAAGACAAATAAATAAGATTTCTTTCATTCGGAATGGTGGGCCTCCTGAAAAATATGTCCATGTACTGTGCAGTGTAAACACTTGGTGCTCGGCAGGGACCCTTCTTGTAAGAGTTACTGCATTGGTACAGTGTGACATGGAAGCGATCAGCCTGATGCTTAAATAGCAGCCCATGGCTGAGGAGAGAGTACCTTTGACAATACTCCTTAGCTTACTCCATATGGTGGAGGATTGCAAAAGTGTGGGAAGTGCCACATCCTTGTGGAAAAGAAGTGACCATCTCCATCAAGCTTGTATAAAAGCACTATAAAATTTTCCGCACTGACTTTGGACATAATAAAACACCAACATGATTTCCCAAGTTGTCACAAACTCTGGAAACGTCACACTGGACATCAAACAACTTTAGTGCTTGATGTCCAGTCCTTCTCCAGACTTTGGGACTTTCATTGCCAGATATTGAAATGTGCAGTTTTTTTTCTGTATGAAACCTTGACTGTATACTACTGAGTAATAGCCCTTTCTCCAGTTTAGCCCAGGTAGGACCCTTCTGATGTTGTTTTTGAAGCTCATGTCCTGATCCGTGTGGTGGCTATTTGAAGCACTGACTCAACGCTTTATAAATCTGCCCTAATTCCTAGAATGGATTTTGCTTCACCGCCCTGACTCTTGTTGCTTGTGCACCTTTTTCCTTCCACACAACTTTCCATTGACATGGCAACATCCAGCTCCTTTAGAAATGAAATGACCCCCTACACTTTCTGTATGGACTCCTCCGCCTTCCTGCTTCCTGTGATTGAATAGGAGCAGAATTTATTTGCCACGCCATCCACTGTTGAAAATAAGAACTGCAGTAGATGCCATTCACCTAAAGCAAGAGTATAAAAGCCAAAGGGACATTCTTCCTGTCTGAACTGTCTGGAGACACCTGGTGCATGAAGGTATGATGCATATATGTTGCAGCTTTATGTCACAGGATCCTGTTCATCAGGTGATGCAACAGGTTGCCCACTACTCACAAGATCAAAAGTCTTTAGACAAGAAAGCAAACAGCCAAATTAATTTTAGCAGCAACTAAAACTTCATGCTTTCAAGAAACCAGAGATTCATGACCTTTCATCTGACATCTGGTATCACATTGTTACTGGGAAACAGCCCAGATCTAAAGAAGGACTTTGAGGAAAAAGTTCAAATGCTGATCCAGACCTCCTTTAGAAACAAAGAAATGTATTTAGATGCATGTATATTACTGCAGAGGGCCTGTGTTCATAACCCTAGTTTTTTTTTCACATCCCAGCCACAAACTCAATTCAATTCAATTCAGTTTTATTTATATAGTGCAAATTCTTCTTCTACAGTATATCTTTGAGTGTACAAAATAAACAAATGGACAAAAACTGACTAAACTCTACAAACTTGATCTTGAAAAGAATTTAATTTTGATAATAAGTCATGACACAAACTTCTTGCTTTGTCTTGATGATATCCTGTTTATTCATTACCATATTTTATTTCCATCTGTTGAAAACTGCAAGTAAAACAGGGCATTCTGTGTAGCTGTCAGGACATAAATGGTAGCCATATTACAGTTTACATATCAAACTCTTCTTATTTTAACTGCATTCCCTTCTTTTTAGACGTTTCGGTTTTTCACGCCTCTCTAGTAAAGCAGCGTGCTCTTCTCGTGATTGAAGCGTCAGGCATTTGTTGTATCTGGAGTAGAAAACATCAAATGAAACCTAAAATGATCGCCTTTGTGTGAGCTCTCGGACGGCCATTTAACAGGCCTCCCCTTGAACGTTTACAGCAGAGCGGGGCATATTTCTGCTCCTCTGGGTTGGCATTTTAATGTGAACGCTGTCGAGCTAAAAGCAACGCTTCGGTTCAAGGCGGTATGGTTGTTGCCGGGTTTTATAAAGAACACACCTCTGGATATATTGGAGGCTATAAAGCTGTTGTTTATTGTGAGCACAGGTTGCTTTTCAGGCTGTTCTTCAGAAAGTAGTTCAGAAGGAGAACTGCAAAGGGTTTTAAAAGCTTTATTATTTGTTTCTTTATGGTGTGAGAAGGAATACTGATGGAACTCTGCAACATTATAAAGCCATTCTTTTAGTTCATTCCAGCTCAACCTATTTCTGTGATTCTTGTAAAGTAAACGTATATGAATTACACCATGTGTAATGTAAGATCCTTCAAGCAAATAGTTTTAATGTCATCGAGCCAAATCTTCCTAAACTCAGTCAAACATGAATAAGAATTAAAGTGCCTTACAATAATATTTTGTTCACATTAGTCACAAACTTCATTGAGATTTTATCTGATAGACCAACACAAAGTAGTGCATAAATGTGAAGAAAAACTGACTTCCCGAAAAATCTGAAAGTGTGGCATGCATTCAGCCCCCTTTACACTGTTGCCATTAAATAAAATCCAGTGTGGGACAGGGACGATGGTCACAGTTGATGGGAAGATTGATTGAGCTAAATCCAACCAGAACAGCCAGAGCCATGATGGAAAAGCTCAGATAAAAGCATATTCATGTGTCCAAATGGCCGAGTCAAGTCCAGACTCAAATCCAATTGAGAATCTTTGACGAGACTTTATAATTCACTAAGCCATTATCCACTACTTTGTGCTGGTGGATTGCATGAAATCCCAAAGAAATAAAAGGAAGTTTTTGGTTGTTATAAAATGTGCAAAAGTTTAAATAGTATGAATAATTTTGTAAGTCACTGTATAACCTGTAGAATGAATCTAATGAATCTTTCCTCCTACATCAGGAGCTGCGGTGCCGTGAAGAGGAGCTCAAGCGAGCAGCTCTGGAGCAGAAGTCCCATGAAGAGTTCCTGCGGCAGCGGGAGCAGCAGCTGGCCCAGTGGGAGCAGGACGTCTTCGAACGAGAGCTCAGCCTCCTCATCCTCCACTTGAACCAGAACCAAGAGAAACCAAACGTCAAGAAGAGGAAGGGCACTTTCAAGAAGCACAAACTCAAAAGCAAGAATGGCGAGAAGATCAGCATGCCACAAGGTTTGTGTCTGCGTGGTTTAACTTCAACCTTGATGTGGAATCTCATAAAAGCTCTAGTTTTAAACTTTGAAACCCTGCACATAAGGATTCATTTTGTTGTCAGACATGTCTGTGAGCAGTGGATTACACTCACAACTGACCACTTTGAGCAACAGTTTTCTCCCTTATACTCACCTGACTGCTTGAACTGATGTGTCCTCTCCTTTAACAGAGTCACACAGACAGCAACAGTTCCCATCCAGTGTTACAATGCACGTCTGGGTGTATTTTAGGCTGAGCAAGCATGCGTAAATGCGCTGTCTGTGTGTGCCTGTCAGTGTATTTGTGTGTCGTGGTGAGGCCTTTCCCAGCAGCAGCAGGGCAGTGATGCGGTGGTGGTTGTGGGGGGTTGATGAGAGGGGAGAGTGAGCCAACCACGCCTCAACACTTCCACTCCATAGATATGCTGGCCTCTCTCACTCTGTCGTTTCCAGTCTATGCCTTTGACTTTTTTTTTTCTCGATACGTTCCTTTCCCCTGCAGCCAGCATTTTCTAGCCATTTGATGCTGAATCCTTTAATTTTCTTTTTTTAATTTCCTTTCCATGTAGTCATTCTGCTTATGTTACTCCTGCACTTTATGACCTAAATTAACTTCTATGACTTTCTTCAATATCTTGATTAAAAGTTCATAATGGAATTTATTTGTCACAAATGCGAAATTGTGAAATTATATGTAGTTTTGTAGGTTCTCAAAGATTTGCAAAAACATCTACAAAGTTAGAAGGGAAAATAAATATAGTACTCAGTGTTAGTATTATAAATACATAAGAAATGAATAAAAAATAATACATTCATTGGGAAGAATGAACAAAAAACAAAAACTATATGGTCTTATCTTGCTAACTAGCCCGACACGCTATTTGCCAGAGTAGATTGTAATTTGTTCAGCCAGAGTACAAGTACAAGAAAGCCATAAATGCAGGGATGTCCAACTTTAGTCTTCGAGACATACTTTTTAAGGTTGCAGGACCGTATCCCTGCCCTGAATCACTTGAATCTAATATTTGAAATCCTCAGCGGGCCATCAAGCTCTCCAGGGCCTCACAGCAAGACCCTCATCTGATTCAGGTGTGTTGCAGCAAGGATAGGGTGACCAGATGTCGCCGGATGCTAAAGCTGCCCCTGGAAATGTCCCCGGTTCTAGCATTTTGTGAATGACAAAAAAAAAAAAAGTTGCCTGTAGGCTGTTATTACGATAACCAAGGGTAGAAAGAGCAAGAGACCATTTTGCGCTCAACAACAGCTGTTACGGTAGCTGGTTGCGCTGCTGGTGGTAAGGTTACAGACAGAGAAGAAGAAGAGCTGAGTGCGCTGCCTTGGGCTGGGCTGTCCTTGCTGTTATGAAGGTTTGGGTTATGGTAGGAAACATTACTAGTGTTGTTAACATTCAGTGTCCAGGTTAAGAAAATTAGCCTCGGATGTGTTTTGTTTTACTAAATGCAAACAAACCAAGCTTTTATGAAAAAACAGAACAACAAAAGGCAGGAGGGGCACAGGGATAAGAAGCAGCTAAGTGACGAAGGAATAACTTGTTAAGTGCCGCCATATTTGGGAAAGTGGAGCTACAATGTCAACTAGGATTCGTCCAAAGTAAGATGTTTTAGAATTAATTGGTGAACTTTAGTTTATATTTTGAGAGCTAGTTATTAGTTGTTTTGTTAATCTATTGTTGTGATATGTGAACACAGCCTTTCAAGCTGAGGGGTGTTTGTCTACTCAGTTTGGACATATGAAAGTTCCTCACGAAAAAAATAAAGGAGTCAGTAAGAGGGAAACGGAATGAGGCAGGAATTGCATGAACTCAGAAGGATGAGGAGGGAGAGAATCACCTGGTTAAATGTGCATTTCTTCTGTTGTTTTAGCTTGTAGCTCCAAGTAAAAATTGTTGCGTTTCTTTGCTAAATATAACAACTTTGGCATTTTGTCAGCTGAGGAAACTGGTGAAATAATTAAAGAAACATTAATATTTATTAGATTATATTAGGATTAGCCTGGTTTCTCATCTAAAAGTAAAGGGTATCTGAGATAAAAATCTTATTTTATTTGTTAAATTGTAATTTTTCATTATATTATACGTATTTTTGAAGGGGATTGTGATTATATTATGTCTCTATTTTAGAATAGTAAAAGTACAGTGGCCGACAGGTGCAATCAGTTAAACGATCTGCAAACACAAGAGGCGCTGCAAACAAACCCATAAATGATGCAAACACACAAACACAAAAAACAACTACAAGTTACAAAACAAATGCCAGAGAAAAATGCTGCAAATGCTAGGTAATCCCTGAAATGCTAAGCTCCTGAAATGCTGAGCTGGCAAACTATTATTGATCAAAGTCTCTAGAATGCTAAAACTAAGGACTGTGCTGTCGTTCTATAATATTGTAAAAGATTAAGTGTTTAAAAAGACACAAAAGAAAATGTACCCTTTCTGTTTTCCGCCCAAGTTTCCTATGGGCATCCACTTAATGTTTACAAATGCCCCTTTTCCACTGGCTCGATTTGGCCTGACTCGGCTCCAGTTGGCTTGCTTCGCGAGCATTTCCATTACCGTTACATTAGTACCGGTACTTACTTTTTTAGTACCTCCTTAGCATGGCTAAGCGAGGCCTAGTTGGTACTGTACGTGATGTGAACAAATGGCTGTTCACTGATTGGCCGTGGGTGCAGCCAGCCGTAAGAGTCAACCAATGTAAAAAAAACAACCGCCATTTTCAAACGTGCATTCAAGCGAGTGAGAGTCCGCATAGGAGTCGGCACAGTTATCCGGAAAAGTCACCCCTTGGAGCAACGAAGAGGTGCAAGCTTTTCTGGCGATCATAGGAGACTGCAATATTCATCAGCAGCTGAATAAATATATAGGCAACAACTATTAGAAATAAAATGGGACCTAATTCAAATCTTTCCAAGTCTCTTTAGGGGGAAGTGAAATTTTTAATAATAATATCAAAATCCTATTCATCAAATCTAATTGTCAATGCAGTCAGCAGATTTAATCCGCAGGCAATAGATGTGTTACTACTTGTTTTTTGTAATGCGTTTCGGTCTTCTTTACATTGGCGTTTGGCAAATGCAACACAGAATGTGCAGAGCCGTGCGGAGCTGTTCCGGGCTGGCCAAATCGAGCCAGTGGAAAAGGGGCATAAGGTCAACTCCCCCTAGTGGTCTGGTGCACTTCCGTTTTGTGGAGCTAGGTTGCATTTGTTTTGTTACTTGGAGTTGCAGCGTGTTTTGTTTTGCAGTTCATTCAGTTGTTTGCTGCGTGTTTGCACCTGTCGGCCACCGTATGAAAGAGTGATAGAAGAACAGAGACGAGGAAAATAGAAATGCATAGTGGAAAAGAGTGACAGAACAGATTAAAATAGGAAGACTTAAATAGAGAGGAGGAAAATAGATTGCTAGGAAGATTAGTAAAGCTAAGAGGGAAAGAAAGTGTTGGATAGAAAAGGGAGGAGAGGAAAGAAGACATTACTACTGCTAATACTTTTATTAATTTTATAACTCTCTTAGGAAATGCTAACAACAGTGTGGATTGACACTTTCCTGCTACTACACTTGATTTTGTATTGCTTAATTATGAATAAATATTTTAAAATAAATGAAACCGTAAATGTATTATATTTTGAAGACATTTAATTATTTCAATCTCTGAGCTGGAAATTTCCCCGGATTTGATTTCACAAATCTGGTCACCTTAAGCAAGGACACGTGTAAAAGTTTCAGAACAGCGGCTCTCAAGGATTGGAGTTGAAGACCGTTTCTTTAATATATTTAAATCCATAATCTTTACCTTCAGAACTACCTAGCAGCTTATAAATTAACCAAATCTACCAATTACTTAGCTAGCTACTTTAGTTTTAGCTTAGCATTCCTGAAATGCTGAGCTAGCATTTCAGGGCTAACTTAGCATCCTATGAGATTAAGAAAAAAAGTACTGGCAGGTTCATGCTAATAATTGTAGTTGTTAATGCCTGTTATCTGCTGGCAGTAAATTATCATTTATGTTTAATTAAAAAATGGCAACATGTTTGTTGGTTACACCCTGGTATGTATTTTTTCTTTCAACTCCGACCCTCCTCAGAGTCTAAAATAATCATTATTAATTCATTATTTAAGAGAATAGTTTAATTATTTAAGCCATTTTCGGCAAAAAAAAAAAAAAAGTACTCCAGCACGCCAAAGGTGCAGATAACAAATTATGAACTTCAATTTGATCTTGATGAATGTCAGGAGTTTGTCTTAAAGTCTTTCGGTCATGATTACGCAGAAATGGAGAGCTTTTTGAATGGCTACATTTAGCAAAGTGATTTACCTAATCAGTTAAATAATTCCAACTCATTGATGAATTTTTTTCTGGTCATCATTTATCATGCATTCTTGTAACTTTTTAAACTAAACGTGAGTTTTTCAAAGCAGAAAAGCAATATATTTAATGAGTAGTGAAAAACAATGCCAGTGAAAGCTCTTTTCCATATGGCAGTACTGGAAATTGGCCGGTACTCAACATAAGAGGTCCTAGCTTACAGCTGGAACTCACTGGCTGTTAGCTAGGCCCATTAATATGACTTACATAATCTACATTAGCCGCAGGACATTGATAGGTGATGTATGTATGACTGGTAATCATTACCATCATTTAAATGCAGGAAACATGGCTGTTGGTAACGTATCACCCACTCAATGCTGTTTCTCATTGGGTCAAATTTAGGGGATGAGATGATATATGGCTGTACTGTAATATTGCAATATTCTTCTTTGTATGGAATGTAAGTATTGAAAATACATGCATACGGTACCGGCAGCTTTTTCCATGTTTCAAGCAGTTGGAGAAAAATCGTTTAGATTATGGGTATAATAGGAAATTCACAGTAGAATGAAGCTCTTTGTCAGCATTCTTAATGAAATACGGAAATGTTGCAGCCTTCCAAACAGTAGTAAATTGTCTAAGCTGTTTTGTGATTTTTGCAGATTTCATCCATAAAATTACAGTGCAGGCATCCCCGGGCCTGGAAAAGAGGCGGAACTCTCCAGATTTGGGCTCAGGCTCCTCGCCTTCCTTCGGCCCACGGTTTCGTGCAATTCAACGTGAGTATAGTTATTTTTCCTCAACAGACACATATTTATGCCCGAACAGATTTGTTCACCGTACAGGTACTTGGAGCACTTCGCTGATTTGCTTATGATCATGCCTGCACACACAGCTCGTGTAGCAACATCTCTGTTTCTGAACTCCATCTCCTTTCTTGTTATTTTAAACACACGTCTATTGTCTTCCCCAGTTCCCCTGTGGGACCCCTGTCCTCTTTCCCTCTCTTTCTCCCCTCCCTGCTCTGTCTCTCACACACACCCTTTTTCCATTTCTATAGTCTGCTCCAGTCCAAATATTATCTGACTTCCTCTGAGCTGCTCAGCTGCTTTTCCTCAACTGTAGACCTCCTCCGTCCTTCTATCTGCAGTTACTACAATGCAACAGGAGGGGGAGTCATTCAGCCATGCTTCTTAAGCAGATTCCGTTTTAAATGCATGCAACAGCCACTGTGTGGTTTACTGAATTAAAAATAAGCGAGGGAATAATTCATTTCTCTATGGAAAGAGGTCAAGAAGGATTGCAGACGCACAGTACTCCTGCTGGCCCGGTTCTTGGAAACATGTCCTCCGATTTTGCTGAAGGGATTTTCCAGCATGTTTTAATGTTTAATGTTTCCGTATTTTCGAACAACTCCAAAGGGGAAATGTTAATAACAGGTGGTAACAGGGATTTCAGGAAGCAGTTACTGGTGAAAATGATATAAAAGCTTAAACTGGAGTAAAAAATAATCTGCAAAAGTGATTTGTAGGTCTACCAGATCTACCATCTCCATTTAATCATAAATAAGTGATATGACATTTTTATTTTCCAAATGACTCTCTTAATAGGAGTTTAGTAAGCCATGAGTGGGGCTGTCATTAAAATATGTTTGGAGGATATTCGTTTTCACCCTCTTAGAAGCAAGTAAGGATTTATCAAGGGCATTTCTGTGGAGAACAGCCAGACTAACTTGCATTAATCTGCTCAGATCAGTTCCATTAATACATGATATGAGAAATTAGATAACAAGAAAGGCAAACCAGCCCATATTTGGGTGTCCTAATTGTTAAGCTCTATTCACAACTCAGCTTACTAGCTAGGCGATGTGTTTGAAACTAGACAACATTTCTGTTACAGTTTATTTTCTGCATGTTTTGGGTAGAACCAGATCAAGTCATTGTTCTTTATTAGTCATTTTGCTTTCTATTTGCTACGTTAGTTCCAGTCCATCCCTCTAGACCATCCTAAATGATTGCAAACAAAACAATCAGGTTAGAGATTCTGACTCTTATTAATGGAATCCCAAAACAAGACAGAAAAGCAACCTCTGAATGCATATAAAATAGTAAGATTAATACTTTGTCCAAGCATGATAATGATCTGAGCCAAATACAAATGTGCAAGTTAACAGATGAAAATAATAGAAATGGAGATGTTTTGAACCTGCAGTCTGATCTTCATGAACCTGCAACGCTGACATAATTTCCTAAATTGTGTTTTGGCGCACTTCTGGGAGCAAGTAGTAGATTGCCTCAAATATAAAAGTTTACCTACTGAGCCTTTTCATTTCTGGTACTGAAATGAATTTTAGAACCACAAAAATAAGATTCATTACAATTACTATTATCATTTGTTCCCAATATTTGAAGTGCATACAAATCTACTGGGTTGTAAAAACATGCCCAATCTCCACCTGACTAAATGCAGTAGATTTCGTAAGGAAATTAGCTAAATTCTCTGTTGTAGCATTGCCCTGCTGACGTAAAGCTTATTTTCTATGCCTCTTATTGTCAGGTACCAGCTCCATTTAAGAGACATTGAGGTTAGGAGGTACACTTTCTGGAAGTGTTACAGTATTTAAACCCGATCATGTAACTGGACCACGATTGCAGATTTCCCGGAGGTCGAGTTGTTGTGGCTCCTAACAGTGCAGAGCTAATCATGTTACATGTTCCAGCTGAATTTCGATCAAACAGTGGCTACCGCTCACTGTATGTATTATACATGTATAGCTGGCTCGCTTGTTATATCATCATATTAGTGTAATTAAACATTAACTTATGCTTTGAAAAGGCATTGCTTTAACATCGTTAGGTTTGTAAAGAGCTTCAAAATCCCACATTTAATGGGTTTCACACTTTTAAGAAATGCACTAAACAAAAACTGTTTCACTAAGTTGTTTAAATGATTAGGTAATTAAGGCTTGCATATCAGTTTTCACCTTTTTCCTTTTTTATTTCACACTTTATAAACCTAAGGGCAAAAACATTAGACATGTTAATATGGCTATGAAAATCAATAAACAAGCATCCTTTAAAAAAACCAAAGACTAGAAAATACAGACACTTCAGTCAAAATGTAGCATCTACAGGGATTGGACAATGAAACTGAAACACCTGGTTTTAGACCACAATAATTTATTAGTATGGTGTAGGGCCTCCTTTTGCGGCCAATACAGCATCATTTCGTCTTGGGAATGACATATACAAGTCCTGCACAGTGGTCAGAGGGATTTTAAGCCATTCTTCTTGCAGGATAGTGGCCAGGTCACTACGTGATACTGGTGGAGGAAAACGTTTCCTGACTCGCTTCTCCGAAACACCCCAAAGTGGCTCAATAATATTTAGATCTGGTGACTGTGCAGGCCATGGGAGATGTTCAACTTCACTTTCATATTCATCAAACCAATCTTTCACCAGTCTTGCTGTGTGTATTGGTGCATTGTCATCCTGATACACGGCACCACCTTCAGGATACAATGTTTGAACCATTGGATGCACATGGTCCTCAAGAATGGTTCGGTAGTCCTTGGCAATGACGCGCCCATCTAGCACAAGTATTGGGCCAAGGGAATGCCATGATATGGCAGACCAAACCATCACTGATCCACCCCCATGCTTCACTCTGGGCATGCAACAGTCTGGGTGGTACGCTTCTTTGGGGCTTCTCCACACCGTAACTCTCCCGGATGTGGGGAAAACAGTAAAGGTGGACTCATCAGAGAACAATACATGTTTCACATTGTCCACAGCCCAAGATTTGTGCTCCTTGCACCATTGAAACCGACGTTTGGCATTGGCATGAGTGACCAAAGGTTTGGCTATAGCAACCCGGCTGTGTATATTGACCCTGTGGATCTCCCGACGGACAGTTCTGGTGGAAACAGGAGAGTTGAGGTTCACATTTAATTCTGCCGTGATTTGGGCAGCCGTGGTTTTATGTTTTTTGGATACAATCCAGGTCAGCACCCGAACATCCCTTTCAGACAGCTTCCTCTTGCATCCACAGTTAATCCTGTTGGATGTGGTTCGTCCTTCTTGGTGGTATGCTGACATTACCCTGGATACCGTGGCTCTTGATACATCATAAAGACTTGCTGTCTTGGTCACAGATGCGCCAGCAAGACGTGCACCAACAATTTGTCCTCTTTTGAACTCTGGTATGTCACCCATAATGTTGTGTGCATTTCAATATTTTGAGCAAAACTGTGCTCTTACCCTGATAATTGAACCTTCACAATCTGCTCTTACTGGTGCAATGTGCAATCAATGAAGACTGGCTACCAGGCTGGTCCAATTTAGCCATGAAACCTCCCACACTAAAATGACAGGTGTTTCAGTTTCATTGTCCAACCCCTGTAGTAAAGTAAAATAGGAAATAAAGCAAAGATGAAGGAATCATGTTAAGTAACTGATGTATACTGTTTTGACTTGAACGGCTTTCAGCTCACAAAAGTTATAGTTCAGTTGCTTGTCCAAAATCAAGAAATATGTCAAAAAGAAAAGCACAAAGGTAAGGAACATGTGAGCACAAGGGTGCCATGTTGCAGAAGAATGATGCTGCCGAACAATGATGGTGTTACATATAGAACATCAAACCAGGACATCAGTACAAAGCCGAAACAAAAGATGTAATTAAAAATTCCAGCGTAAATGTGGGATTGGCAAGGTTTTATGTGATGATTAGACAAATGACAGGGACGCAAGTTAGAACTATAGCCTGGGGGCCTAAAAGACTAGTAACCTACTAAAAAAAAGCACCTTGATGATTACCCAAACTGAAATTAACAACAAATACAATTTGCTGCATTTAGGTAAATGGGATTTCTTTTCTGGTTCTGACCAGCCCTGTTTCAGCACCTTTTTAGAGAGGTGTAGCTCTAAAGGCTCATTGTGTTTCAGACATTTTAACATAACTTTTTTCTCAAGAAAAAAACCTATTGTAATGTATTTTTAGATTTTATACCTCCAATGTTTCTGTCTCTGAAATATATTTGCTCTTTAATCACAGTCATTTACTTTTTCTGTGCTTAGATCTGTGCACGGAACGCTCGGCCGTTCGAGCTCCAGGCCAGATTTTTGTGACTTCTTCAGCAGTTTTAAAACTCCCATTTTCTTGCAGAAGTATAAAAAACACTATATATTTAAAGAAGAAACTATTTGACCTGCATTTTTACAATTTAGCATTCATTGACTAAAATGGCAAAAGAACTGTGCCAAATTCCTAGAGAGAAAACGCTAGAAATTTCTTTTAAACAAGCTGCTGAAAGCCAGCTCATTATCGCCACCTGCTGGACTAAAGTTTGAAAATCAAGACCAAAAGGAATATGAGCTCTTATGACGCTTTGTAGAGACTGATAGCAGGAACCGTAACGTTTAGCACTGTGACAGAGTTGTTGCAGAAAGTCTGGCTTACACACCCTCAGTATTAAGGTTAGGTGGTAACATTAGCCGTTTTGAAATTGTAGGAACTAACGCTAAGAAAAGCTGTAGCCACTGCATGCTAATTTCATCCTACTTTTCCCTGTCTCTTCTCACTCCACAGTCAGCCCCAGCGACAACAGCAGGACTTTTGGTCTCACCCCTGTTCGGCCATTAGAGACCCCCTCTCACAAGCAATGCAATGGAGACCTGAGGTTGAACCCACACTGGAGGCCCCAGAGCCCCAAGAGTCCCAAAAGCCCAAAGGTTCTGCGGCTGAGTCTCCAGGAGAGGTACATTGGGACTTTAAACCATTAGCAATGTTCTCATTAGGTTCTGCTTGTTTCTTTTTTTAACAGTCTGCAATGGAAGATCACACATAAAAACAGAATCTCACAAAAGTGAGTACACCTCTCACATTTTTGTAAATATTTTGTTATATCCTTTTATGGGACAACATTGAAGAGATGACACTTTGATCCAATGTAAGGTGGTCAGTGTACATCTGCTGTCTACTTAGAATAACCCAACAGACAGCCAGTAATGTCTAAACCACTGGCAACAAAAGTGAGTACACCTCTAAGTGAAACTGTCCAAGTTGTGCCAAAGGTTTTAACATTGTGTGTGGTCTCCATTATTCTCCAGCACCACCTTACCTCTCTTGGGCATGGAACAACTTGTGAGCTCCACAGGTTGTCACTGCAATCCTCTTCCACTCCTCCATGACGACGTCACAGAGCTGGTGGATGTTGGAGACCGTGCAATCCTCCACCTTCCTTTTGAACATGCCCCAACGATGCTTAATAGGGTTTAGGTCTCTGAGACATGCTTGGCTGTCCAGCCCCTTTACCCTCAGTTTCTTCAGCAAGGCAGAGGACATCTTGGAGATGTGTTTGGGGTCGTTATGTTGGAATACTGCCCTATGGCCCAGTTTCTTTATGTGCTTCATCCTCCTAGCAGCTATCATGTAGACTAATGTGAGGCAGTGTGCAGCGAAGGGTCTGAGCACTGGCAGGCTGACCCCCTACCTCCTCTCATACGTCTATTTTCAAAAGACAGCCTCTGGTGTGATGCTGAGCACGTGTACTTCTTCGGTGGGCTATGACGAGGCCTGTTCTAAATGAAACCTGTCCTGCATGGGCTTGACTATCGTGGTGCAGCTCAGTTTCAGGGTGTTGCCGATCTTCTTATAGTCTAGGCCATCTTTATGTAGCAAAACAATAGTTTTTTTCAGATCGTCAGAGAGTTCTTCACCATGAGGTGCCATGTTGACCTTCCAGTAACCAGGATGAGAGTGTGAGAGCGATAAGGCCAAAGTTAACACACCTGAGACCTTGTGACACTAATGAGTGACATGACACCAGGGAGGGAAAATGCCCTATTAGGCACAAAGTTTCACTTAATGTCCGGGTGTTGAGCTATATTGAAAGGACAGCAAATTTAAACTGTTATATAAGCTGGACACTGACTACTTTACATTGTATCAAAGTGTCATACCTTTATTGTTGTCCCATGAAAAGATATAATAAAATCTTTACAGAAATGTGAGGGGTGCAGTCACTTTTGTGAGATACTGTACATATAATATCACGCACTTTAATTAAATGTATATAAGAAAGGAGAAATGATCAAATACACCGAACAGAAGGTATAAATTATAATAACTAAAATCATGGCTTAAATCCTGCAAAAATGCAAATAGAAGAGAAATCCAAAAAAATCACACATTTAAAGCAAAGGGCAAAGATGTTCTAAGATGTTCTGCTTGTTTCAGCAGCCTCTAATTGAAATTCTGACTGCTTCTAGTTTATCAATGAGGGCCAAACTGCTGGGGTCAGACAGCAATGAGAACGGAGACGCCATGGATGACTTTGAGGAGTACCGACCCTCCACACCAACCTCGGCCTCCACGCAAAACGGTACTGCACCCTCTGCTTTTGTTAGCTGCCATTAAAATTCGCATGAGTCTAGAAGTGTGAATTAGAAAGAGAAGCTGAATGAATAATGAATGCATTGAGTCATTTTTCTCTGTCTCATGCCTCTTTTTTCTTTTTTTCAAACTTTCTCTTTGTGCAGGCTCCTCATCGAAGGACAGCCTGCAGCTCCCTCTCTCCCAGGGAGACTCTGGCAGTGAGGAGGGAGGTTACTCCCCAGCCGGCTCCCCCATGCCTGAGAGGGGTCCTCTTGGCAGCATGATCAAGAACACACACCGGGCATTGCTAGGTTGTGGCTCCCTCTTGGCCTCCGTAGCACTAGGTCGAGGATTGGATGTTCCCCCTAGGGTGCCCCCTCGAACTAACCCCCCCTCCTCTGAGGACCGCATCTCCTTTGAACTTGAGATCTCCCACCCTAGGCCCCTAATAACAGACCCCCCTGTGGTTGATGACCTCATCACCTTCTCCACCTCTGAGCCGCTCCCTAGACCCCTGTTGGATTTAGCCCTACAGTACCAAGAGCTAAAACCTTTGCCCCCGACGGCGCCTCCGCCGAATCCCCGTGAGAGGTCCGGCCCCCGGACACCGCAAATACAGCACAGCCCACCGAGTCCCGGGACCCCACTGCAGCAGGATAGAGCCATCCCAGGAGACTGGAATGCTAGTTCTAGTTCCAGCAATGGAGAGCTGAGCAACGAGGGCTGGGAGCACAGACCTGACAGGAGGAGGAGGTCCAGCTATGGGCTGCATGCTTCTCAGCTAGGTCAGTGTGTTTTCTCATTTCAAAACGGGACTCCAGCAGTTTTCCAGGTAGAGGTCAGTTATATGCGAGGCTGTATACCTGAACAAGCGGTTACATCACGTTACTTTAAGGGCTCAGCAAGAAAATACGAGGGTAACTCAGCTGTTAAATTCTCTTCTACAAGTCTCTGCTTTTCTGAAGTACCATTTTAAATGTACAGAGTGCGTCCTTTAACCTGCTCTTCCCCAGACTGGGTTTTGGATTTGGTTTTTAATTGAGCTTCGTGATTCATCTGCAATCCCTAACCGAGCTCGTTCCACGAGGCTGCGCACAGAAATCAGAATCCGGCTTTAACCTTGAATCATCTGCAGCATAGCGATGTTCCCACGCAGTTCTTCCAGAATTATCATTGTCTTTCTCTTCAGCAAGCTTTTTTAATATTTTTCATTTAATGGCACCGGGGATACTTCATTGCTGCAGGAGCTTTTTCATTTGCAGCAAAGCTTCTCTGCAGCCATTTGCATATCTCAGGTAACAGCTGGCCCTCGCTGTACTTCACTGCTAATACTTACTAAGCAGAGCTATCTACCACTTTTCTAGCGGTTTTCACTCTTCCAAGAATGAGTTATCTTTTATTGAATAGCTGAGGATGAGTGCACCACGTTGGATAGAATTGTAACAAATTCAAAACTGCTAATCCTGCAGTCTGTTGGATAGCTGGGAAAGTTAGTGTGGAGCTCAGCACGGATCTGGGCCGGAGCTACAATGCCTTGCAAAGGGTGTTCATTTTACACATTTGATAACATTCTTTTATACATTTTGGGATGATGCAGCCACAAACTGCACTGTTTTCTTCGGATTTTTGACCAACACAAAGTAGATCAGAATTTTGAAGTGGCAGAACAATAAAACATGATTTTTACACTTCTTACAGCTAAAAATCGGAAAAGTTTGCCATGCATTTGTATTTACCTTCTATGACTAGGAGTACTTTTGAAGAAGGACTTCTCCTTGCCTTTACAGGTGTAAGTACTTTGAGATATGTCTCCACCAACTCTGCACATCAGTGGACTGAAATATTTGCCCATTTGTCTTTGTAAAATAGCTCTAGATTAGACAGAGAGCATCTACCAACTGGAGTTTTTTAGTCCTGCCCCAGACTTTCAGTCTGAACTTTAACAGACCCTTTGTAACACACGAAGTGTGGAGATGGTGTTTTCATGTTTATGTCAAGTGTTAGTCTTCTCTCACACACGTTGTTTTGCATGAGGGTTCAGAAGTTCTGTTGTCCTCTAGACAGAGCTCCTTCCTCCACATGCTTGCTGTGTCCCCTTCTTGACCTGCAGCAAACTGCAAAGAACACCTCTTATGTCTGTTTTCTTGCCACTCTTCCTTAAAGACCATACTTGTGGAGTGCACGACTAATAGCTGTCGTGTTGACAGCAACCAGACCCGTCTAACTTTATAGCTTCTCCACGGTTATCGTGGACCACCCTGTTGCCTCTCTGATTTATACTTTCCTTGCCTGCTCTGTCTGGTTAGGTGGATGATTTGCAATGGTGCCATACTCTTTCCATTTTGGAATGATGGATGAAACAGCGCTCTGTCAGAAGTTTGGAATATTGTTTTATAACCGAAAGCTGCTTTAAACTTTCTCCCTGGAATGCCAGCTGTGTTCTTTGATGCTGTTTGTTCACTAATGTTCTGTAGCAAACCTCTGAGACAGAACAGCTGAATTTATACTAAAATTCAATCAGATGCAGGTAGAAGCCAATTGTTTTCAGTGGATTTTATTATGGAGGTTCAGAGTAAATGGGGTTTGCAGAATTATGTTTTTAATAAAAGCTAATGTAAGATACGCTATGAATACCTTTGCTCAAAGAAAATTTGCATCATGTAATATTTCATACAACTGCATTGATTTTCCTTCCTTCTGATTAAAGTTCGGCTGCATGGCTGCAGTAATGAAGGGAGTGTTCATTTTAGTGTTCATTAGGAGCCCATTTAGGAGCATCCTTTGGTATGAATATCACACCCTGCGTCCAGTCCATGTGTTTACCAAATTCTTCGGTTCTGCATAGATCCGATCTGACAGCTCCACATACACGCTGCCATAATCTCACAAAACACTCAGGCTCATTATGAGCCGAACAAGACAAAAAAAAAAAACCCATAAGTAAGCAAGAGTGTTTTAGCTAAACACCCTGATATATTTGTTGACTGGAATGACGCAGGCGATAGAGTGCCACAAGGTTTCCTGGCATCATGCGCTTGAAAGAGAGACGTAAATTCGGATGAATTTTTTCACTTTCGTCTCCTTTTTTAATATTCCGCTGCTCTTCTGTGGCTTCTGATTGCTCACACTCTTGACAGCTGAAAAGCTCAGCAGCCTTTGAGGGTTACTGTTGATGTAAATAATACCATTTGGCAGACGTCTCACATTTGGAAACAGCAAATGTTCACTCAAGGTGATTTATTCTGAGTTTAATGTTCTTGTCAGCGCCAATTTACGCCTTGTCTGCTGCTCTTGCAGCTCTGTCAACTAGTTAAACAGCACTATGTTAAACTTAATTGAGACTAATTACATCAACATTCTTCACTTGTCATTACTGCATTTCTTTTTGCTGCAGTGACGTCGTGCTTTCATCTTTCTGTTTTCATAGATTTGGCTGCACAGGTTTGTGTTTCGCTGAATTTTAAGCAAAGTCTAAATTCAGAAGAAGGGGGACTAGTCAAGATATAGCCACGGACCTCTGTGTGTTTTATTGGTGCACAAAGTGGTGCATAAATGTGGAAGTGGAATGAAAATGAACAAAAAGGACACTTGGTTCTCAAATAGTTTTACAAATAAAAATCTGAAAGCTTTGGATTGTATTCAGACTCTTTGAGTCGGCATTCGTAGAACGACCTTTCTCTTCAATTACAATTGCAAGTCTTATGTCTCCTAATTAGGCAAAATGGCTCAAGCTTAGTTCGGATGGATTTAGGTCTGGACTTTGACTGGGCCATTTTTTCCGTTTGTTCTTTGAAAGTGGGCCCAATCTTCCAATCTGTTCTGACCGGTTTCTATGTCCTTGTGGAAGAAAAGCATCCCCACAGCATGATGCCGTCATACTTGTGTTTCATGATGGCCATGGTGTGTTGATGGTGATTTGCAGTTTTTGTTTTTCTCAGCTACTAGTGCTTTTGCAAATAGGCAAAAAAGTTTGACTCTTGTCTCATATGGACAGACTACCTCACATTTTTGCTGTGCAGAGCTTCTTGACTTTCTTTCAACAATGGCTCTGTTTTTTGCCCTTAGTCCCGGTGGCCATATTTGTGTAGGTAAAAATGTAAAAGCTGTACAGTCACATGGTTCTCACACCTGAGTTGTGGATCCCTACAGCTGCTCCAGGGTTACCACAAGTCTCTGCATTTTCCTATTTGTTTGTAAATAATTTTTGAAGACATGTATCATTTTCTTCCCACGTCACAATTATACTCTGTTAGTGCGTATCACAACAGATCCCAGTAAA
Organism: Girardinichthys multiradiatus; assembly: GCF_021462225.1. Lineage (NCBI taxonomy): Eukaryota > Metazoa > Chordata > Actinopteri > Cyprinodontiformes > Goodeidae > Girardinichthys > Girardinichthys multiradiatus. The sequence goes on from NC_061807.1 coordinate 39,511,014, forward strand.
ATACATTGACGTTTTTGAAGTTTAGGAGTTATGGATGCTTTAGCATGGTACTATAATGATGAGTGCTGAACGGTCAGCTTGACTGTCAGAGAATTTCTTTTATTTAAGAAACTATTGAAGGCTAACACTGGTTTGTTCTTTTTTCCCAGTCCTAGATCTGCCCCTATGCCAAGACACACTGGACTTTGAGGACAAGGCTTCTGTGCCCTATGCTCTCCACCCCAACCCAGCGCTATGGAGCCCCAAAACCCGCCGCCTGGAGGTCAGTGTCATTCCCCGGCCACGCCCTTCTCCCATACGGCCCCGCATTGACCCTTGGAGCTTCATCTCTGCAGGCGGCGGCATCTCAACTGGAGGCCGTAGCCCGGTCCGTTCGGACAGCCACCCTTTGGGTTACCAGCCCTCACCCACCAACCCTTTCACCAGCTGTGACCCTTTCCCCTCTCCGGACTGTGACCCCTTTGCCCTCAAGGCGGACCCTTCGAACAGCTCTGATGCTGCGTCCCCCTTCGACCCTTTCTCTGCTCCGTTTCCAACGTCCCGTTCTGCCCCGTGCTCTGCAAATGGCTCCCCCACACTGCCATCGTTCCGCATCGCGCCCATCAATCCGGCAGACCCAGCCTTCATGGACCTGCGCTGGGCAGCTTGCAGCAAGCCTCTGGATATGACCAAAGAGAGGGCCCACCCCCGTAGAACACTGGGGCTCAAGCCCTTCAAGTCTCCGACGCAACACAGAGACGATCGGTTCTGAATCCAGTCTCATTTCCAGTTATGGATTATACACAATGCAGACTTCATCCCAGTAGCTCAGTCCAGGACCTTACTACTGGTTTATTGTTGGACGAAAACTTGGAACCTTAAAATTTAAATCCTACTGAGGGAGGGGGCTGCAGTTCTTATTTATATACCAGCCTGGTGCTTTGAAAAGCACAAAGCCAGTGGAAAGGTAGTACAATGGATTGTGGGATATCTGCCTGTGAACCAACTGCTGGTGCCGATTTCATTTTTCCTGTCTGTCTCTGTTACTGCTGTCCCTTTGAAGGAGCAGTTCATAGATCAGCAGCCTCATCTTGAGCTTATGTCAGCCTGCTCGTATCACCTGCTTTCTTTCTCCCCATAGCTTTGAAGCATTGTGACAATACAGAGGTGGATCAGGCCATTTTTACAGCTTCATCCGCCTCTACTGCGCTGCAGACTGACAACGTTCAGGACAATGATAGAAAATTGGAGTGCCTTATTTTGTGAAGTGTTTTTAATATCTCTTCGAAGTTCCTGTGAACCGTTTATCTGGTGCACACCTAAGATGCTAGGAATTTGACCTAAATTTCCAGACCATGTTAAAGAAATCATGTGCGTTGCATCTGTGTCTCATTGTTCAAACAAAGCTTCTTTTCTCTTAACTGTTTGCTGCCTTATGGTAGAATCCACTCACAGCAGCTATTCTAGGCCGCTCATGAAATTCATAACAAAACCATGACTCGGGCGTTCCCCTCAGAAGCAGAAAGCATTCCAGTCACATTCCTTGGGAAACGCCAGGGATTGGACAGATCCACTCGGCTGGCAGGCGGCGCGGCACAGGAAGCGGGATGAGGAGCCCTCTGCATCCCCTCCTCATGCCAAGGAATGCCACTGAACGCTCGGACAAAAGGTGCTTACAAATAAGCTGTTTTCAGCTCCGTGTAGTGCCAGGCCCAGGCAGCAGAGCAGCGCAGACAAAGATGGGCCGGCTACATATGGGCTGAACACAAACATTTCATTATGGTAGCAAAGTCAAAATCTTACATTCTTCATAGAACTTGAAAACGCTTTAGAGCTTTCTAAAAAAAAAAAAAAAAAAAAATCACTAACCCAAATACTACAATATTTACATTTAAAGAAATCTTGGTGTTGATCCCTTGTTTTCCAGACGTTATGGACGATATAGTTATCTGTTGGGAAGATTAAAACAGCTCAAACATCTAAAAGCAGCACAGCTGATGCTGAGTTTTAGATTTGTATTTACTTTTCACTGTTTTCTCATCATTGGCCAGCGTCTCCATGCTTTTCAGAAAAACACGGGATTTGATTTTGATGCAATGAAAAATTCACTCTTCTGTTGCTTTTTATTTAAGAGAAAAGTGCAGATTCTAAGATTTAACTTTTAGTAATAGTCGTTAATTCCTTGCCTGTAGTAGAAAGATGTTCTATCACACTGAGTTTGTAGAAACATGAGGCAATCCTCAGAGCTGTGGATGACTTCTTGACCTCCCTTTTAACTGATTTTAGATATTAACAAGTTAAACTGCAGTGGGGGAGGCTGTTGGCTGCGTCAGACCGCCTGATCAGCTGCTGTCTTGCTAGCCATGAGCCTTCCACTGCTTTTGAGGAATCCTTTACTTTTATACAACTTCAATTCCAAGAAATCCGAGCTTTTCCCTGGGACGTTGGGATGTTTCTTCCTCATTCTAAACTCAGACTGCTCACAACCACACATATCAGTTTTAAAACACTATCAGTTTGTTTTTTCATACATTTTCTACCATAAAATCTCCACATACTTCCACATTAAGAAGTCTTGAAGGTAAATCGTCCTGATTTCTTTGGCTTTCTCAGACATTTCAACCATCCCGTGGGTCTTTCTTTGACACTGGCCATCATGGAGTTGCCAAGCAACTAGCTGAGACATCTAGGCCACGTTATACAGTCAAATTGGTGGATTTCTGTTACATTTGCTCTGAGCCTGTCTGGCTGTTTTGGTTGGCTTCATGCTTTAGTTGTGGTTATATTAATTTGAGAGTGCCTGATCGGGTGACTGATGATATCATTTACATTCCAGACTGTCGATGGGATGTTGGCTTTGATCTTATGTTATCTTATCTCATTCATAGCAGAAAGCCTTCCTGTTAGCTAAGAATAGTTTTAAATATCACAAAGTCCAGATTCTGACTGGCTTCATCCAGGAGAGGCCCTGTCATCGGATTTGATTCTTGACTGAACAGCTGTGGGGTTACCCCAGCGATCCCACCGTGGACCAGAGAAAGCTGGCCGCGATAATGAGCCTCAAGAAAGGAGTGGGTAGCACTAACAAAGTGATTTTGGTTAATTAATTTGCGCTGACGATACCTTGCGTTAGGCAAGAGATCCGTCTGTTTGCAGCACCAACTCAGATCCAGATTTACATTGTGGCCCGTGTGAAGTTTCAGAGACTGTGTGAGCAGGGTCTCCTCCCTTCCGTTTCTATTTTTTTTCTGTGCCAGGGGCTACAGCTGCTGGCTGCAACGTTTTTTCTTCTCCCTCATTGGTAAGGCTGTTTCTGATTCTGCAGCCTTCCCTCCTTCACGTCTTGTTTACCTGGCCATTCTTCATTTTCTCCTGCATTCTCCTACTCTTTTTTTTTTTTTCTTCTTTTCGGAGCATTTTCTCATGAGCAGTCCTGGCATTGGGGAGCTTTCAGTTCTGTAACAACCATGATGTGCCGGAGGGGAGAGAAAAAGTGGCATTTGTTCCAGGGCAGAGTCCATTTAGTGAGGAGCGATTGTTTTCTTTTTAACACATTCTGTACTGGTCCACATCATTTACTGGAGTTTCAAGTAATATTATGTGCTGTCCTTCTGCTTCCTGACTCTAAAAGTGTTATAGGTGTCTTGAATGGCCACAAGATTTACTAAATGGCTACCAGTTAGGAAGAAATAGTCATCCCTAGAAACGTAAAAGTCTGAAGTCGGTCAGCCACACAACAGCTCGCTGGAATGCAGAAACAAACACTCATTGGGTTAATTTGCTCCTTAGTCATTTTGTACCTACGAGTTGCCATTTCATCTAGAGCTGTGAAGTATATCAGATCAGTATCAATATGTGCAATATCACAATCCTAAAGAACTGCTTTCATGCAATATTTAATAAGCTATATTATTTTAGTTGCAATGCATGCGTTAAATGTTCATAAAATGCTGCAATCTCATAGATTTCCATTTACTGTGGTTTTGACTCTTATGAAATATGAAAGCTTTATGACCCCTGAGAAAACCCGAATAAAGCTAAGCACCTCCTGCTGGTACGTGGCATTTATAGTAGCAGCTCAACCAAATTTCCTTACAAACAATAGATTTTAAAAAAAGTTAACAAAGTGGATATGACCACAAAGTGGTCGGTACAGAATGTCCAACAGCAAACTGCTCCACTTTTTATTCAGAAAAGTCCATCATGAATTTACCAAAAACAAAGGTGCAAAGCAGCAACAGAGAGAAATAACCACCTCACAAAATACATACAGTATGACTGGCCTGCTTTACAAACTAGTTAGAAACTATTTTATTAGCTGCAATGATCCCTCGCCCCTGCAAACAAAATATATGGACATTCAACTGGGATTGTGAGTTAACAGTTAATGCCTTGTCTCGTTATGTCAACACACATTGACGAGATCTATCTTATGACAGTCGTTACCTTTGGGCGGCTGCTGTTTTCAAAAGAAGACAGTGATCAAAAATGTTTAATAATTGAGGACCTAAAATATAACTTGAAATAAAAGGAGTCTCTTGTGCTTCTCACAGATGATTACTTTCCTACCTGCATCCAGAGGGGGAATGTTTTTCTTCCTGGTAATCGCTTCTGCAACAGAATGAATAAGCACTGCATTTGCACATAAATACTCCCCACACTCAGATTCCCTGAACTAGGTTTTCTAATTTGCTAGCCCTGAGGAAAAGGGCTTGACACATTTTATTCAGGCTGTCTTTGACAGGGTGTCTGATTCTTGGTTTTAGCTGTCAGATTTAAGAAGCATAGCTGCCATTCGCAATCCCCTCCCCCCGAACAAGAAAGTCCTGACGGGTCTCTGCGCATCGAGGAAGCAGGCAGTCCCTCACCACAAGTCACTGTTCTGAGTACAGCTGACAGTCAAGTCCCTCCGGCCTGATTTGACAAACCTCATTTAAAGACATGCTTGGAGCATTTACAGTAATAACTGAATGCAAAATGGCCAATGTGTCAGCATTGATGTTTACATTCAGACTTCGATTGAGACATTGATTTAGCTGTTACAGTTATTAAATTAACAAGTATTTAATTAGTACCACCACCAGTTGTTGCTAATGAATGTACTCTATTGATTATATCTATAGCTATAAGGAGAATAGGTATATATGTTTGTAGCATCATTTTGCAAGTTTTTTTCCCACCATCAACCCAAATCAGACACTTTTTGTGGAAGTGTGTCAGGACTGTACAGATTAGTGGATTTCAGTCGTGGATAGCTGATGCTTCTGAGTCAAACAAGTTTGCTAGGCGGCGCTGTTGCTTAAAGCTTCAGTGCCATCAATGTTTTTGCCCTTAATAGAAAATAATCGGGGCACATTTTTTGACATAAACATCATATGCTGCTGATGTGCGATGGCCTTAATAGAAACTGAAAGGTCAATCTATTAAGCTGTTTCCCTTAATATTAAATTCCCGTTTTGTTTTTTATCGTGCATAATACACCAGTGATGCGTGTTGCCACTACTAGCCAATAGTGGCCATATGTTTTGATTGGCGTTATACGTCACGGATGTGTGTTGCCATTTAGATGGACGCAAATCAGAAAACCTAAAGCATTATAAAGTAAAGCTTTATTGAAAACATAAGTACTTGAACTAAAACATTACAAGAAACTTAAAAAGCTAACTAAACAGTTTTCTTTGTTAGCTAGCTTGATTCGCTTAGCATTAGCAATGTGCTTAAGCTAAGTTTTGCTTTTTAAACCAAACCTCCAGGAGAAACGTAAAACTTCATATTTATTTTAGAATTAGGTGTTATTACTAAACTTCGTAAGATTCATGCACAGCTTCACATTGTACGGATTTGATTTTTTTCTGGTTTTTCTATCCAAATCTGAACGAATCAGTATTGCTTGCTAGTTTGATGTGTGTTCCCAACTTCCAGTTTCTGCACCCATGCAGACAGAATCTAATTCACCTCTCTGTCAAAAAAATGGAGAGGATAAATAACATAAATCAATGTGCTATATGCAGCCGCTGCAACGCGGTGGGATGGTGATGGAGGTTGAAAATCTATTACTTTAAAGCCTTCAGGGTAAACTAACCAAGCTCTGCAACAGAAACACATAAACCTTTGTCACTAAGGAAGGGAAATAAAATGTATCATTTAAATGCTTGTCGAACTGAGGAGAAACGGTGTGCATGTAATCATACTGGGTTAGATTGGCTTAAAGAAATTTTGAGTGGAAATGTAATTTCATTATTTACCTCCTACAGTCACTACAATCTGTGGCTCTCACTCCATTTATCATTGGCAGTTTTTTTTCTTTGCTTGGGCTTAGTTAAGTTACAAATATATTAGGTTTTCAGGTTAGCTACAATTGCTTCTCAGCTTGCTATCAAAGCCAGAGCTATTATTGCCGGTTCGAGCTTTTGCAAAAGTGAAACACCTGCCCGGACCTTTGTTTGGCCTCGTAAGGCCGGGCCCAAATGATTAAATCTGACCTTTTTGCTGACCATACAGCAATGGCGGATCCCGGTGGGGAAAAGCCGCATCTGTGAGGGATGCCGCCAGGTGCAGAAGCTAATGCTCAGTCTGTGAAACTGAATATTATTTCTAATTCTTTCAGCGTGGGCACCCAAGGTCACAATCTGCTGTCCCTTCTCTTCCAATAACAATGAAAACAAAATGAATAGTAGCTGTGAAAGAAAGGCTGATTGGTTTCCAAGAGCAGAGCGTTGGCTCCTGCAGAGAACTGGCAGCGCGTCTGGAAAATAAACACAGATTTCAGCAAGGTTATCAAGTCCAACGCTCAAATACGCTTTCCTCACTGAACTCAGCAGCATGTGGCAGCCGCTTGCTTGTGATTATTGCTCTGTCTAGTTACTGACACTCAATTACCTTGTCATCTTCCTCTCTTGCAGAAGCTATTCAGTTTTTAAATTTCTGCTTTTGCGGTATGGAACAGGCCTGCTGCAAATCAATTTGGTTGGATAAGTTCCGATCACCTCTTAGATATGGAGGGGCTAAATGATTTATTACTGTTTGCTCATACAGGTAGAAGATCTTTTTGGCCTTTCTCTTGTTCATTAGATAAACTAGTCTTTCAAGCTTTTAAAGAGTTGTAAAAAGTATTTGCCCCCTTTCATCCTTTAGTTTTTTGTCAAAGCTATATGTTTAAGATAAACTTCTTTTCACATTAGACAAAGCTAACTAGAGTAAATGCAAAATGCAGCTTTCAATTCATTATTTTCAATTATTTAAAGAGAATAATAATACAAGCCACCCTGGCTCTGTTTAAAAGGTAATTGCCCACCCCTTCTTAAATCATTAGATAACCATGATTAACACCAATCAATCTGGAAAGGTTTACAATATGACATACATTTTGTCTCCGGTGCCAGCAGTTGGGGTCTACTAGAGGTCTGTATGGATGCCTACATGCAGCCCAACAAACCTCAGTGGGAGGTATCATCCGCAAATGAAGAAAACACGATGAACAGTGATGAACCTTGCACCTGCCTACCAAAATTACTCCAAGAGGGCATCGCTGACTTTTTCTAGAGGTCACAATAGGACCATTAAGAAGAATTCCTACCAACAGCCAATCATGTCGGTGGTGGTGTGATCATAGTGTGGGGCTGTTTATGAGCCTGCCTGAATTAATTAATTCTCCTAGTTCTATCCTGAAGGTGTGCAGCATAAAAATGACCAAAAGCTCACAAATATGATGTTAAAATGGTTATTAAAAATGTTTTGGAGTGGCTTGGACTGAAATCCAATGACAATGGTGTGGCATGACCGTAAAGCTTGGTTTTATTGTATCTCGGATTATCTTTGTCTGATATTAAAATTTATTTGATGATTGAACTTTTTTGCGACATAAAAGCAGAAACAAGAAATCTGGATGGGGACAAATACTTAATCACAGCACTGCATGTGGAGTTCTGACTTTGCTTATCTACTGACAGTCAACCTGATTCATATTCTGTAAGGCATTTAAAAGTAATTAATGGAAGCATGGGAGCATTTAGCAATGGGTGGTCTCTTTCAGGTCTTCATTAGAGCTGAACTCCCAATGATGCACAGATGCAATTTGCAAGTTTCTGGATGGAACAAATTCCCTTGACTCACCAGTCAAATGTTTCACACTCAGTATTTCAGCACAGTTAAAGGTTTTTACTTCTCCCAGCTCCCTGCAAGCCTACCGAGGACACTCACGGCATTTATATGCAGGGCTTCCTAAGGATTTTTATGGCTGGCTATCTTCCTAAACACTGGATAAAGACTTTTTTGAAGGTGGCTATTGACGCAGTCTACATTAGGATGATTGGTTTTAGTTTTAGGTTTTCACTGGAGTCTTGACAAGGCATGTTTGGGTGCTTCCTGCTGGACACATTAACTGCACATTTCATTTGTAAAATATTTTCTCTGCAGAGTGCAGGATTAAAAGTTTGGCTCTTCGTGAGCATCTCGGTAAAAATCATGAACAGGAATTTCAGCCTAATGGTCCCTTGGGGCACCCATACTGTGTTAAATTGTTCAATCAAAGTTGGGGCTGGTTTTTCTTCTCTTTTTTTTTTTTTTTTAACTGCAGACAGGCTTCATCTCTTCTTTGCCTGTATGTACATTCCTAACATAACTGAGAATCGTTTTCTCGGCGGTGTGAGATCGCAATCGTCACATCGTCCACCCGCCCCACTGACCGTCACTGCGCGCGCGCGTTAAAGGTTCCGCACACCTTTGGACTTTTGCAAACTCCTCCTCATTGCATGTTGTCTTATTGAAGTCTCACACTGGGCTGGGCCTGAATCAACAGTTTTTACTGTGCGTTTAGAGTATTATTTCTGTATGCAGTATGTGAAAATGTTTTTATTTCTCATGACTATTACAATGGGTTTTAACCTGTGGAGAGGAAAAAAAAAGCTGAAAAAGAAACGACCAAATAAAATGTAACACTCCTGACTCATCTGTGACTTTTCTTTTTGAGCTAAAGCAGTGCAATAACACAATTTTAAGCCACTGCTGGGAGGCTTTCATGATTTCTTTATTCTTCAAATATAAAAATAGTGTGAAATTTCTGCTGTTTGATTGAACTATTGTCACAATGGTCTGGAACAATTTTCCCGCACTTCACCGCCACACTAGACACCAATTACGAAGTGTGAAACCTCCGGTGTCGCACCAACAGTCACAGACTGGAACAAATGTGTTATTTATTCAATGAGAACAATTATCTATCAAAGCAATTATTTTGTTTGAAAATATAATTGACATTTTCACATCATGCCACATTTTTAATTTAAAAAAAATTTAAAATCTATGCATGAGGTTTGGGAGGATTTCAGCTGAAGTGTGAGTTTGCTGTACTACGTGAAGAAAGCTGATTTTGACAGACGCATCCTAAATTGTAGCAGGCTTGTGATCAGAATTTGCCGACTAAAAGGAGAGGGGAGAAAAAAAAAACCCCCAATCCCAAGCACACAAAACCATATCTAGTCTACATGGTTCACCAGGTTTACGTTGACAGATCAAATATAGCTAATCCCCAGTAGAATGTTTTCCAGAGACAGAATATTACTTATTTTCAGTCTCCAGCTAAAAGAAGAAATCCAACAAATATTAACCATGCTTTTCATCCTCGTACTGAGATTTCGTAGATCTGTGATTGTTTCTTCTCCTGGTGGCTCAAATCTCATTCTAATTTACCCAGTGGAGGCTTCTCACTCCAGGTCTTAAGACTGCAAATCAGTCTCTTGCAAAAGTGATACAAATGTGTTTTGTGACTGCAATATATTTTTTTATATTTTTGTTGTAGATTGAAGAGCCAGTTAAAAATTTTTTAAAGTTTTAAAATCGGTTTGTAGCAAACGCAGCAAATTTCATGTGAACATGAAATAAAGAAGTTGCTCCTGCTTGGTCTGAACACTGCCTTTCGTTTCTGGATTCAGAACTTTCTGACTTGCAGAACGCAATTAGTCCTGGTTGGAAAACACATCTCTATCACACTGAGCCATGGGTGCCCTCAAGGTTTTTTCTTGGTCCCCTAATGTTTACAATGGTAAATGGCCTACGCTTCTATAGTGCTGTATCCTACTACACTGACAGTGGTAGGATACAACGTAGCCTGGGGCAGACTAACAGAAGCGGGTCTGTCATACAATCTGACCACCACCAGCACCCAAGATGGAGCAGTGGTTTGAACCAGCAACCTCACCAGTAACAGGACGAACCCTTACCACTGGAGCCAATGCTACACAATGTTAGCACATGACTGTACATCCTCTTTCGCTTTCTAGGGTGTCTTGGATATCAATGCAGCCCTCACCATGAAGTTGTCACTGATCTGGAAAACTTTCCCCTGCAATATTTGCAGCATCGCTTCATTACATTAGAAGCCATAGTGATGGGCGCAAGCTTCTAAGGAAACCAGTGTTCCCACATTAAGGCAATGATTTCCAACACATCTGTCCCCCTTTTATAGAAATCCGTCTACTAATTACATCGACAGTAATTTCAGCTGGATTCTTTCACAGTTTAACCTGTGCTGATGATAGGACTATAATGAGCCTGATGGGAGTATAATGAAGAAACGTTAACTGTTTTCTCTCAGGGCAAAAATATGAAGGTGGTGAGCTTTGTTCATAAATTAAACGTTTTAGGTTAATAAAACTTTTTGCAGTGAATTAATGTGCACACTGCATAATCATCTAAATACTGAAGATGCAAAGATTCCAGGAACCAAAATTTGTATCGGTGCAAAAACCACCGACACTAGGTCTACATATGATCTAAAACTTTTCATTTGATAATCTAAAAAAGTAGGAGGAAGTTTCCGTATTATGAATTGAATAAACTGATTGTGGTTCAGTGATTCTGCATGTGCATGTGCAGCATTATCACGTGGACATGGTGTGAGTCAGTGGTGAGACGTTGCTTTAGGTGATGACAGGCTTTAACAGGTGTGTGTCCTCCAAAACATGAGTTTGGGCCACCATACTTTTTAATTTCACACTGTGTTGGTGCCTTGTCAGAGCAGACGATTGTTTTTTACCTCGTTACAGACTATTGTTAGGCTTTATGTAATATTTTCCGATTTCTTTCCTAAGCTTGGAGGCTTTTAGGTCAATGATCAGGAATTTATAAAATCTCTGTGTAATACACAAGAAATATTGTTTTATTTTGTTGGCATATGCCAAGATCATGAAATCCCATAGCTGAAAACTAATTATTTATAGCTTTAGGTGTTTTGTATGCATGCGGTGGCAGAGGCTCTGTCTCTGATGTAGTATTCCATGTTTGCCATCGAATGTCAGAACCCGAGAAGGTCTGCGAGGAAACAGCTTTAGTCCGAATGAAGAGGTGAGAGCTCACAAACTGCCAACTTCAGCTGGATAACACAGAGAATCAGGAATCAGCAGCATCAGAGAAGACGTGAAGCAGGAACCTTCTGCAACGCCTGACCCTCCTTTATACCAGCATACGTCTCAAAGGTTCCTGTTTCCATGGACACTGAGGACGGGGAGCACAGCGGTGTGACTGCATTGAACACTTGAAGGTTTCCTTTGGAGTTATATCGATTGTAATTTCTATATTTTTTCCAATTCAGTTCAGTTTATTTATGTAGTGTCAGTTTACAACAAATATTGTCTCAAGGCACTTAAGACAGAAAAAGTCAATTTAATCATACAGGTCCTTCTCAAAATATTAGCATATTGTGATAAAGTTCATTATTTTCCATAATGTCATGATGAAAATTTAACATTCATATATTTTAGATTCATTGCACACTAACTGAAATATTTCAGGTCTTTTATTGTCTTAATACGGATGATTTTGGCATACAGCTCATGAAAACCCAAAATTCCTATCTCACAAAATTAGCATATCATTAAAAGGGTCTCTAAACGAGCTATGAACCTAATCATCTGAATCAACGAGTTATCTCTAAACACCTGCAAAAGATTCCTGAGGCCTTTAAAACTCCCAGCCTGGTTCATCACTCAAAACCCCAATCATGGGTAAGACTGCCGACCTGACTGCTGTCCAGAAGGCCACTGTTGACACCCTCAAGCAAGAGGGTAAGACACAGAAAGAAATTTCTGAACGAATAGGCTGTTCCCAGAGTGCTGTATCAAGGCACCTCAGTGGGAAGTCTGTGGGAAGGAAAAAGTGTGGCAGAAAACGCTGCACAACGAGAAGAGGTGACCGGACCCTGAGGAAGATTGTGGAGAAGGGCCGATTCCAGACCTTGGGGGACCTGCGGAAGCAGTGGACTGAGTCTGGAGTAGAAACATCCAGAGCCACCGTGCACAGGAGTGCAGGAAATGGGCTACAGGTGCCGCATTCCCCAGGTCAAGCCACTTTTGAACCAGAAACAGCGACAGAAGCGCCTGACCTGGGCTACTGAGAAGCAGCACTGGACTGTTGCTCAGTGGTCCAAAGTACTTTTTTCAGATGAAAGCAAATTCTGCATGTCATTCGGAAATCAAGGTGCCAGAGTCTGGAGGAAGACTGGGGAGAAGGAAATGCCAAAATGCCAGAAGTCCAGTGTCAAGTACCCACAGTCAGTGATGGTCTGGGGTGCCGTGTCAGCTGCTGGTGTTGGTCCACTGTGTTTTATCAAGGGCAGGGTCAATGCAGCTAGCTATCAGGAGATTTTGGAGCACTTCATGCTTCCATCTGCTGAAAAGCTTTATGGAGATGAAGATTTCATTTTTCAGCACGACCTGGCACCTGCTCACAGTGCCAAAACCACTGGTAAATGGTTTACTGACCATGGTATCACTGTGCTCAATTGGCCTGCCAACTCTCCTGACCTGAACCCCATAGAGAATCTGTGGGATATTGTGAAGAGAACGTTGAGAGACTCAAGACCCAACACTCTGGATGAGCTAAAGGCCGCTATCGAAGCATCCTGGGCCTCCATAAGACCTCAGCAGTGCCACAGGCTGATTGCCTCCATGCCACGCCGCATTGAAGCAGTCATTTCTGCCAAAGGATTCCCGACCAAGTATTGAGTGCATAACTGTACATGATTATTTGAAGGTTGACGTTTTTTGTATTAAAAACACTTTTCTTTTATTGGTCGGATGAAATATGCTAATTTTGTGAGATAGGAATTTTTGGTTTTCATGAGCTGTATGCCAAAATCATCCGTATTAAGACAATAAACGACCTGAAATATTTCAGTTAGTGTGCAATGAATCTAAAATATATGAATGTTACATTTTCATCATTACATTATGGAAAATAATGAACTTTATCACAATATGCTAATATTTTGAGAAGGACCTGTACAAACAGATTCAAAGTTACATACATTCAAATTCGATTCAACCCAAATAAACTGAATGCAAACGGTAACACCAGTTTTAGCAGATAATTGGAGCAGTTTGTTTTATCGGTGCACATTCTACCAAGCATCATCTTGATTATTTACCAAGTTTAGAAGTGTACAAAAGGCCTGTTAGATGTCTGCAGCTCGTACAGTTCAGTCAATTCACAAATTGAATAGCCCTTGAGCAAGATGCCAAAGCCAATATTCATGTGAATTTGTAAGTGGCTTTGGGTGAAACAATCTACTACTCGATGGATCCAAAGCAACAGATGAAATTGCCACAATTATGGCTTCTTTGCTTTCTCAGTCGCTGCAGGCTGTCCAAACCCAAAGGCTACAAACAGTCATGCTCTCTCTGGTGGTCAGATTATTTTAGACAAATGCATTATTTTTTCTCTTTTAAATAGTCTTCTTGTTTTATGTTTATGCACCTTTTAAGCACTCGCTGACTCCATGAGTATAACAACAAAATTAGTGGAGGCAGCTCATTTTTCCCATTCAGCTCAAGCTACAATTTAAACTTTTTCTTTTGTCTGTGTTTTGCCTGTAATCAGTTTCAAATAGAAAATTATCAGGTTTTCCAGCAGAAAGAGATAAAATTGGCCAAAACATTTATCATCTTAGCAGCTTCATTAAGTTCGGAACATCTCTCCTCGGCTTCAGGAACAGTAATTCAAGATTTACATTATTTTCCACCTCTTGAGGAAATGTACCCGGCTTGTTTTGCATTCTGCTGGACCGATCTCTCACATTAAAGACATTTATTGAGTGTTGTTAAATTTCTGTCCGATCATCAAGGTCTGCTTTTGGGGTACTCACCCTGATTACTAGAAGTCAGACTGGATATCATTCTAAAAATTAAAACATCTGATACTGGTCTAAGTAGAAATATCAGAATCAGCTTTATTGCCAAGTTTGTACATACAAACAAGGAATTTGATTCCGATACACTTTGCTCTCTGGTTTTTGTTTTTTGCATTAAAGAGTATACATATGTACAATATACACATATATAATAAAAAGGTGCATTTGCAACATCTGTATGTAGTTGTTTTGTACTTTATTAAATGTTCAACAGAGAAACAGCCTGGGGGAAGAAACTGTCTCTGTGGCGGCTGGTTTTAGTAAACAGTGCTCTGTAGTGGCGGCCTGAAGGTAAAACTCTAAACAGTTTATGTGCAGGGTGTGTGGGGTCTGCAGAGAGTTTAGCAGCTCTTTTCTTGACCCTAGACCTGTATAAGTCCTGGATGGAGGGAAGGTCAGCTCTGATTATTCGTTGCAGTCTGGACCTGTCCTGTTTTGTGGATGAGCCAAACCACACTGAGATGGATGAAGACAGGACAGACTGAATGATGGCAGTGTAGAAGATGACCAGCAGCTCCTGTGGAAGGTTGAACTTCTTGAGTTGCCTCAGGAAGTACAGTCTCTGCTGGGCCTTCTTTCGAACAGTGTCTATGTGTGAGGACCATCTCAGGTCCTCAGAGATGGTGGTTCCTAAGAACCTGAAGTGGTCCACAGCCGATACAGTGTTGTTCAGGATGGTGAGGGGGGTGTATAAGGGTGGTGTTCTCCGAAGGTCCACCACCATTTCCACAGTCTTGAGTGGGTTGAGTCCCAGGTAGTTCTGACAACACCAGTGTATCAGCCGATCCACCTGCTGTCTGTATGCAGACTCATCACCGTCCTGGATCAGACCAATGACAGTGGTGTCGTCTGCAAACGTAAGGAGTTTCAGAGACGAGTCCGATGAGGTGCAGTCATTTGTGTACAGAGAGAAGAGGAGTGGGGATAGAACACACCCCTGGGGGGCTCCAGTACTTATTGATCTGGTGCGGGAGAAGATGCTCCCCAGTCTCACCTGCTGCTGTCGGTCCGTCAGGAAGCTGTTGATCCACTGACAGGTGTCAGTGGATGAGGTTTCAAAAACAGTCCAGTCTGTGCATTCAAAGCAGGCCTGTAACATCTGCTTTGATTCCTCAGTCCACTTCTTAACAGTGTGAACCTTGGGTTTGGACGCTCTTAGTCTCTGTCTGTAGGTTGGGATGAGGTGGATTAGATAATGATCCGAAAAACCCAGAGCAGCCCTGGTAATATCTCCAAGGAGTAGCTATTTGAGTTGTAAGCAAAAAGAGCTTCTACAAGTAGCGGATTAAAAACTACAAAAAAAACTTTTAGCAGTAACATCTTGGGTTTTCTTTTTGTTTGTTTGCTTGTTTTACAAAAACTGCTGGTGACACACTTAATCGATGAAGACCTTATTTCAATTCCCTGATAAAATCTGGCAGATTTCTAAGTTTCTGATGCAACTCACTCTGAGGTCATTTTTCAGAGAAACAGGCCACTGCATCAAAGCTCCTTCACCATACTTTACAATGGATATCAGCTATTGTGTAGACAGGGTGTAATGGTTGTTAAGGAGACCCTGTCACTTTAAGATGCCATGTTTTGCTGCAGTTTTCTGACAGTGAAAACTGCTGGTGATTTCTTTTCTTATTGCACACTGTGTGTTTAAGAAGTCACTCTGACTGTAGATGTGTGGCAGGTTTAGGGTTGTTTTCTAAGCCATTTTCTGACATGTGCCGGACTTGAATTGCATGTTCTCTTGTCTTTCCTATTTAGGTGAGTGACTAAGAATATGAAACACCTGGGAGAAGAGGAAGTCATGGGTTAGTTTAAAAAGTAAAATATTAATTACAAAATTACAGCAGTTACATTTATTTTACCAGAAATATTTAAAATGAGCCTAGAAGTGTGGCACATGAGAGTTTGTTAAAAATCATTTGTTCCTTATATGGGATCTTTTCACTACTGAATAAATGCATAAGGATGCTGTATATAACATTTGTATAGTAAGATATATTTGTATGGTAAGGTTGAGCTTCACTGCTGCTGTACACATGTCCTACCTCACACAGCACATGGCAAATCCAACTGATCCATACGGTCTGGGTTCATCTGTTAAAGATGCATGCGTCCTGCTTCACTCTGCATATCTATGCTACCTTTCCACAGGCAGCCTGCTTGTTTTCAGCCTATCTGTCACATCAGCATCATCCTGAAGGCCCAAATGGTGGTGAGGCTCTCATCACTCCATGAAAATGCATGTGATGAGGTACAACCTTCGGTGACAAATACAACTATATTCTGTAACTCATGAAATGTTTACATCTGCGTCATGTATAATGCTGTGCATTTGAACTCCTTTGCCCAATTGTTAAATATAAAATTCCTTATGTAGATGTTGTTGCATTTCATACTATTCATTTTTTTATATCCCCGTTTATATTTTTGACACCTGCCAGCAGTCGTCTAGTTTAAAAAAAAAAATTATATTTCAAACTGACTTAGCAAAAATATTTTAATTCAGTATTTATTGTTGCTACTCAAAAATATCTTGAAACATTTTTTGCATCCTGTATGACAGATGTACAGTGCCTTGCACTGTATTTATTCTTTGAAGTTGTTCCACTTTTGTTCTGTTACAAATACTTTATTTTGCCTAATCTTCCTTGCAAAATAGCCCAAGCTTAATAAGATAGAAAGCATCTGAGAACAGCAATTTTCAAGTCTTCATTTAGGTGTACAGTAGATGTTGACTGGGCCACTCTAACGTTATATTTATTTCTTTGTATTTCTTTGTATTTATCTCTTTTTCTTTTTACTTTACTATGGACCTTGTGTCTGGAATAAAGACTGATTGATTGATTAACACATGAATGTGCTTTGATCTTAACCATTCCACTGGAGCTCTGGCTGTATGTTTAGGGTTATCATCCTGCTGGAAGGTGAACCTCCATTCCAGTCTCAAGTCTTTTCACCTTTACAGGTTTTCTTTCAGGATTGCTCTATGCTTAGCTTCCCATCAGATTTAACCAGCTTCCCTGTCCCTGCTAAAAAAAGGCCTCCCCACAGCATGATGCTGCCACTGCCATGTTTTACCATGCAGATGGTGTATTCATCCTCATATTTGCTATGTTCTCTACATGAGTTTGTTATTTAGGGGTATCAAAGTAAAATGGGCTTAATACAACATCTTCTTCAGATTATTAATTATCAGTCAATGTATGTTGAACTTAATGCATAACAAAGTCTGCAACAATTGATTAAACTCTCCTTTTTAGCTCAGCATGTGAGCTATTGTTTTGGGCCAGACAAAGCACAAACAGTCTCGACATACATTCTGACATCCATACATAAAGGCAAACTTACTTTATAGTTGACCATAGATTGAGTTATTTCAGACATTATGAGGAATAACAAAAGAAAAAGCAACATGTAGAGTCCGGGGTTTTTCACCACACATTTAAATTTATTTAATTCTACCTTTGCAACTTACAGTATAGAGGCTATAGTTCTGTCCTGTGTTCGACTCCCCGATCTTCCCCTTCTCCTTCTGCCCTCCTTAATATCAAGCCACTAATAAATAAAGGCCACTAGTGCCGCAAAATGAAAAAAACAAATGCAACACATCTGGAAAGGATCCCTCGGCACAACATCGTGGTGCAGTGGTCAACGACCAGATGTCTCTGGAGAGGGCTGCTGTTGTAGAAAACACACAACCCTGAACCTTTATGTTCAGCATTTTAAGTCACTACTTCACTGTCTTTATGTTTGGAAAATCTGTGATACACAATAAAGTTGCCGAATGTTGCGATGTCAGTATAAGCTGCTATAATGAAACAAATACTTAACTAAAAAGTGCTAATATCTATATTTGCCATGAACCCAAATCAGAGACTGATTAGTTGATCCGAAAAGGAGGAACAAATTCAGTTAATTCCTTCCATTGTTCTTGGTTTGTTGGAAAAAGTTGTTTAGATAAAGACTACATTGTAGTTTGTTAATGATTTTACCAGAACATCTTAATGCCCACCTAAAAATATTTTCTTCTCTATTAACGAACAAGCATCATTGGAGATGATCCTGAAAGTTTGGGGGACTGTGTCAGGTGATTTGAAGATTTTTCTAATGACATGTCAATTAACGCCAGGAATTAGATATATTTCAAAATACCGCTGATTAGAAGAACTGGATGGGGAAAATATACTGTATATAAATTCATTGTTCTCTTGCCTGCAGATGGTTCAAAACTGGTACTCCAAGAACAGAACACCACCCCTGTTCTGGCCTCACTCCACAGGTTGCCTGTGCATTTCAGAGGTTATTTTAAATCCTTATTTTTGTTTTTATTGTTTCAATGATCTTGCCCTACTGTACCTCGGTGAGCTTCTTCATCTCCACTTACCTTCTCGGTCCCTCAGGTCGGCCTAACAGCAGCTCCTGCAGGTACCAGGGTCTAGCAGGAGGGGGGGCAGAGCCTTCTCTAATGCTGCTCCTCAGGTGTGGAATAACCTTAGAGAGACTCCTTCAGTGCCCTTCTTAAATCCCAGTTTTATTCTTTATCTTTCAACATTAGCAAGGCTTGATCTTGTCTGTTTTAACTGTGTGTTTAATATTTAAGCGTTCTAATGCCATATTTGCCTTTTCTTTTAATGTATGTGTATAGTTTGCGGTTATGTGCAGCACTTTGTTTCAGCTGTGGTAGTTTTAAAGTGCTTTCTAAATAAGGTTAGAATGGTATTGTAGCCTAAAGGAAAATGGGAAAAGAAAGTTTATTTTAAAATGGAACTGGAAACCTGGGAACACATAATCAAGCACCAGTGGAAAAGTCGTTCCTTTCTGACCTGGATGGAGTTTGGATGGAAGAATGTTGTGAGATTTTGCAGGTCTCCTGTGCAGTGTTAGTTTTTACACACATAATTGTCTTGTTGGAGAACCTGTGGTGAAAGAAATGCAAACCACTTCTATACTTTCTGGTCTTGCCCACTGATCCTCCAGTTTTGGACAGAGGTACATGAGATATAAAAAAAAAATAAAAATAAATTAACTATTTTGCTGAGATTCGAAACCTTATACTTGGGTTTCAAACCTCAAACTCTGGAGGGTTTGGAGAAAAAGTATTTATGTTTTGTTGGTAGCCAGTAAGAAAGTACTTCCCAGAAAGTGGCTAACTACTGTCCCTCCTTCAATTGAAGGCTGGATGGATGTGATCTACAATATTTATGTGATGCAGATGCTGAATTTCATTTTGCGACATTAGGCGGGAAATTCACACTCCTCCAGGAACCCTGAACTCAGTGTACAACACCTGTAAGATCAGATTTTTCATAAATATCATTTTTTCACTATTAACCAAAACTCCATCTATATAAGATGGTACCCACGTGGGTGTTTTTTTCTTTTTTTTTTGTTCAGTGTTAAGGAAACTATGCATTCAGGTGAAGTGTAGTGTTTATAATTTTGAAATAAAAATATGTATATTAAAAAGAAAGCATAATTAAATATATCACTATCACATTGATCATTGTGGTGTAGACAGAGCCTAAATTGCTTCATATATTTATAAATTACAATTTATTCTCTTTTGTGTTGTAAATTACGTACCAGTTCTCTTCTCTCCACAGCATATTTGGTACAGAACAATAAGTAATCTATAACAGTATATAACAGTAATCTGAGTATAGTTATTTCATCCTTTCTATTTCATCCTATTTTCCTCATTCTGCCAACTTTTCTTAGAATGTTATAAAGCCACCTGTCAGTTCATTTTTCTTCCCACTATTTTTGCCATCTACCCTTTACCTTTTGTTTAATTACTGAGTGCATTGCTCCTTTACTGAATGGTACAATTATATCACTTTGGCTGTTTTTTGTGGCTTGTTTTGCATATTTGCCTGCCAGTTCATTTCCTTTTATTCCAACATGCAAAAGTATATATATAAGGTAACTGTTAGTTGCATTGCTTGAATTATGTACCGTAATTGTTGAATTTCTAATAGAAGGTCTGCTTTGCTTTCTGAATGATGTAGTTCAATAATTATAATGATGAACTAGAATCAGAGCAAACTTATCTTCTTAACCAACGGACTTCCTCAATCCATCCCAAACCTAATATAATTCCCAACATCTCTCCTGCGTATAGTGAAACACCATCAGTAATTGTTTTACCTGTTTTAAAACTGAAATCTGGAACAATTTTCAATTCAATTCAATTCAGTTTTATTTATATAGCACCAATTCACAACACATGTTGTCTCAAGGCACTTCACAAAAGTCAATTACATACATTCCTATTAATCCTAACCATTGAACAATGCAGTCAGAGTTAGTTATTTATTCAAATTGGATAAAAAGTTTTTCTATCTAAGGAAACCCAGCAGATTGCATCAAGTCAGTGACTTGTAGCATTCACTCCTCCCGGATGAGCATGTAGAGACAGTGGGCAGTCACTGGCGTTGACTTTGCAGCAATCCCTCATACTGAGCATGTATGTAGCGACAGTGGAGAGGAAAAACTCCCTTTTAACAGGAAGAAACCTCCAGCAGAACCAGGCTCAGTGTGAGCGGCCATCTGCCACGACTGACTGGGGGTTAGAGAGAAAGAACAGAGCAGAGACACAAAGAGAACAAAGACGCACTGATCCAGGAGTACTTTCTATGGGAAGGAAAAGTAAATGTTAATGGATGTAGCTCCTTTAGTCGTTTCACCTAGAAGGAAAGAACAGATAAACTCTGAGCCAGTTTTCAAGGTTAGAGTCTGAAAGAGAGCACATAGAGTTTGTTACAGTTAAGCTCAGTCAATCGCCATGTCTAGGAGAGAGAAAGAGTTAAACACTAAAAGACAGGGCCATGTGGATCATCGGTAGAAGGTGAGCATTAAGTTGTTGTCAGCAGAAGCTCGGATGATTCCCTTCTCCAGAACGGTGTATAAAGGGTCCCACTGATGGTCATTGTTATACTAAAAACCACAAGGATTGGGATACCTCCCTCTGTCAGACTGATTATAACCATTGGAAAAGCGAAGGGGTCATACAGGTAGCAGAAATGGAGGGTGTGTTTGCACCTCAATTTTAAATTCGTTTCTGGATTTAACAGGGAGCCAATGAAGGGAAGCTAAAATAGGAGAAATATGATCTCTCTTTTTAATTTTCATCAGAACTCTTGCTGCAGCATTTTGAATCAGCTGAAGGCTTTTAACTGCATTTTGTGGACATCATGATAGTAAAGAATTACAATAGTCCAGCCTTGAAGTAACAATGCATGGACTAGTTTTTCAGCGTCACTCCTGGATAGGATATTTCTAATTTTGGCAATGTTCTGGAAGTGAAAGAAGTAAATCCTAGAAACCTGTTTAATATGGGATTTAAATGACATGTCCTGGTCAAAAATAACACCAAGGTTTTTTACTTTATTACCGGAGGTCAATTTAATGCCATCCAGGTTAAGTGATTGACTAAGCAGTTTCTTTTTTAAAGACGACAACTTCTGTCTTGTCTGAATTTAGAAGCAAAAAATTTAAAGTCATCCAAGTTTTTATATCTTCAAGACATGCTTGTAGTCTATCTAACTGGTTGGGCTCATCAGGATTTATGGATAAGTAAAGCTGAGTATCATCAGCGTAACAGTGAAAATGTATCCTATGCTGCCTGATAATTTGAGCTATTGGAAGCATATACAGTAAAGAGAATTGGCCCAAGTACTGAACCTTGTGGTAAATGGACTGAATGAATTTATATAGCCCTTTTCCAGTCATGCAGACCACTCAAAGCACTTTACACTAGAGCCACATTCACCCAATCACACTCACACATTCATATCGGTAGGCATCTTGAGGTGAAGTGCATTGCCCAGGGGCACATCAACATGTGGCAGGAGGAAGCTGGAATTGAACCCACAACCTTCTGATTGCAAGATGACTACTCATCCTACTGAGCCACAGTTGCCTCCACAGTCATACTCCACAATTAACCCTGGAGTTTAAAGATGATTTATCATTGACAAATAAGATTTAAATCAGCCTAGCGCTGTTCCACTGATCCCTACAGCATATTCCAACTTAGACAATATTGTGATCAACTGTATCAAATGCAGCACCGAGATCTAACAGGACAAGTACAGACACAAGTCTATTTTCTGAGGCCATAAGAATATCATTAGTGACTTTCAGCAGAGCTGTTTCAGTGCTATGATGAGCTCTGAAGCCTGACTGAAACTCTTCAAATAGGTTATTGCTGGTATATAATGTGCTTTTTATGTGCTATATATATATGCTCTATTTGTTTTGTAGTTTTTGCAGGTAATTTCTAATGGAATTTATAAACTTAAATGGATGAGATGTTAATGAAATCAGCCTGCTTGTGTCTAACAAATCTAAAGGAAAAGGCTCTATATGGATTTAAAGAAAAGCTTGCCAGTGTCTGCTAAGTTTCCCTTTTATTGCGAATTTTAGAATTTTTCCTGTGATATGTTTGCTGACTTTAATATCACTTTTGCCGTGGTGTTGTCTGACACAGCAGAATTAAAATGTCATCATCTAAACAGTCCCAAGAGACTGAAAATAAAGAGAAAATTGTGTCATTTTTAATCATTCAGGCAATCATTGTGTACAGGAGAGTGAGGGCTGGTTAACCCATGACAAAAGCTTGGGGGTGAAAATGGTACCATCTTACAGCATTTGCATCTTGACATTTTTGGATTCTATGTGAATTCTGGCCACAACTTTGGTATGCTGGAAATGGAACAATTCAGCTGTAGGTGTGCACAGGAATCTCCTGAATTCTGAATAGTAAAGAACTGCCTGTGTGTCTAATTATTTACACTACCTACAATAATCTGTTCAAATCTAGTCCTTGTGAGAAAGTCATTCAACTGTGTAATGTCTACTCTGTACATCAAGAAGATTCTCTGTGGAGTAAAAGTCTTGACTCTGTGGAGACCATTGCAGGTTTTACGATCAGATAGAATCATGCTCTCTGAACCAATCTTCCTCTATTTGAGGTCAATGAATCCTGGCATTGCCATCTAGGAATATGCACCACCAGGGAAAGAATAAAAGCTATTGATGGAAAAACCATTTCATTTAGTGTATTCAACTAGCAAGAAGAAACTTTTTCCATTACATTAGTATTAGTCATTTTATTTCCTTGGAAACTGAAGCTTATTGTTTCAACTAACCTCACTGATAAGTGGTTTACTGTCAATGTCAAATTTATTTCTGCTGAACATTTAAAAGCAACAAAAGCGAGGGCAAACTGTCTTGGCTTTCAGGGTTTTCATTAAAGGCCTACGTTTTACCAGAGACAAAAATAATTTTTAAGAAATGAATAACAATACCCGAGAAATACAGTACTATCCCCATGAGAGCACCTGTTTAAGATAAATTAAAATGGTTAAGAGGAAAACTTTTCTGTAATAAAACAATGTAAAATGAGGTTGATTATGAGTTTTCTATCCAATATCTCTGCCTGAAAAATTTGCCTATCAAAAATTCTTTTCTAATAGGAGGTATTTTGCTGGTAAATCCTTCCTGCTCAATGCAACACCCACAACAAGAATACACAGAGCAAAAGAGGGCGCACAACCAAACACGCCCAAACACCCATGACCCCAGGGTGCAGAACCTACAGAGCGCACAGTTCCAGAGGCCAAAGAGTGCCACAGAGAGGCACAGTCTGCACCACAAAAAGATGTACCCCCTCCCAGACGTAGAACCACCAACAGCAACACCACACATCCTTCCAAATGTCTGTAGGGACACAGTGAAAACCATCAACCCCAAGCACACACCACCCACCAGGAACCACCCAGCAGACAAGTAAACCAGCACAAGACCAAGAAGCCGGGTGCAACCACAGGCCCCAAAGACGCCTGCCTCACCGCACCCCCACGCGATGGCCAGAGGATCACCACACAGGACCGCTACCCAACTGCCAAAAGATTTTTTTTTTACACTTTCAGATTTGTTTTTTTCAATTTCAAGACCCAATTTCAGACCCTGTTTGGCGTTGGGACGAGGCCTCAGATAACAGGGGTGTGGAACCATGACTGGCAGTTCAACACAGGGGGAAGACCAGAGTGCTACAATAGAGAGAGTGGCGAAATTCTCATAGACTTCCATAGAAAGAAGGGAATTTTCTCTGGTAAGTTGATGAAATTACATTTTTTTGCATTGTGAAATGTTAGCTGACTGCTCTGTACCAAAATAAGTCAACAGTTATATTTCATCTAGCCAGTTTTAGTTAATTAATGTTAACCAGCTAGTTGTAATTTAACTGTAGCTAGCTAATTGTGAGCATGTTGGGTCTTGATGGGTTTAAACTGGTCTATTTTAGTCTAATTCAGCTTTTTAAAATTTGTGAGCTTAAAATGCATTCCAATGAGACAGAATGTTTGTGTGAGGAGTGAAGGCTCCAACTGACTGGCAGAGGACAAAACGATTGTTAGGAAGAAGGTTTTTACTTTTTGCTGTGTCCACAATCTTTAACTAATATTCCAGTTACTAAACTATCTTTTGTTCTGTGAAACTGACATGGCTAATTTAGTTCAAGTTATAAAACTTTTGACAGACAATGTGTCAGAAATGGCAGCATAAATAGGGATATTATCAGTAAAGAAAAATGCGAAATATTTCATATTTTTCAGTTAAACCACACGAGAACATCTGAAGCATGTTACATGCACAGGATCACCAAGGTAACGATGTCATTTTCCAGCAAAAATAATAAGAGCTGAATAAAAATGTTTGAACAACAGTACATTAACATCATAACCTTGACAAAGTTAGTATTTATGGCAACCATTTTCTTCTTTCAGTGTCTTTAGGGAAGCCATACATCCTGATCCCTTTCTCAGACCGACTGGTGCATCCGAATGCAGCCCCACCAACCATTATTAGGCAACATTACAAAGGGTTTATTTAAATATACATTTATATATATATATATATATATATATATATATTTTTTTTTTTTATTGGTCTGATGTAATATTCTAACCTTTAATGTCATGTTTTCATTAGGCTGTAAGCAGGAAATTATAATTAACAGAAATAAAGGCTTAAAGATCATGAGTTAGTGTGCAGTTAACATGCATAAGGTGTTTCCTTAATGAGCTAAGTTACTAAAACAAATAAACTTTTTAACAATATTCTAATTTAGTGGAAGGGTCTGTGTATAAAATGTTGTCCAAAACCAAATATACAGTGATATATATGTACACTGTAAACCTTTCTTTGGTTCTACCCTCAACATCTTAATTCATCATGTGTAATTTCATCCAATTATTTCCTTCAAATCAACACATTTTACCACATTATTTTCAGTATAACAAAGATGGTTTCTGAGGCTTCGGAACTGTTGCTCTATTGTTGTTTTCAGGGAGGTAGGCAGATGCGGTGGTCCATATCAAAGGGAGCTGCTGTGAATGATGCCAAGGTTGAACCCTCATTAGGACTTCAGCACATTTCCACATTGTCCAGATTTTGTCAGATACAGTTTATTATAAATGTTAGTGCAGAATTTTAAGTGGAAGAAATACAATGTCTTGTTTTCCTCCCATTTTTTCACAAATATGTGCGGTGTGCATCTGTGGTCAGCCTCTCATGAGCCAGTACTTCGTAGACTTACCTTTTGCTAGTTACAGCTGCAGGTTTGCACATCCAGAAACTGGGATCTTTGTGCATTTTCTTATCTCAAATAAAGTTTATTTGGATGGAGAGTGTTGATATTCATCAGTTTACAAGTCTTGCCACAAACTCTAAATCTGATAGTTATGAGACCAGTGGGGACTTTGACTAGACCATTCTAACACATGAATATGCTTTCATCTAAACCTTTCCATTGTAGCTCTGGTTGTATGCTGAGGGTCTGAGGTGAACTTTTTCCCCACTCTACCTGGTAGCCTCTAACAGTCTTTCTTCTAGGAAATCTGTTAGAGGCTATTTAAGTTAATTACATCTATACTAAAACTAGTATCATCTATAATTCCTGCCACACCCCAATCAGATTTTCTGTACCCGTTGAAAAAAAGTATCCTTACGGCATGATGTTACCACCCCATCAAGCCCAAAAAGTTCAATTTTGGTCTCATCTGACCTGAACATCTTCAACAAGTGTGCTATGTTTCCTGGATGATTTTGCCAAACTGCAAGCAGAACTTCTTAAAGTCTTTCTTTCAACAATGAATTTCACCTTATCACTCTTCCTTAAAGGCCAGATTTGCAAAATGTGTGAACTGTAGTTGTCTTGTTGACAGATTTTCAAGTCTTAGCTGTGGATCTCTGCAGCTTCTCTAGTTACCACAGGCCTTTAGATTGCGTGCTGATTAATCCTTGCCCAGCTTGTCAGTTTGGCTGGACTACCATGTCTTATAATGTCTTTGTTGTGACACACTCGTTACATTTTGTTTGATGGAGTGAACTGTGTTGTCAGTTGCTGAAAAGTTTTATATGTACTTTTAACGTCTCCTAAACATTCTCTCTGACCTGTCTGCTGTGTTCCTTGGTCTTCATGATGCTGTTTGTGCACTAATGTTCTCCAACAACAGAACAGCTGGATTTTCACTGAAGTTATACAGAGATTATATTCCACACAGGTGGACTCTATTTACCAATTAGGTGACTTTAGGCAGTTGGTTGCGCTGGATTTTATTTAGGGGTGTCTGAGTAGAGGGGGCTAAATACAAATGCACACTACACTTTACAGATTTTTGTATAATTTATTCTTTCACGTCACAATTACGCACAGCTTTGTGACTGTCGGTCTTGTAAAATTCTGATCAAATACACAGATTTTTATGGTAACAATGTGACAAAATGTGAACAGGGGTTTGGATACTTTTGCAAGAAACTGCAGCCAAGATGCTATGATACTGACATTCACTGAGATCTAACTGTTATCTGATAAATTTACTGTCTTTGCACAATCTATAAGCCTCCAGCTCTTAGGGTAAAAAAACTTCTCAGCTCCTCTGGCTTTATATCTGTTAAGAGCCAATTTGAAGTGTGATATGTGCTCCCCCAGCCAAATTACACAAAGTGCTTTTGAGGGGAATGAGCCCGAGCAGAAAAAAATTGCTGTCTGATAAGACTTGCTCAGGGCAAATCGACTCTGGAATAGAAGATGTCCCCTTTGTTGTAGCAATAAAAAAGCAAGAGGCTAAAGCCACAACGTTCAACTTAGGTGAGGACCCAATTAGTTAAATATAGTGGTGTGGTTGTTAATCTTAATGCCAATGTCATCTGAAAGTGAAACTATCACAAAAAAAACCCCAACACATTTTAATCTAACAAGTTAAATGTCTCACTGCATTCATTATCAGCCTGCAGATCAGCCTGTTTAGATCCAACCACCAGGGGGCAGTGTGTAAGTGCAACTACTGCACTGCGCAATGATATCAGACTTTGTGTACTAATTTATTCTATTTGTCTTCCCTGCAGTCTGCCTTTTTGTTTCCATAGCATGCCATCCAAGTCCAGCAGAGAGTTTTAAATCAACACTGCATCAGGTCAGAGGTTGAGCATGGTTTTCTTTTCTCCCTGCTCATGTGGAGCATCTCTGATGAGCTGCTGTCAGAAACAACACTGCATGGCACGGCTGAATAATGATGTTTTCAGAGAGCACATGTCCTCCCACAACAGAAAGCTGCACATGTAACAGAGGAGGACTGAATGACAGATTGAGATCATGGAAATTACACACAAAAGGAAATGTCGGCAGAAACATTACACAATCTCTGGTCTTTACTCCTTATCATAACAGTGTGCCTATCATGGCACAAAGAACAGGCAGTATACAAAGGTATTCTTTAATCTCTTTAATTCCCCCTGTTGGTTCGATATTTGGAAAAACACACATGCTCGGCATGAAGCTCACCTCAGATGTTCTTGAAGTTGCTGCGGTATTACTGTTCAAAGACGAATTCTCAATTTGTTCCCAAAATGCCTAAAGTGTTTATGCAAAATTAGCTGCTGTTTTGTCTAGCTTTGACACACCTAATGTAAAAATATCCATCCTCTCACTGTATTTTTGGCTTTCACCTGCATGAAAAGGAGCATGTCCATGATCACAGCATTAAGTGCTTGCAGGTAATGCACACTGCACAACAGCACTTTGTGCTACTTTGTGGCACCCGATAAGGGTACACCAAATAAATGTGCCTGCATGAACAAAAGACTTCTGAGTGAGACGTGTTTGCAGGATAAATATTGCTGTTGGCCTTAAAGCATGTGTACGGAACAATTACATGCTTCATTGTTGTGACAAAAATGGCCCGAGACAGCAACGGCTGCCTATTCAGCCTGAGAAACCCACCAACACTAGGAGGAGAAATCTCACTTGATACTGTCCGTCTCCTTTAGCAGGCTGTTAAAAGCTATGGACATGCCAAAGAGTAGGTTGAATTTAAATGATCTATCATAGGGTTTAGCTTTCCATTACAACGGCTTCAAAACATCAGCACGTTCTCAGTGTCTTCCTAATTGTTTTGTTGATTTTTGAAGTTTGTTCTTGTTGGAAGGATAGGGGTTGTGCAAGTATTGCATTCTATTTTTCTAATTGATAATGGGAGCCAAGCATAATGATCGGGCAAACTCTGAGAAAATGCCATAGCTGCAGTAAAATTAGCAGATGAACTTTGTTGAACCTGAAAATATCAATTAGTGTGATCAATATGAGAATTACAGGGTAATACCAACATCAGTAAGGAAAATAATAAAGCAATAGCAACAAAAAAGTTGGTTTCGGCTGAAAACTCCTTCATTAAGAAATACATTTAGATTTTCTAATATTAACTGACACCATTGCATTTTGTGTTATAAAAGGGTTAGTGCAGGATGTCAAAAGCTGCTCCTGAGCAGGCTTTGTTCCAACATCACATGTTAAAGCACTGGCTTTAACAGTGTATGAGAGCAAATGACATACAATTATGATCTAATATCCTCTTCTCTCTTCTCCTCTTTCACTCTGAGGTTCATTGAGACATTCTTTGGCAAGAAAAATCTTCATGAGACGAATCTGAGCAGAACTGATACCCGAGTATCCTGTAAAAAGAGAGAAATCTCAGCTCCTGTTTGGAGCTAATTCATAAATTAACGAGTCTACCTTTGAACTTTAAAAGGTTTGGTTGCCATTTAACCCTAAGAAAAATCCCACCATTGGCACATCGAGTACTTCATGCTCGTTAACTTGGCTTTTTTGATATTTTAATATTTATTTCTATTATTTCTTAAATATATTTAACACTACTCCCCAATCATACATGGCGAATGTGACATTACAGAATCGGGATGACAGCTCAGATATTTGCATCATCTGCTGCACTGAATTTGAAAAATCTTAATGGCTTATTCATGTGGAACATTTAAAATGGCAGCATTGTATGTCAGAGGTTAAAGTTGAAACTTCTTATACACAAAAAGAAACGTGATCAAACCATTAGCTTCAGCCCTGGCTTTCCTTCTTCTGTGATTGTGATTGGGCCTCTTATTTTGAGGACCAATCACAATCTCTGTTTGTTTATCTAGACTCAGAAATCCTGAGTATGTTGCACCTGTTTAAAAGTGTAGGCCTATTCAAAGTCCATGCCTAAATCCAGTTGAGAATCTGTGGCAAGACTTGAAAATCATTGTTTAGAGCTTTAGCTGTTTTGCAAAAGAGAATGCATACATTTTAGTTATTCAATGTGCAACACTGGTTTATGCCACAGAAGACTGATTCTAGGTTAATATACATGAATGCCACACTTTTCAGAATTGTAACCATGTATACTTTTTCTTTAACTTCACAATTATGCACCACTTTGTGTTGGTCTGTCACATGAAATCCCAGTAAAATATATCGAGGTTTGTTTTTCTAAAGTAACAAAATGTGAAAAAGTTCAAGAAGTATGGACAGTTTTGCAAGATGCTAGAATGTCGTACCTCCACTGGGATCTTTAGTTGATATTGTTTTCTTTTATGCAAGATGTTTCATTTAAAGCAGATCATGTTTATGCATTTGTTTCAGGCAGAGACCTACTTCCATCTCTCATGTAAATAATCACAGATTACTTTGTGAACAGCCAACAGATGTTTAAAGGTTTAGAAAATGACAATTGCAACGATTGTTTTATCGAGTGGAAATCCACTTTCATTTTGGCCATGCTCTAACTAATGATAATAAAAATAATATATTCATTGATATGGCTGAAAAATATTCATTGAATTCTTTATTAGAGTTTTGTGACCAAAAAAAACAAAACACTAAATCTTTTTTAGTGAAACAAAACTGACCGAAAATCCTGAGATTCATCTAGACAGCAGCAGAACAGCTGCTGAAGCAGATATAATTTTTTTATTTTTTAATAGAGCAAGCTAGAAAGAAATAAATAACATGAGTATACAGAGGAGGAAAACAGTTTTTAAATGATAAAAATGATGAAACAATAAAACAAACAAAATAATCAGTCCTGCTATATTGAAAGCAAAATATAAAAGATATCATTAGCAGCAGCAGATGGCTTTTGTACTGCAGAGCGCCGATGGTGCGGTTAATTCTTCTCCCTCAGGCTCAGTCCCTGGGGATTTATGAGTCCATATCTTGATTCATGACCAGCGGAGGTGCAATTGAACATTTTAAGAGGAACCAGGGGTATACAGTGGAGAGTCAGCCGTAATAAATGGTGTTCTTAAAAGCCATTCATAGCCTGTCCTGAGCACACTGGAATGATGACGGATTGGTTTTCTTTGCCGTGGCTCATTTCTTATCCAAATGAAATCCAGGAAGTCCATTCATCCCCCTTAGGAGATAATAAATTGGTAGAGCTGTTGGCTGTATACATATGTCATGAGCTGACCCACCTCTGTGCCTACAGTGAGTTGGCCTGGTTACCTTTTTCCTCCACAACACCAATTAATTCCCCTCCCTGTTTAAAATTTGTACTGTTTCACTTTCGGATGACTCATACTTCACACCTATTACATTTACTACTATAGTCACATTATCTTCCATACTTTATATGCAAATGAAACAATCATTCAATACAATTACTCTTACACATGATTGATTTTCACTGTAGAACAGGATGACACAGTAATCTTTCATCTCTTTCCTATATATGCTGTAAATATACAATGATCCTCATTGTATACATCGGTTATAGATCTAATGTTTTGCTGACCATTCAGCCTATGGGCAATTAAGCCCTTTTTCTTAGCACCAGTAACACTGCAGCTGTCCCCAAGAGGGCTAATGTGTTTTACCCTCCTCTATGATTCCACCATATGAACCAGCCTCTCTGTAGAAGTGAACTGCTTCCTTAAAGTTCATGTGGCTCCAGATCTGCCAGAAAAATGAAGAGTGAATCCTAATCAATATTTTTCTAGGCTTTCTGGATGTTTTCATCAGACTTTAACTGCTATTTCACTCATTTTGTGTCCAACACAACCTCATCATGACAATGTATTGTTCAGTGTCATGATAAACATTTTGGTTTTTGGCAGCTGTCCGTTTTTTTATTTACTGCGGAGGAATACAACTTGAAGGCCAAGCTTTTGGGAAATAGGTTGGTATTGTGGGGTCTTGTCAGAATTATGGAACCATTTTTTGAATCACCTTATCAGTGGAAAAATCCTATTACATATCTGTCCGATTGCCACACCATAGGTATTTTTCAGAGATTCCACTAGAGAAATAAATTGTGTTTTGTGAGATACTTTTGAAAACAAGCACCTAAACTCTTTATAACTAGATTTTTCAAAGGTTCTGGTTCATCCCTGGTGTTCTTAAGATCTCAGTGATTGTTAAAGCAGAACTAAAGATGATGATACGTCTGTCTTTAATTGGCTGAACAAGTAGAAGTGGGCACAAATAGAAATATTTCAGTTTTCAGGCAGTATTCTTATGTATTATGTCCTTCTAAAGAGATTTGTGTTATAAACGTCACTACATCAACGCCTGTATCCGGTGTTGTCAGGTGTATAAAGATGTGTTGTAAATCAACGGAGCAATAGAAGATCCCAGATCTAAATAGGATGAACTAAAAAGAAAAACAAAGAAAAAACTAAATCAAGAAGAATAAACAACTCATTCAAAAATCATAAAAATAACTCAGGGAAAACATCAAAACATGTGATACACAATATAATACTGCATAAAAATGCTTTTAAAGTGCAGCAAGCAGTCTTTCTGGTCCCAGTGGAGTAACGTTAAGTATAGCTTCCACAATCTCTGAAAAAAAGTTAGGGCTATTTCTTTTACTATAACAAATCTGTTCTATAAACATCTTATTTAGCCACATGGTGGAAAAATCGTGGTGATTTTGATTTCCACTTTAACAATATTAGTTTTTAGCTGCAACCATGCCTGCTGTAAGAATCTGTCTCTGGGGAATGGGGAGAGGCCCCATCCCATTACAGCAACCAAATATTGCCAGATTACAATTGAACTGAATGTCAAAACCAAAATGTTTAGAAAACCAATAAAATATATTTTTTCAGTAATTATACAAAACAGGACAGTGCCAGAACAGATGTGTTAACAACATCTGCCACACATAGCTGAGACACAGTCTTATATCTTACCGGGTTTAGTTTTGGAGTAAGACTTAAAATTGAATTAGTTTATATTTAGAAATTGGATTTCTTGTCAACAGCTTACATTGTAGCCTGGAAGTGTTGGATTTGTTCATCGGAACCTGTTGATTTAATGTCTGAGCAAATGAGCGGCTGTGAAACTGATGTTGATCATAATGCTAATTGCTGAAATGGTTTAACAGCAAATGCATAATTTGGTGTTTCTATTAAAAGATGAATGTAAAGAAAAACCCTGTTATCACGATGATGTAGCCACACAAGGTTCTGTAACACTCAATATTTAACTTAAACAGTCCTCTCTATCAACCAACCTGATCAATGAAGCTGCAGCAAGGCAGATCTAATCTCACTGTCAGGATCTGTCTGTTAGACTTGTGTTTGTTAACCTTCTCTCCTCAGTCAGGTGCTTTTCTGTTCATTTTGGTTTATTTAGATTCCTTCTGTTTCGTTTTGTTGCTTCCTGGGTTCCGGTGTTAGATGTGTTTAGTTATATCCTGATAGATCTGGATTCTTCATGTTTATGTTCTTTATTCTAGTCATTGTTTACTTGTGTTCTGGCCACCTGCCTGCTCTCTATATTCCTCATGCTAATCAGTCATTCTCCCTCGGTATTGTTTAGGTTCCCTGGTCTCCAGTTGTCTCACATTCTCCTGATTAGCTCCTCTCCCAGTTCACTGGTTCACACTCCACTTTCCTCAGGATTTAAGTTCTCTGGTTTTCATTGTTCACCACTGGATTCTCTGCTCACATCCCCAGTTCCACGTCTCTGTGGTCGTGTCTGTTACCCTGCCTGCGTTCCCTGTGTAAGTGTTTTTCAGTTCTTAATACATGTTGTCAACTCACTATGCGGCTCCCGTCCAACTGGCTGTATTTTGGTCCTGCTCAATCTCAAAACATTACACACTGATGCAAAATACTGCACTAATCCTTGAGGCTTTTTTTTTGAAGATGGTTTACATTTATCACTCCATTGTCTGCTTCTGCTTATTCAAGATTGGGTCAAGTAGGTAACAGGTCCAGTAGGGAAACCTGGACATCCCTCTCCTTAGCACCTTAGTTTCCATTCTGTGGTCAGGCATAAATAGTTCCTCTTGTGAGTTCCCAGTGTGTCCTTGGGACCTGTTTTAAAGGGATAAAACCTCCAAAAGGAGGCGTCTCAAGAGACATCCTGATAAGAATGTCGAACCACCTCAGCTGACTCCTTCACCTTTTGGGTCAGTTTGTTCTTCACCACAACATATAACATTAGTGTCCTCATTACTGCAGATGAGGTGACAATCAAACTGTCTATTTCCTACCCCATTATACTATCATGTGGGGACCATACAAAAAACATACTTGAAATCCTCCACTTGACTTGGAGAAACTAACTCTCAGCTAAAACAGCTTCAGTGCATGCTGAAGGTCAGTCTTTAAAGACACCAATATGGTGCCAATGTCTATCATCTGCAAACAGCAAAGGTGAGACTGTGAGGTTCCTAGACCAGACACCCTCTTCACGACTACACTTTGAGATCCTGTCCATGAACACCACAAACAGGATTTGTGATAATGGACGGAACTGGTGAGATCCAACCAGTACCAGAAACAAGCTCTTCTATTGTTTATTGAAGGATCAGACTGCTTTTTGTGGACCACCCTCATTAAGTCCTTGAGGATAAAGGTGTTCTCTACCTCTGCATGACCAAGACGAGAGCCCCCCGATGCTCCATGGTGCATTAAAAATCCTTATCTTAAAACGTGTGGGAAATAAGACTTGCACATCAACATACATGTACTTCTAAAACTTACAGTAATGCGTTTATTCTTTAATGTAACTGCATTTGTCACAGCTTGCATAAATGAACAAAACTAAACGGCCCTCCAATCCAGAGACAGACATGTTGTAATTAGCCCAGATAGAGCGCAGAGTTGTAACGAGTGGATCCGGGCTGCGTGATGGAGATGAAGTGTCTTCAGAGGCAGTGAGGTCAGCTGGATGCTGGTTCAGTACTGCAGCAGTTTAATTAGAGTGCTGTATAATGGAACCCTATCTGGAATAGGCCCTAATGAGCACCTCGTCATTCTATGTGTCCTTAATTTGTTCCACATAACTGGGGCCATGAATAATCCCAAACTATGAATGATGATCTCGGGCCGATGGAATTAGGGGAAGTTTGTATTTGGGAGCTGTCCCAGCTTTGTTCACTTGCCACAGACATCAGAGCCGGGTGAGGAATGCTGCAGAAAGGTGTGGACAATGCAGTTTTTGCAAGCAAAGCAAAAACTGCATTGTCCCCCCCCCTCCCCCCCAAACACACACACACACACACACACACACACACACACACACACACACACAAACAGTTGCACAAGAATGATGGTTGTCATGGTAACTGGGCAAAAATAGTTGCGGGCGAGCAGAGGGTACACACAATCATCAAAAGGCAAACCCTCTCACAGGCCTGCTGGTTTTGGCAATCTCTCAACATGTTTGTCCCCCATTCAACATCTCTCTATCTTTTGTCCCTCGTTCTCTCAGACTCATCTCCTTCTCTCTTTAAATCTTTCTGTAAGTGTGTATTGTGTGTGTATCTGAAAGTGTGATCTGCTGACAGCCAGATTGATGGCTAAATGTGTTGTTTGTATGGCTTTATTCCAGCAGCAGAGGTCTGGAGTTACCTGTTCATTCATCATCTTCCTTGTTCCCTGTAACCCTACAGTCAGATTTGTCTCTATACTGACAACAATTATTTCATTAATCCACACCATCACAAACACACACACTAAGTTCCTATATATATATTGTACCCACATTCACCCAGTTATTTTATACAGTAACATCCTTAGAGACAAACTTTCCAAGAAGAACTTAAAGACAACTAAATAATCTCAAACTATACCTCTTGAGGAAGCTTGGGTCTGTCAGTGTTTGCAAGAAGGTGCTGCATATCTTCTAGAAGTCTGTTGTGGAGAGTGCTACCTGTTTTGCCATCATCCTTTGGGTTGGAAGTGCCAGAGCTTCTAATCCAAAGAGCCATTTTAAAAAGAAAGCTGAACAAGCTGGTAAAGAGGGCTGCATCTGTTCTGGAAACAACTCTGCCCAAAAAATTGTCCCTTTTTTAAAAGACCATAATGGAAAACCCTGAGCATTGTCTTCACAAGATTGTAATACAACAACAGTGTCTTCATTCAGACGCTTTAGCAGGTCCACAGCAATACAGACCGCTAGGAGATCCTTCCTGCCCAAAGCAATCTTTTAAGCAACTTACAACATTTTATTTGACATTTACGTTCATTTTGCAGTGGAATAAAATATTTTTAAACTAAAATGATTTGAATTGAATCTCTTGCTAAAAATTACGACATTGAATATGTGTCGCTTTTATAAGTTGCCAGTAACATACTGTGTATTTAAAATGTGATTTGTGCTGGCAGGTTATTGCACCTATGCTGTAAACTGGCATATATGCTAACACTAATACACCTACCGCTCAGTAAATTTCATTTCAAACGGTCTGTTTGCTGCCCTCAGGCTAGAAAATGCACTGTGTGTGTGTGTGTGTGTAATGTTTTTCTTTAAAATGATATACTTTAGAATGTTTTTGGTTTGAAGTTATCACGAATAAGTGAGTCAGCATTTTGCTTGTTGGCAAGGTGAGTATATATTTACCACAGTTGGCAGGATTATCTTGCAACACTTTTGTTTCATTTAACTTTTTTTACCTGAACTTTCCAGTTCTTCTTTCCATCTTTATTCACTCTACTATCTCCTTTTTAAGGCACGTTTTATAGCAACATCAGGGGATTAATTAAAACAGCTTATGAATCCAACATCAGACTCTTAGGTCTCCACCAGCTTTGATAGTTTAGGAAGGGGTATTGCCTTCAAGGTAGCATCAAGTCACAAGCGGAAAAAGTGCAACGTGAACATGGTAACAGATTAAGTAGCATAAATAATGTTAAACTGTGTGTGTGTCTGTTTGTGTGTGTTAGTCCAATTTGAGGCCTTTCTCACAGACAATAATCCCAGAAAACATCTGGCAACAATTTGTATGGTTTAAGAAAATAAAAAATAACACATTCCCATAACATTCATGATTTTTTTCTCATGGACACATAAATTTGACGCTAAGCAGAGAGCAAGCACTGTTGCATTGCCATTTTCGTAATTACTGATACAATTCATTGTGGGACACAGCAATTTGAAAAATAGCATTCTGGTGTTTGGGAAAAATAGGGAAAAATTAAATCAAGCCTTTTTATGTGATTGGAGCATGGATGCCGCTGTTAGTTGGCTGACAGTCTAGAAGCCATCAACATGGCTTCTATTATTATTCTGGCTGGATATTTTACCACTCTCAAAATAGGCAGACTTCATTTTAATTGGTTGTTTTGTGGCACACATCCAGCTTTTTTGCATAGTCCATAAATGTTCATTCAAGGCAATTTTACCCATGCTAAAACCAGTTTTTAAGTGTGTTTGGGATCATTGTCCTGTAGGAACAACCAGCTTTGTCTGTGCCTCTATCATGAAGCTG
Source organism: Girardinichthys multiradiatus (assembly GCF_021462225.1). Classification (NCBI taxonomy): domain Eukaryota; kingdom Metazoa; phylum Chordata; class Actinopteri; order Cyprinodontiformes; family Goodeidae; genus Girardinichthys; species Girardinichthys multiradiatus. Next base: position 39,548,238 of record NC_061807.1, read on the forward strand.
TTGATGTAACAAATTAGATGAAAGTGGAGGTATTCCTTCTCCTTTTTATTATTTTATCCTATGTATAAAATGCACCAGTACCACTGGCAGCAAAACAGACCAATAGCATGATACTATCACCACCATGCCTGGCAGAAAGGCTCACCTTGGCTCAATATTTGGCTCATTCGACCAGGGTCTGAGATGGCTAGTCCCCACTCAGGATATAGTGATGCAAAACGTATTTCACTGGTGACAGCGGCACTGGTGTTCTAGCTTTTTCACGTACATGACAGGCTTGAGCCTATGTAGTTCCAAGGTTGTTCTTGTACAGCCAAATAAATGTCCTTTCATTGGAGGATGACAGTTTGGGTCAGATGAGTGTCTTCAAATGTACCTCAAACCAACAGCTAGACAGTTATAATTTGGACACAGTTGAGTGTTCTAATGATCCCAAACACATGTCAAGACGGGTTAAGGAATGGATAAAAAGATTAAGGTTTTGGAATGGCCTTGACCTCAACCCCATTAAAAACTAATTTAATTTGAATATGGTCAGTTCTCATAAGAAGTTTGGTCAACTATCTATCCAGAATTATGGCAGAAGTTTGTTAATGGCTTCAGAAGGTGGATAGTTTCTTTGCAATTAACTACCATATTTGCCAGTCATTTCTTTGTGAGTTTTAACTTTTCAGCCACTAAACACCTACCTCTGGAGTGCGCATTAAGGCCAGTTAGACTCAATCTATACAGCCAAACATGGATCTGCAGAACGTGAAGGCATAACACTTAAAATATTCTATCCTTTCAAATATTGTGTCTCAGTATTTCTTTGCGACTGCAGTATTACACCCACTTCTTTTATTTAAAAGATTTGTTTTGTGGCACTATTGGCTTTTATTTTTTCCAGACTTTTTTTTTTGGCAGTAGTTAGACAGGAAACAGAGGTGGAGAGAGAGGGGAAGACATGCAGCAAATGTCACTGGGTCTGGACCTTCAAGACTCAAACCCAGGACTGCCGTGTTGAGGAACAAAGCCTCTTGTACATTGGTTGCACGCTTAAACCCCTACACCACCAGCGCCGTGCCCCACCCACTGATATTCTGTTGGTGATTATGATTTGATATATTGTGCAACTCTAGTCTGCTATGCTAATTGCTATGAGGCATTTCTTCCAAAATTAGTGGGGCCATATGTATATATTTTAGCCTTTTAATGCAAATGTCTGATTAGCTGTGTAGCCAGCACAACTTTTATAGTATATAGAGTAGAATATTTTAGAGTCACTTCCTTTTTAATGTGATTGTGTTGCACTGTTTAGTGTCCTGGTTATGGTAAACTTGGTACGCAGGAATCCTATATTATTACCACTGTTTGCCCTATACTTGAAAATAATTTGTTATGTTTAAAAACAAGCAGAGCTCCTCTTGAAATGGTGATTAACTTCTCTGTTATGTTCAATGTACTGGATCTGCAAGCCAGGGAGGAATTTGACAACAACGCAAATTTGAAACTGCTCTCATGCACTGGGGGAGCTAGTCTATTTATTAAGAAATAACAATAAGTGTCTACAGACACTTCCATTCATGCGTTCACTGTCTATACCCGCTTATCAATGCAGGGTTGCAGGGAGCTGCTGCATGTCACCCTGGTGTTCATTGAACCAAAAGCAGGGTACACCTTGGACCGGTCTGCAGTCCATCACAGAACAACGCAAAGACTGACACACACACACACACACACACACACACGCACACACACACACACTCCTAGGGGCAAATTAGAGCCGACAATTAAGAAAAACCTCTGGTCAGGAACTGAACTCGGGGCCTTTTTGCTACTAGGGAACAGTACTAACAACCACGTAGTTGTGCAGCCTGTATAAAGAAATAAAATGTTAACATAACTGGTAAATTGTAGCAATCTTTGGTGTGTGTCCACAGTTGGTGTTTTTTTAAGAAAGAACCCATTTGCATTTCTTCATGCAGAAATAGCCCCAGCTTTGACTTGGTTTAGGCAGCAGGAGTCCCCCAGCTGGATGTCTTCCTTGTGTTTCTGGTATGAAAAGAAGAGAGAAGGCTTTACTGCTGTAGGAAAACCTTAGTGAGCGAAAGTGGGTTTGGCTCCTATGAAATGGAAGTGTGGTTACTCTGAAGGAAGTGATTTCATAATAAATGTACAAATGTTTTTAGGTTATAAATACACAGCATTTCCTACTAGGAAAACCAGATTTGTCTTTGTTGGTAATATTAGGATACTCACCAGTTTATTGGGCCAATGAGGTGTCAAGATTATGTGAACATATATACAATTAGTTTTTGTTTTGCATCAGTAAGAACTAAACTCTCCACTGATAAATTGTCACCTCTGGTCTAATCTGTAGAAAACCTTTTCATGACAGAAGCCATTCAGGGTCCTGTAAAATGGCTCAGTGGGGGGCAGAGGTGGAGAAAGTATCACATTCTTTACTTAAGTAAAAGTACACATACTTGTGTAAAACAAAAGACTGATAAGGTTAAAAGTACTGAGTGAAGTTATTTACATAAGGTAAAGTAGAAGTACAAAAGTAAAAAATTATTTTGACCTTCATTGATAACTCTACAAAAGAAAAAAATGTTATATGCACACAAGATAGGCCAGTTTTCTATGGTGGCATGTCACTGGCAAAAACCCGCAAGAGTAAATGAGCAAAAAAGAGATCCGCGAAAGGGGAATGCAGTTCCATAACAAGGCAACCACTTGCCTGGCACTCAACTGTGACTGTTATATAGACATAAACAAACAAGAAGAAAAGACATGCTAGTCAGCTAGCATTATGTCAAGTTTACAACTACGTGCTGCTGGAAGACAGCAGCGGCAAAGTAAGGTAAGTTACAAAAATATTTTAACTGAATTATAAACTGTGTTACACCCAATATGCACAGTATGCAGTGTAAGACATACTGTATGTAACTTACCTCCTGATGGTCTGCCATGAAGCTGTCTTGGCTCTCCTACTACTACTGCTTGTTCTTCCTCTTCTGACGGCCAGTCACAGAGGACAGGAACTGTAACCATAGTGACATGACCCACCACCTACTCCCAAAAAGCAGCAGCAGCTGCTCGCGCGAGGAGAGAAAACCTTGCTCTCATTTACGTTTGTGCAGATCTCTTTTGCTCATGCAGATCTTTCTCTTTGGTTTCGCGGATCTCTTTTCTTGCCTGCTGGATATCATTTACGCTAGCGGATTTTTGGCATTGATATGTCACTATAGTTTTCCTCTTTTGCTCACAACCCGCCCTACGAAAAAAGTTCTATTTTGTAGATTCATGACAAATTCTTGAATGTCAGAAGCTTGTGGTTTTTAGGTTGGCACAAAACAGAACACATTCGCTATGAATTATTCTTGGAGCCGACAACATCGTAGTTTTCTCAAACAAGATTGTGGATGGGGAACAGCCTTCTTTTAAGAATCTGTTCCGTTGTTGTCTGGAATGTTTCCTAGTTCACTATCTTCATACATGTCACTGTTAATGTTTTTTGCTCCCAGTGGATGCCTTCTCTCTGTGCAGTTGATTTTCCCTCTGTTTTGTTACGACTGTTACTTCATGTTGTTATTGATACATGTAGAAGAAACGAGCCAGTTTTGAGATCGTAAGGAGTAGAAAGTACAGATAAATGTGTTCAAAAGTAGGGAGTAAAAGTTAAAAGTCATCAAAAAAATAAATACTTCAGTAAAGTACAGAAGCCTATTAAAGCTACTTAAATACAGTAACGAAGTATTTGCACTTCCCATCTCTGAGGAAGGGTTAGGCTTCGGTGACAAGACAATACATTGATATAAATATATTACATTAACTATTAAGTGTTTTCAAGTCAGTCTTAGGCTCTGTTCAGACCTAGTATAACCATGCATCCAGGATATAAGTAGGCATACCAAACAACTATTCTCACAGCTACCCTCTTTACATGCAAATAAATACGTAGTCACGTCAGGATGGGCTGTCAGCTGAGCATTTAACAAGTCCACTGTTTGCATGATGTTTCTGTAATGTCACAGATGCTTTAATTTACTTGGGTCACATTGTTATTCAGGCATCAACATGGCTGAGATTCATCTGAGTCTAGTTTTTGTGGAAATATTGCAAACTCTTTATAAACTCAACTGTGTAACTTCACAGACAGGAGGGGGCATTGAATAAATAGCCTCTTGTGGTCGTTTCCAAAGCTCAGTGTTAGCTGACAGAGATGTTAAATAAATGAAAGAGCTAATGGCTCGCTTGTCCAACTTTATTAGTTTATGTGCATGACGCTGCATAAATGTGACTAGAGATTCCAGAGTTGATGTGATTTCCTTGAGTAGAATTCCTAACAGGACGCCTGCAGTGGGTTGATTCAAACTCCAAAACGATACTAAAGAAATATTATGAGAGAGAAATTCACTGCTCTGTACAGTGTCCTAATGTCAGTTGATTAATAAAATCCCTACTGGTGAAAATCAAATTTTTTTTAAATGAGGATCCGGTGCAGCACTAATTTTGTCAGCTGCTGTGGAGGTAACTTGCTGCTTGAGGGGAATTCACGTCATGTCAGTGGGTGGTCCCTCAATGCGTCCCATGACCGATTGCGTACCGACTGCTAAATTAATTCATTCACATGTGTCCCAGGCCACCTCTCAATGTGGTCTGAGAAAAACCGTTCGCAGTGCGTCCTTAGTGTGTTCACAGCTATATTTAGGGAAGAGTCAGAGTTGTGTTAGAGCCAGGTGTAAACAGGGCAATACAGTCAATGCTCATTGGACCAGGGCCCTTTATTCTAATTGATGGAGGAAACTGGTGGTGTCAGGTCCATTCTCTTCCCAGTTGCTGATTCTCTGTTTGACAACAGGTAATTTATTCCAGATTTGTTGAGACCCTCCTTTTAAAGAAGCTGTTAGTCTTTAGCTGGCTCTTGCTGGGCAGATTTTAGAGGATTATGCTCCTGGGTTATGCAAACTTTAGCATCTATCCTTGCAGGGACAGACATCCTTTCACTTGCATGCACAGTTTTGTATGCTTGTAAAAAAATGCGTATGCCAGGTTTTCATTTGTGTGGATAATTAAATACTGTAGCAGCCACAGGGTTTCTCATATATATCCTCAGCTCTGGTATAAATGTTTTTTAAGCCTCTACTCACCATTTTATGTTCGGTTTTACGCACACACTCTTCGCCCTTCTGCATTCTCAGCTCTTCCTGGCTCCCTTCCATTCACGCTCTGCTCCTTATACAGATTTGACTTGTAAATTGTGGCTCTATTTGTGTCATGCCCAAGAGGTGCTGTCAATTAGTTTAAACACCATGACGCTGCTTGAGCAGAGAGAGGGAGATGAAGGGTGGGAAAAAAGCAGCCAAATAAGGGAGACCGGAGAGAAGGAAAATACAAGGAAAATGAAAATATGGGGGTGAATTCAGACTTACAACAGACCTGAGATAGTGTTTATGCACAGAAGGACCCAAGGAGCCTCTTATGAAATGCTCATCCTCAGATACGTGCTGAACGCAGGTGAGTGGTGGTGTTGATGCCGAAGAGGCTGCATGTGGCATGCCGTCTAAAATAACCTTATAGCTAATGAAAACCAAAATATTCAGATTATGTAACATCCTGGCCAGACTATGATCAACTCCTCCACACACAAGCTGCTCTGAGTAAGACTTAGTAATATTTATATCCTAAAGCAACATGGTGCATATTTAAAGATAAACATTAATACAGTAACAATCAGTATTAGTCAGTTTCTCTTGCTTCATTGTCGAACCTCTGACATAACCAAAGATTTGTTGCACAACCCTTGTCAACTAGGAAGGTTGTGATTATGACTCAGTCGCTTGAACATTTATGCTGGGTTTTCCGCGTCAGAACATCTGATGGTAATAATGTATTCTTGGCTGAAAAGGAAGCGTGCATTACCAAAGAACCAGCAATCGAAGATCGAAGTCAAAGATGCTTTACACATTCTAAAAAGACTTTTTTTCTGCATGATCCACTTTTTATTGCTTTTAACAGGAAGGAGCTGCAGGAAGATGAAGGGAGAGAGGCAGCAGCACCTGTAAAAGCGTGGCTCAAACTAACAGCATTAGTGATAGCTCTGTTCTAGGCACATGTCCCTAAAAACCATGACAATAAGAGCACATGCACCATGACATGGTGAAAACACTGACATTCATCACTAATGTATGTTCATTTCCTGCATATAACATGTAGTTGGCTGCTGTTTGTCTGTATTACACTGGAAACGTGTGGTAGACACTCAACCTGTGATTTCACTCATTCATCTGGGATGAACCTGTACCTTTAGGCAAACTACTAAATAGTTAGGAATGCCTATTCTTAGATTTTCTCAATTTTTCTCTTTATTTTAGCACAAATTCCATTTTTTTATATTCTAGATTTCATGTATTACATTTTAACCATGTTCTTTCGTCCTATTGTCTTTTCAATTATGCTCCAAATTCAACAATTTACAGATAAAATATATTATTATTTTTCAACAACAAACACATAAACCACAGCAAATATTTTTCTATCTTTTGATTGTAATGGGGAAAGGGGCTCGCACCCTTGCCCGCACACACGGTACCACGCCTAGAACTCTGTGCTGCTGTGCTTGCAGTAGAAATGTTTGAGCTCATCAGGGATGAGCTGGACATTGAAGTACACAATGTGAAGTTTTATACAGACAGTAGAATTGTGTTAGGGTACATACACAGCACGCCCAGACCATTCTACATGTATGTTGCCAACAGGATTACACGCATTAGAGCGTCCACACACCCTAACCAATGGCATTATGTAACAACTAAGTTAAATCCAGCTGACCTAGCGCCTAGGTTAATTCCGGCAGCCAACCTGCAGAACAGTACCTGGTGCTCAGGTCCACCCTTTTTTTATTATGACACACAAGCAGAATCACACAAAACTAATCCTTTTACAATCATTGAACCTGAGAAAGATAAAGAGAGATTTCCTGAAGTGACTCACAGCAAGGCTCTAAGCATTCTGAGAGCTACTCCAGTTGAACCACACTGTGCAGAGTCATAGCTAGATTTATTCATGTCATCTCGTCCTTCAAACAAAAGACAAATGGACAAAGGGGATGGAACAGTTTCAGTGAGACTCCAAGCATCCAAGAACTCACACAAGCCAAAATAGTCATTATACGAGCTGTCCAGCAAGATGTTTACGAAGAGACATTTAAAAATCCTAAAGCAGGAAAACAGACAAATGCGAAACTTGACACAGTCAGCTCAATGCTGTAGTGGACAAGGACAACCTCTTACGAGTCGGAGAACGTCTCTCCTGTCCTAACCTAGCAGAGAAAAAAAAAGAACCCATCTACTAACAATATTGCCACACTACTAGTAAGACACTACCATGAAAAAGTATCTCATCAGGGGAGACACATAACTGAAGGAACTGTCCGTGGTGCTGGATTCTGGATCGCTGGAGCTAAGTGCCTTGTTTACTCTGTCATTCATAAGTGCGTCGCATGTTGCAAGTTGGGGGGCAAAATGCAGGTCCACAATATGGCGACCTGCCTGCTGACTGAATCATCCCTGAGCCACCTTTCACTCTGTCGGTCTCGATGTATTTCGGCCATGGACAATTGTGATGTGTCGCACAAAAGGCGGGTACTCCCAGAGTAAACGCTGGGGCGTGTTGTTTACGTGCATATCGACCAGAGCTGTGCATATTGAACTGATAGAGACAATGTCTACTCATAGTTTTATAAATGCACTGAGCCAAGCTTCTGCACTCAGACAGAGACACAAATTTTGTGGGAGCTTGTAAAGAGCTGGACTTGGAGAAAGGAAACATAGCTTTGGGAAAGTATCTGCAAGAGAGAAGTTGCAGTTGGACATTTAGGTGGAAAGGAGAATATTTGCACACCTTACAAAGTCATCCAAAGTGGACTGAGACTAGGCCAAATGTTAAAGGACACATAGTCCTGCTGAAAGATTCCCAGGCCAGCATGTGTGCATTTTCCCAAACTAAAGAGACCTATTAAAATGTTTGTATGCATGCTTATGGAACATGTAGTCCATGTTTTGTTTAATGCATCTGCATTTGTATGAGCCGTCTCTTAAGGTTTAACCAAGTCTGTTCATCAAACATTAGGTGTCATACTGTAGATCTGGTTAAAGACCACTAGTTAGAGCTATGCTTGACTGCTCTTCTTTTCCTTTCTTATATGTTCTATTGATGTTTTACATGTCTGAATGTGATGTTCCATGTGCTACGTTCTTTGCAAGCACACCTCACAAAAGCACCTCATTTGCATGAATCCCTGAACCGGCATTGTTAATTGACTTAAGCCAGGATTAGTGTTAATCAGGTTTTTCTGCCCTGAAACCATTGACCAACCCTAACCTTTTTATTTGATAGCAGCACACGCCCCGTCAGCCTCCATCAAGCTGTTAATTAATAGAAGCCTGTGCACACCAGTGTCCCAGCTTGACCCCCTTCGTACCTCCTCTTTGTCCTCGCCTTTTTCCCTTCTCCCACCCTCCCAACATGGCTGTTGTTATATCAGAATCCACAGTGCTCACATTAACTTCACAGACTAGACCATAAAGTCGTGTTAGCAGAGCATCTAGTTGCAGCTTGATCTAATCTTTGGGGCAAACTCACTTAAAATAAATGAATTTCAAGCCCGGTATTACATGTCTGTGCTTAACTATGTGACACTTTGTTTCTGATCATCTCTCAGAGAGTAGTTTAAACCCACTGGCTGTGCTGATAACTTTTACAGTCCTTGTGACGTAATAGAAGATAATAAGGATACCTGATGCTTAGACAGTCAGATTCCCTTTCTATCTGCCAGAGTTTGCAACTGGCCAGTTGACTGTTTCCCAAGCAAATACAAGTATGTCTCAGTAAATTAGAATGCAATCAAAACGTTTATTTATTTCGGTAATACAGTTAAAAAAGTTCAATTCTTATTATATTGATGAATTAAACACAGGATTGTAACACAAAAATCTCAGCCTACTGAAAAATATGTACAGCAAATGGATTCAATACTTGATTGGGACAGCATTACTGCTGCGTAGCATGGAGGTGGTCAGCCTCCAGGTTGCTTTGATATTGGGCTTCATTTTATTTGCATTGTTGGCTGTTGTGATACATCTTTGTCTTGACAATACTCCAAAGATTGTCTGTGGGGGTTAGATTTGGTCTCTCAAACATAGTGATACCATGGTCATTAAAGCAGGTGTGTTACTTTTGGCAGTGAGGGCAGGTGCCTAATCATATTGCAAATCGAAATCAATGTCTATTTAAAGCGTGTTAGCAGAGGGAAGCATGAAGTGCTCAAAACTTTCCTGCCAACTGGCTGCCTTCACTATGGTCTTATTAAAACACAGTGTAGGCTCCCCAAAACATCACTGGACCTTAGGCAAGCTGGATTCTTTGCTTGTCCACTGTCCCTTCAGACTTTGGGACCTTGATTTCTACTTATAAAATAACATTTACTTCCATCTAATACGAGATAGTCAACGTTTTCCTTCCACTCAACTTTCCAGTAGCCCACTTTTGGTGCGCTTTAAACGGACCAGAGTTAATTTCCCCCGTCGGTCCGGACCTTTTGTGGCATGGCATGTTGTGGGACAGGGCACATACATTCTCCAACACCATTCCAAAATTATACATAAAATCTGTGTTGAATGAGCTGCTCTTGACTCTCACAATAATATTGCAGCTGTAATAACGGTGCAAATATGCAGAACAGAGTTGCTCCCCGCAGCACGTCTACAGTTGTATTCCTATATTTGTGGGTCTGTGTCCCACCCTTGTCATTTCTGTCCAATGGGAGCAATGATCATCACCGGCGTGGCTTTGTTTACAGGTAATAGTTCACTTGCAAAAAGTACAATTTGAAAGCAAACTGCACCAAACAAAAAAAAAGTCTTCTTTTGGTCCGGACCAAACAAGCAGACTAAAGGACTTTGCTCGTGTGAATAAACCCTGAAACTGATCAAATTGACTACGTAAATACAAAAAAAACCAATCTGTAATCCCTCAAATTGAATTGCATGAAGAAGAAACTACTGGGACAAGGATGCCAGGTACCGAGTTCTGTCTGATTGCCACCGATTTCAGTTGACCAAATTCAGTTCAGTTTATTAAAACAGTGCCGAATAACAGCAAATGTCATTTCAAGGCACTTTACAAACAGGTCCATTACACATGCAGTTATATGGAATCCATTTCAGTCCTAATTCAAATAAATTCAGTTTAGTCCCTCGTACTCGTCGTCTTCCGCTTTATCCGGGACCGGGTTGCGGGGGCAGCAGACTCAGCAGAGACGCCCAGACGTCCCTCTCCTCAGACACCTTCTCCAGCTCCTCCGGGGGGAGCCCAAGGCGTTCCCAGGCCACCCAGAGACATAGTCCCTCCAGCGTGTCCTGGGCCGTCCCCTGGGCCTCCTCCCGGTGGGACGTGCCTGGAACACCTCCTGAGGAAGGCGTCCAGGAGGCATCCGGTTTAGTCCCAAACAATTTAATCCTCCAGTCATGTCACTTTCAGATCCAATTACATACAGTAAAGTTCAATCATAATCATAATACAGTGCAATCAAACTCCAGGAAAACCCAGCTTATTGCACCGTTTTCCTGACAGCAATCCGTCCTCCTGAGCAAGAATGCGCTCCAAATGAAAAGGGGATTGGATACAAACTTATTACTGAGAGACTGTCACTAAAAGAAGGTCAAATGTGCCCACAAATGTAAAAACCTTGTCCAGGTAGAAAGCAGAACTGTTCATTAAGAGCTATGGAGAAAAGCCTCTGTCTCCTAATCAGCATTTCAGAGAAATGATCCAGTTTTTAAATAGGTTAGTAACACTACTGTCAAAATGTGTCTCCTTTGTGGTTTTAGTTACAGTAATTAGCTGCATAACCTGTAGACATTTTCTTGGAAGCTTATCCAAATGAACGGCTGCAATGCTGATCCCCTCTTGATCCTCTTGATCTTTCAATGGATCTTTCAATCATCTCACCCATTAACAACCCTCCATTCTGCAGTATAATATTGGAAATTTAGATAGACCAACACAAGATGAATTCAGCAATCCCTCATAATTCTGCATTTACATATGAATCCTTCCTCCCAACACAGTCAAATGGCTGAATTACTTAATCAGCATGTCATTCAGCTCTACAGAGGCCAGGTAAAGACCGATTCACTCAATTTAGGTGTGTTGGAGAAGAGATGCATCTAAATGTTGCAGGATAGCAGCTCCTTAGGACTGGAGTTGTTGTTCAAGTTACTGACCCATGTTCTAAGTGAGTGGTGGGCAAAGAAAGTCTTCAAGTCCTCATGCATATTTTATATATAACCCCTGTTCAGAACACCTGAATTAAATGAATGGTTCATTATAAAGACTCTTTAGAGCTGAATGACTTGCTAAAGATGTAATTTAGTCATTTAATTCATGTATGTTATAGCAGAGCTACATCTAACACATGCAGGACTCTGGCCCTTAAGGGCTGGGGTTAGGGATGCCTAGTTTAAATCAGTGTCTAGTCATGAGTTAGAATGGCCTAGTCAAAGTCCAGAACCAAATCTCTTGAAGGGTGGACAATCTGATAATATTAGATCATGAAGGACTTGGTATTGAGGATCTGTAAAAACAGTTCTATGCTCTTATTCAGACACATACAAATATATATAAATTAACATTTCTGCCACCAAAGAGCAGTAGATAATAAAATAAGCTGTACTCTCCTCTTTATAAATGCACAAAACAGGCTTTTTTTAGATGTTATGTCCTCACTACATGTTGAAGGACACTACATGACTACTTATCTTCTCCACACTTACTAGCTCCTTGGTTTATAAGTAAAGTCAACATTTAGCCTGAAGTATGGGCTCTTCAGAATGTTCTGGTTCACCTGTTTAACTTGTTACCAGCTTGTCTGGTTTATTGAACTATACTGGTAATGTATTTATGGGTTCTGTTTATACTTAACAGGAACGCCAAATGAATAAAATAACTGTTTGTTAAATTTTATCCCAACAATACAGCCAACCGTTACTAGAAGAGCCTTAACTGTATAGTGCTCCTAACCTTGAATGGTATATTTTAAGCCTAACGAAAACAGCTGACAGCATCTCTGTGTGTCTGACTGCTGGCTGTGGTGTGTGTTCAGGCTGAAAAATGTTAATTTGTCCCTGATGGATTGAACAGAAAACCTTCTTTGGTGAGAGAGCTATAAAAATTATGAAAAATATTGCAACTATCACTACTAATGTTGAAAATGGTGACATTTATGCTGAAGATAAACAACTGTGATGAACTGGCTCACAAAAATCACGTACTTATTTTGTAGGAAGTGCATTTTAGGAAATTTCGATAATAATTTTTAAATTAAGACATTTTTTCTTGTTGGGCAAAGCAGTTGGAGACCCAAATATATGAAAACATAGTAAAAATGTGCAAAAAACACTTTGGCTAATTTGCTCCATTTATGCTTTTATATAGGGAAATAGAAAAGAAAATGATGAAAATCACACTTCACAATTATGCATTGCTGCTGGTCTATAAGACAAAACCCCAATAAAAACAATGAAGTCTGTGGTTGAAACATGACAAAATGGGAAAAAGTATATGAATGCTTTTTAATGAAGATGTGTGGAGTTTTCAGTCTAGGGATTTAGGTTGGGTTAGGAAGGGAGGAAGATAATGTTGCTGTTAGCTCAGGGATCTTTGCTGCTGGGCCAAACGTTTGCTGAAAGGATTTGTTGCCGCATTTGCATCAGGCTTGGGAGATGCTTACCTGCCCACACTTATCTGAAAAACAT